>NC_142444.1:120368787-120671818 GCF_059453495.1 Arachis ipaensis | reverse complement strand
TGCTCTCCTTGGGAGCAGAGCATTGGCACTTCCAAGGGAAGGTCCTTGGTTCGATTCTTGCTGGAGGCATGCTGGCTCTTTTTCTTTGTGAAGGAAACAAGGGTGGCACATGCATTAAGTGGGAGTGTCTTGGGTTCGAAACTTGGGGGATGCCTTTTGTGCATTTTTCTCTTGCCAAGCTTTGTAGTAGCGCTTCCTTCCTTTCCTTAGGTGCTTGGTTCGATCCTTGGGGAAAGCATTGGCAAACTTTTTCCCTTGCAATTGTTTTGGATGGAGCCCGATAATGCTCTTGGCAAGAGCGGAGCATCATTCTTTTCCCCTCTCTTTCTTGGTTTAAAATTGTGCTCCACTCTCAAGGAGAGCGTAGCATCCAAGCTTGCTTCCTTGGTTCATTGTTGTGCTCCCAGTAGAGTGTTGTGGCTTGCCTCCTTCATTGTGCCACGCCTCTTTGTTTCTTTTGCCACATTCTTCTCTTTCTTGGGCCACGCTTCTTAGGCCACGCTTTCTTATTTTCTTCTTTTCTTCACCTACAAGTAATCAAAACAACTAATCAAAGTATCACCAAATTCATAAGGTTTATAAATTATTTAAATATCAATTAAATTTAGCTTAAACCTCATGATTTAGTATCAATTAAATGGTGGTTGGTTGATTCAAAGAAACCATGCAATTCCATTCCAAATTACTTACTTATAATGCAAGAAAGTGCATGAAACCTAATAAAAATAAAGAAAAAGACTAGTAAAACTAGGCTAAGATGACTTGTCATCACAACACCAAACTTAAAACTTGCTTGTCCCCAAGCAAACATAAAACATAAGAGAAGATAGAATGAAATGGAGAAGTATGCATGTCCTTATTTAGCATATAGTTGAACTTGGTTCATGGGGTTTTATGCAGATCAATAGTAACTCATTTATTACTTGCTACTTAAATAAACAATGTTTCCTCAAGGGTTCACTAAGGTTGATGCTACAATGCCTTACTTTTTGCTTACTTCCTTTGCTAGCTTTTTCCTTCTTTCTTTTGCTTAGAGAGCTTATTATTCATTGAAGGCTTGGTGGCAAATGTTGCAGCAGCCTTTGGCTTAATTGCATTCAACATTTCTTCACCACAGACACATGGCTCACCTTTTTCTTCCTAGGATCATTGATGCCCAGCATCTCTTTGGATAAATAAGTGTTTTGTAGTTAGGTTGCTCTTTATTGTGGACTTTCAGTTGGCAATCCCAAATCAGTTGATCTAAGTGGCCAAGTTTTGAAATACTCCTTAGAACTTACTTGTCCAAGCATATCCTAGTACAAAAACACCACAGGCATGTGTCCTAGGGTCCAAGCTATTGGTGTCTAGCCTTATTGTTTGTTTCTTTGCCACTTTTTGGCTTTTCTATTTCTTTCTCTTTCTGTTTTGATCCATTTTCAAGGGAATTTTTTTTTATTAATTGAAGGATCATAGCAGCAACTAGCTTAAGCTTCAAGTAACATGTCATTATGCAGCATTTATTTTGTGAGCAAACAATTGAATCAAACACATGCCACCACTAACTTTCATTCTAACCTTTGCAACATTGAACAATTACTTTTCTAAATCAAACATCTCTCTTTTATTCAAAAAGCAAGGGGAACAAAACAAAATATTCAAGTTAATGAAGGATGACAATTATTATGCAGATAGTTTATTCTAGCAAAAATTATGCATATAGCTTTCTTTAGCATGTACTTCCACTTGTAACTAAATGAACATTCTAGCCAGACATGAAGGAATCCCTAAATTAAAACATTTCATAACAATAAGGATTAAGTATAAATACAACCTGTTGAGTTGCAGCTTTTCATTCTTCCTTCTGTTATGCTCCTCCTGAGTCATAATGAAAATGTTCTTTAATTTGTTGGCTGTTTTCCTGCATACTCCTCAAACATTGCTTGCTTGTCAAGCCCTTTTGGTATCCGGTTAATCTGCAAAGCTTGTTTGTGGGCTTTTGAACTTACTTTGGTGTGTGAACACCAAACTTAATTCCTTGCTAATGTTTCTCATGCAACAATTTAACTATTTATGAAATCCTTTTTCTTTGCTAAAGGTAATAAAACTAAAAACTATGAAACAGCAGATGGTTAATTAGTTTATCTAATTATTTTGAAGCTAGCATTATGCAGGAAGTGAGAATGCGTTTTATGATGAGAATTTGGTGGAACACCAAACTTAGAATCCTTCATTCTCCCTTATATTGTTTTGGTGTGCAACACCAAACTTAGCCTCTTGCAATATAGATAAAGCTAATTAGCCTTTTTATTAAAATAGTTATGAAAAGAAAACTACCTCAGGTTGGGTTGCCTCCCAACAAGTGCTTCTTTATTGTCACTAGCTTGACATCCTTCATTCTTGCTTAGCTTAGGTTCTGAACCTCTTTTTCCTTGTCCCTTGCCCTCCTAAGTAAGGCTTTGCTCTGTGCCCATTTGCTGTGAAATGGCTCTGTGTAGCTTCATCTAGCAACTCAAGATTTCCATAAGGAAAAACCTTTGTCACTAAATATGGGCCAGTCCATTTGGACTTGAGCTTGCCAGGGAAAATCTTGAGCCATGAATTGTATAGGAGTACTCGCTATCCTGGTTTGAACTCTTTCTTTAAAATCTTTCTGTCATGCCACCTCTTGGCTCTTTCCTTGTATACCTTAGCATTTTCATAGGCTTCTAGCCTAAATTCATCCAACTCATTTAGTTGTAGTAACCTTCTCTCTCCTGCTGCCTGAGAATCAAGGTTGAGGAGTTTGGTAGCCCAAAAAGCTCTGTGTTCAAGCTTTACAGGGAGGTGGCAGGATTTTCCATACAATAGTTGAAAGAGTGACTTTCCAATGGGGGTCTTGAAAGCTGTCCTGTATGCCCAGAGCGCATCTTCTAGCTTCCTAGCCCAATCTTTTCTAGTGCTTCCCACTGTTTTCTCTAAGATCTTCTTCAACTCCCTATTTGCTAATTCAGCCTGGCCATTAGTCTGAGGATGGTATGGTGTGGCTACTTTATGGATTACTCCATATTTATGGAGGAGTTTCTCTATTTGTTTGTTGCAAAAATGACCACCACCATCGCTAACAAGACCCTTGGGCACTCCATATCTAGTGAAAATGTACTTCTTAAGGAATTGAAGGACAATTTGTGCATCACAGGTGGTTGTGGCTATGGCTTCCACCCACTTTGAGACATACTCCATTGCCACCAAGATATATCTGAAAGAGTAGGAAGGGGGAAAGGGTCCCATGAAATCAATACCCCATAGGTCAAATAGCTCTACTTCCAGGATAAAATTTTGAGGCATCTCATTCCTTTTTGTCAATCCTCCAGCTTTTTGGCATTCATTGCATTGGTGAACAAACTCTCTGGCATCCTTGAAGATAGTTGGCCAATAGAAGCCACTCTGTAGTACCTTTGCAGCTCTTCTCTCTGGTCCAAAGTGTCCACCGTACGCTGAACTATGACAATGCCACAATATGTTCTTCATTTCATTTTCAGGGACACACCTCCTAATCATTCCATCAGAGTATCTCTTGAATAGAAAAGGTTCGTCCCACAAAAACTCCCTTGCTTCATTGAGTAGTTTCTTCACTTGTTGCTTGGAAAATTCTTGAGGTATTTTCCTTCCTACTTTATAATTTGCTATGTCAGCAAACCAAGGTGCTTGTTGAACTTGGAAAAGGTGCTCATCAGGGAAATTTTCATTTACTTGCTGTGGTCTATCTCGCTTGGCTTCTTGTGGCACTCTTGATAGATGGTCTGCTACTAGATTTTCACTTCCCTTTCTATCTCTCACTTCAATATCAAATTCTTGTAGCAGCAGCACCCACCTAATAAGCCTTGGCTTTGAATCCTGTTTAGACATTAAATACTTGAGAGCAGAATGGTCAGTATACACTATAACTTTTGAACCAATCAAGTATTGCCTAAACTTATCAAATGCATATACAATTGCTAAAAGTTCTTTCTCAGTGGTGGTATAATTTTTCTGTGTTTCATTTAACACCTTGCTGGTATAATATATGACATGGTGCAACTTGTCTTTCTTTTGCCCCAGTACAACACAAATAGCAAGGTTACTTGCATCACACATAATTTCAAAAGGTAACTTCCAATCAGGGGGTGTGATAATTGGTGCTGTAATGAGTTTTCTCTTGAGAAGTTCAAAGGCATGTTTACAGTTGTCATCAAAGATGAAGGGAGTATCAATCATTAGTAAATTGCTCAATGGTTTTGCTATTTTTGAAAAGTCTTTGATGAACCTTCTGTAAAAGCCAGCATGCCCAAGAAAACTCCTTACTGCTTTCACATTAACAGGTATAGGCAATTTTTCAATAACTTCTATTTTGGCTTTATCAACTTCTATACCTTTACATGATACTTTATGCCCAAGAACTATTCTTTCCGGAACCATGAAATGGCACTTCTCCCAATTCAATACCAAATTAGTTTCATGGCATCTTTTCAAAACAAGAGTTAAATTATGCAAGCAAGTGTTAAATGAATTGCCAAAGACAGAAAAATCATCCATGAAGACTTCTAAAAACTTTTCCACCATATCAAAAAAATGAAAAGCATACACCTTTGAAAAGTGGCTGGGGCATTGCATAACCTAAAGGGCATCCTCCTGTAGGCAAAAACTCCAAATGGGCATTTGAAGGAAGTCTTCTCTTGATCCTTGGGATCCACGACTATTTGATTGTACCCAGGATACCCATCCAGGAAGCAGTAATAAGCATGGCCTGCTAATCTTTCCAACATCTAATCAATGAAGGGTAGAGGAAAGTGATCTTTTCTTGTAGCATCATTCAGTCTCCTGTAATCTATGCACATTCTCCATCCAGTCATTGTCCTAGTGGGGATCAACTCATTCTTCTCATTGGTGATGACTATCATTCCTCCCTTTTTTGGTACAACTTGAATCGGACACACCCACAAGCTGTCTGAGATTGGGAAGATTATTGATAAACCACTATTTCATGGTTTATCTTGTGCTTAATTGAGTGGATTTATCAACTCTTTGCCCACTTATTCATACTATTTGCATGGTTTTACATTTGCCTTCCTAATTATGTGCTATAATTGAAAACATGCTTCTTTGGCCTTTATATTGCTAATATTAATCCTCTCTTATCACCATTAGATACCTTGATATGTGTGTTAAGTGATTTCAGAGATTACAGGGCAAGAATGACTCAGAGGATAGAAAGGAAGCATGCAAAAGTGGAAGGAATACAAGAAGTTGGAGAAACTGCTAAGCTGTCCAGCCTGACCTCTTTGCACTCAAACGGCTATAACTTTAGCTACAGAAATCCAAACGATGCGGTTTCAGTTGCGTTGGAAAGCTAACGTCTGGGGCTTCGATTTGATATATAATATGCCATAGTTGCCTTGACGCTAGGTGACGCGACCGCGTGCTCCATGCGGCCGTATCGCAGTGACGAAAAACCAGCGTGGCAGATTTCTTGTCCAGCGATTTCTGGGCTGTTTTTGACCCAGTTTGCGGCCCAAAAAACATAGATTAGAGGCTATAAAGTGGGGGATTGCATCCATTTATAATCAGGCTTTCATATTTACAATTTTAGGAGTAGATGTAGTTTTTAGAGAGAGAGGTTCTCTCCTCTCTCTTAGGATTAGGATTTAGGACTTCTCTTAGTTTTAGGAGTGACTCTCAATCCGAGGTTCAATGTTCTTTTACTTTATATTTATCTCTTATTTTCAGATACTTTAATGCTTATACTAGTTATGTTGCCTATTTGGCTTATGCTACATTCACGTTATGATTTCTTTTGAATTAATATTATTTGAGGTATTTCAGTTATTATTGCTTACTTTTATTTACATGATTATTGCTTCCCATCTGAAGGAATTTTTATTCCAGTAGATTTACTTTTCCCCTTTTGGTTTTGGTTAAGAAATCAGTAACTCAGGAGTTATCCAATTCAACAGCATAATTGATAATTGTTATCTTGCCAATTGAGTTGAACTTCAATAATCTCAATCTTTTCTTAGGAAATAAATAGGATTCGAAGATCAAACCAATTTGTCCCTTGACTTTCCTTTGCTTTGGTAAAGGTCAACTAAGTGGAATTAAGATTCAACTTTCATTATTATTGATAAGGATAACTAAGTCTGGACTTCCAATTTCTTATACCTTGCCAAGAGATTTTATTATTATTATTTTATTTTACTTGTCATATAACATATTCCCTCCTTACTTCCAAAACCCCCAGTTTACAATCTTCATAACCAATAATAAGAACATACTTCCCTGCAATTCCTTGAGAAGACGACCCGAGGTTTGAATACTCGGTTATCAATTTCAAAGGGGTTTGTTACTTGTGACAACCAAAACGTTTGTATGAAAGGACTTTTGAAGGTTTAGAAACTATACTTACAAGGAGGATTTATCCGCAAATTTTTAGACCACGCAAAAGTTCCTCTCATCAAAATGGCGCCGTTGCCGGGGAATTGCAAACGTGTGCCTTATTATTAGTTATTGTAAATATTTTATTTTTGCTTGTTTATTTATTTTTATTTTTGCTTTTTCTTAAGTTAAGAGATTATTGGTTTTTATTTTAAAATTTTTATTTTATCTTATCTTATTTCAAAAATCAAATTTCAAAATTCAAATTTAAAAATTTTCAAAATTCAAATTTAAAAATTTTCAAATTTCAAATTTCAAAAATTCAAAATTCAAAAATTTAAAATTCAAATTTCAAAAATTTAAAATTCAAATTCAAAATTTAAATAAATTTTTAATTTAAATTTATTTTTATTTTCATTTTTAATTTTTATTTGCTACTATGAACTCTCACCCCTTTGGCTATGAGTCTAGTTACAATTATGTTGCAGAAAGAAGAAATTACAATGAGAACAGGCATCAAGGTTGGAACAATCAAAGATGGGAGGAGCCACAAGGATTTGATCAACCCTCATGGCAACAACCACCTCCAATAGACTATCAACAACCACTACCATATGCCTATGAACCCTTTCCTCAACATGACTTTGGACCACCATACTCACAAGCCCCTTTCCACCATTCACCTCCATATGACCCTAACCCACATCCACCATACCAACCACCTTATGAGCCAAATGAACCATACACAGAACCACCACCTTTCCAACACAACTACTCTCATGAACCACCACCTCAATATTCACCATCTCCATATTATTATTAAGATGAACCACCTTCCTATTATGAACCCTCTCTCCCAACCAATGAATCCTCATATCCACCCCAACCTCCAATGGATGACAGACTTCATGTTATTCTTCAAAGGCAAGAAAGGATGAATAAGAGTGTGCAAAATTTTGCGGCCACCTTCGGCGAGTTAGTAAATATAATAGCTTCCCAATATCTGAGTACTCAAAGAACTCCCATGGCTACATGTGGAGAATCAAAAGAAGAGCAAAGCATGAAGGAGACACTAGAAACTTCAGTGGACAATGAGAAACATGGTTTTGTATTGGAACAAGTGGAGGAAGCCATAATAGTTGCAGAAGAAGAAGTGGTTGAAGACTTAGGAGATGCTGAACCTCCATGGGAAAGTCAAGACATAGAACCTTCTTTCAAGACGGTTGCATTTGATGTTGAGGAGGGTGTACAACCTCCAAGGTATATCACAGTTGAAGACTTGGAAGAGGTTGGCCAAGAGATGGAAATTAAAGAAGAAAAAGCACTACCTCCCATGCCCTTGGTAAGTAATGAAGAAGAGATTGAATTGGAAGAAAGCTACCAAGAGGAAGAGGTTGAAATTGAAGAAGCTTGCAAAGAGGTGGTAATTATCAGAGAAGAGCACAAGGGAGTGGAGCTTGCAATTTCATTAAAAACACCTCCCTTTAAGTTGCCATCATCCTTCACAACATTCAAGTGGATAAAATTCATATCCCTTAGCTTTCTAATCCCACTTGAATATGGGCTACTGGAGACGGATGGTCAACTTAGAGCTCTTTGTGGCATTAAGAGTAAGAGGAAGATGGTCAGTGGTAAGAATTGTCCTACAAGGTTCATTATGGTTGGAAGCTTTAAGTTTAAACGCAAGGGTTAGTGTAAAGCTCAATTGAATGGGTCTAGGAAGTTGTTTGGACACTTCAATGAGAATTCTAAAGCTGAACCACCCGGATGGAATCATGATAATCAACTTGAAGACGGGTGTAAAAACAAGATTTGGGATCCTGGAATCTGTTCTGACATCCAACACCCCGGGAGCCTGAGAATCTGTTTGAAGCTGCTCAAAGGCTTTACGTGCCTAGTTTGGGACCCCGGAGGCTATTGGAATTACAAACATTGGTGGAGATTCCTGGATGAGTTCAAACATAAGCCACTATAACAGGAAGCTCATCAAATGTCCAACTTAAGGACTTTAACTAAAAGTGCTAGGTGGGAGACAACCCACCATGGTATAATCGTTCCTTTTTCATTTTTTATTTAGTTTTATTTGTTTTTGAGTTTTATTTTATTATATTGAAATTGGAGTTTTGCATCACATTCATATTAACACTGCATTCTGCATTTTTCATGCATATAAAAAAAATAAGCACGCACGCGACGCGGCAGCGTCTCTGACGCGTCCGCGTCACTAGTGCAATGGGAAGAAAAGAAAATGAACAGAAAGTTACGTAGGAGCAGGGCTGGAGGCTTGCCAATGGCACAAATCACCCCACGCGACCGCATCATATGGGAATAATGGCCTCCCACGCGACCGCGTGCCCCACGCGACCGCGTGCCCCACGCGGCCGCGTGACTAGGATTTCGACGTCAAAAGGGTGCATGGCCGAAAGTTGAGCTGGAAATGGGCTGGACCCGTGCTAGCAGCACAAGCCCTGCCACGCGAACGCGTCACCCACGCGTCCGCGTCATATTGGAAATAAGGTCACCCGCGCAATCAGGTCGACCACGCGACCGCGTCACCCTGGATTTTGGCAATACTAAGTTTTGAACAGAGAGTTGTGCGACCGCGAGGCTGCACTCGCGCCACTAGCACAAATCGAGTCACGCGATCGCGTGCCCCACGCATCCGCGTCGCCTAACCTTATTGCGCACCACGCGACCGCATCGCTAGCGTCGCACAACCTATCCAGATTAGTGCCAATTTTCTTATCTTTTCTTCTCCGAATCCTTATTCTTCTTATCTTTTCTTACTTCTTTTTTCTTCCTTTCTTATTTTCTCTCACTTCCATTCTATTTTATTTAATTTATTTGCATACTTTCATTCATTGCATATTTTTATTTTTCTAAAATTATTATTGGTGTTCAAATGTTCTTATTCAACTGTTATATCTTTTCTGGTATTATCTTGGTGCTTAGTGACTTGTTTACACTATTGGGTAATATTATTTAAATCAATGCTATTCTTTTATGATATTTGTATTCCTTTTTTCATTGACATGAACTTATATTGATATTTTACCCACACTCCTTCCCTTGGTTGCAAATTTTGTACCACTGGTATGCCATGGCTTCTATTGTTTTCTCACGCACATGTTGAAGCTTCCATGTAAATGAGACCCTTATTATTTGGAATTAACACCCATATTTTATTTATTTTCTATCTTTTGGGTTACTTTTCTTCTTTTTCTCTTCTTTCAGGCTGGCCACCGAAGATGGAAAAAGAGAAAAACCTCTAAAAAGGGAAGACAAACAAGTCCATCTGTACAATCCTTGAAGAAAAGCATCAGTTGGAACAACCCGTCCACCTGCACATCTTAGCATGCACCGAGGACGGTGTAATCCTTAATTGTGGGGAGGTCGATACCGATCTCCATGGGTTAGTCTTTTCTTCTCAAACACCAATATTTTATTTTCCTTGTTAGTTGTTGCATTTGCATGTTTGATTGCATGATTATTTGATTTTGTGCATATTTTACCACTTGGTTGAAGTAATATTTTCTTTTTCAAGAAACCTTTTAAGAGCATTTCACTAATTTGAAAAAAAATTTTAATGTTACACTTGTTTGAAGAGATATTATACTGGAACATGGTTTAGAGCTCGAACACACAAAACCTGTGAGATTTTGAGCCTATTTGAATTGGTTGCATTTTTCAACCAATATTTTATTTTTGATGCGTGTTTTTCTCTTTAAAATTGTGATCTTTGTCTTGCTTAATTCTATATTTCCATAATTTGATGTATGCATACACTTACATGATTGAGGCCTTTGTTTCACTGAGCTTACATACCCATATGGCCTTACCTTTCATTATCCTTTGCAAACCAATTTGAGCCTATTTTACCCCTTTTATTCTTTATTTTAGCTCATCACTAACTCTAAGCGGAAAATAATAATGTCCTTAATTTGAATCCTTGGTTAGCTTAGACTAGTGAGGGTGCTTATGATTTAAGTGTGGGAAAAGTGGGTTTCGAAACATTTGGTTTGAGAATTGGGTGTTATATATCTTTATGAAAATGTGAAAGAAATGTTTAGGACATGTTCATGCATTCAATAATTTAATCATATGTATTGAGAAAAATAAAAGAAAAAGAAAAAAAAAGGATATATATATATATATATATATATATATATATAAAAGAAGAAGAGAGAAAAAGAAAAGAAAAAAATTAAAAGAGAGCAAATAAATAAAAGGGGACAAAATGCCCCAAAGTAAATGGTGAAAGCAATGCATATGTACTGTACTTGAAATTAGAATGCATGAATATGTGGAAAACATGGCTAATGGATAGTTAGATGTTGTATTATGATTACATGGATTGTCTAAAGTTAGGTGGAAAGTTTAAGTTAATTAAGGATTCAAATTTTAGTCCACTTGGCCAAATACAATCCTACCTTGACCCTAACCCCATTACAACCCTTAAAAGACCTCTTGATTTGTGTATTTATGCATTAAATTTATGTTGATTGTTAGATGAAGAGCAAGCCTTAGAAAGCAAAGTTAGTAGAGAATTCAGAGAATCGAACCTAAAACACTTGAGTGATTAGAGTGTATAGACTACCAGTGAGGGTTCGATGCTCAATCCCTTGTTCCCTGCTTTCATGAGCTATTTTCTTCTTGCAAGTCTATTTGTACTTCATTTTCATGATTTGAATTAGTGAAATCTAGTTCATATTTCCTCTTGAAAGATTTGTTTACTTTTAACTAAGTAGGTGGAAACATTCTGCATGTAGTTACATTCATAGGTTGCATTTCATACATTCTTCATTCTTTATAGTTTCTCTTGAGCTTAGCATGAGGACATGCTATTGTTTAAGTGTGCGGAGGTTGATAAACCACCATTTCATGGTTTATCTTGTGCTTAATTGAGTGGATTTTATCAACTCTTTGCCCACGTATTCATACTATTTGCATGGTTTTACATTTGCCTTCCTAATTATGTGCTATGATTGAAAATATGCTTCTTTGGCCTTTATATTGCTAATATTAATCCTCTCTTATCACCATTAGATGCCTTGATATGTGTGTTAAGTGATTTCAGAGATTACAGGGCAAGAATGGCTCAGGGGATAGAAAGGAAGCATGCAAAAGTGGAAGGAATACAAGAAGTTGGAGAAACTGCTAAGCTGTCCAGCCTGACCTCTTTGCACTCAAACGGCTATAAATTTAGCTACAAAGGTTTAAACGATGCGGTTTCAGTTGCGTTGGAAAGCTAACGTCCGGGGCTTCGATTTGATATATAATATGTCATAGTTGCCCTAACGCTAGGCAACGCGACCGCGTACTCCATGCGGCTGTGTCGCAGTGACGAAAAACCAGCGTGGCAGATTTATTCTCCAGCGATTTTTGGGCTGTTTTCGACCCAGTTTGCAGCCTAGAAAACACAGATTAGAGGCTATGAAGTGGGGGATTACATCCATTCATAATCAGGCTTTCATATTTACAATTTTAGGAGTAGATATAGTTTTTAGAGAGAGAGGTTCTCTCCTCTCTCTTAGGATTAGGATTTAGGACTTCTCTTAGTTTTAGGAGTGACTCTCAATCCCAGGTTCAATGTTCTTTTACTTTATATTTATCTCTTATTTTCAGATACTTTAATGCTTATACTAGTTATGTTGCCTATTTGGCTTATGCTACATTCACATTATGATTTTCTTTGAATTAATATTATTTGAGGTATTTCAGTTATTATTGCTTACTTTTATTTACATGATTATTGCTTCCCATCTGAAGGCATTTTTATTCCAGTAGATTTATTTTTCCCCTTTTGGTTTTGGTTAAGAAATCAGTAACTCAGGAGTTATCCAATTCAACAGCATAATTGATAATTGTTATCTTGCCAATTGAGTTGAACTTCAATAATCCCAATCTTTTCTTAGGAAATAAATAGGATTCGAAGATCAAACCAATTTGTCCCTTGACTTTCCTTTGCTTTGGTAAAGGTCAACTAAGTGGAATTAAGATTCAACTTTCATTATTATTGATAAGGATAACTAAGTCTGGACTTCCAATTTCTTATACCTTGCCAAGAGATTTTATTATTATTATTATTTAATTTTACTTGTCATATAACATATTCCCTCCTTACTTCCAAAATCCCCAATTTACAATCTTCATAACCAATAATAAGAACATACTTCCCTGCAATTCCTTGAGAAGACGACCCGAGGTTTGAATACTCGGTTATCAATTTCAAAGGGGTTTGTTACTTGTGACAACCAAAACGTTTGTATGAAAGGACTTTTGAAGGTTTAGAAACTATACTTACAACGAGGATTTATCCGCAAATTTCTAGACCATACAAAAGTTCCTCTCATCAATTATCCTAGCATTCCATAGCTTCATCACTTCTTTTTGAACCACCTCTTTCATGGTTGGGTTGAATCTTCTCTTAGGTTGAACCACAGATTTTGACTCTTCCTCCAATAAAATTTTATGCATACAGATGGCAGGGCTGATACCTTTGATATCCTCAATTGTCCAACCCAAGGTTATTTTGTGAGCTTTTAATACTTCAATCAACTTTGTTTTCTCTTCCAGGTTCAAGGATGAGTTTATGATTACTGGTAAGGCTTCTGCTTCCCCAAGAAACACGTATTTGAGGTGAGGAGGGAGAGGCTCCAACTCCTGTTTTGGCTTATCCTCTTCCTTGTCTTCAATGCATATTTCTACCACTTCCTCTCCTTGTTCTTCCTGGTGTTTTTGATAGTTGTCCTCAAACATTTCTTCTACCAAGCTTTCTATTACATCCACCTTCATGTAATTTTCTTGCTCAGAGGGATGTTGCATTGATTTGAAGACATTGATTACCATTTGCTCATTATGCACCCTGAAGGTCATTTCTCCCTTCTCCACATTAATAGTGGTTCTTGCTGTAGCTAGAAATGGTCTTTCCAAGATGATTGAGTTGTTTCCTTCCCCTTCTGTGTCCAGGATTACAAAGTCTGCAGGGAAGATAAACTATCCAACCTTCACTAGTAAATTTTCCACAATTCCATTGGGTGTCTTGATTGATCTATCGGCCATCACTAGTGACATCCTAGTAGGTTTGATTTCTTCTATAGCAAGCTTTCTCATCATTGAGAGTGGCATCAAGTTGATGCTGGCACCTAAATCGCATAGGGCATTTTCCAATGTCATCTTGCCTATGGTGCATGAGACCACAAAACTCTCTGGATCTTTGAGCTTTGGTGGGATACCCCTTTGGATCACGACGCTACATTCTTCAGTGAGCATAATAGTCTCCTTTTCTTGCCAGCTTCTCTTCTTGTTTATAAGCTCCTTCAAAAACTTGGCATATAGAGGCATTTGCTCAAGTTCCTCAGCCAGGGGTAAGTTGATCTCTAATTTCTTGAAGATTTCAAGGAATTTAGGGAAGTGTTGGTCCTTAGTATCCTTGTTGAACCTTTGAGGATATGGCAATGGAGGTGTGAAATTCACTCCTTGCCTGTGATCCTTGGTTGATTCTTCAATTGCTTCCTTCCCTTTTCTTGAAATTTGTGGCTGGTCTCCCTTTTCTTGGGCCTGCTTTGAAGTTTGCTTGCTTGCTGTTACATCATCATCATTGGCTTCCTCCTTTTCATCCGGTTTCTTGTCATTTTCCTTTGGCTTCTTGGTTGCTTCTTCATTTGTCACCAAGATCTTTCCACTCCTTAGCTGTATAGCTTTGCATTCCTCTTTTGGGTTAGGAATGGTGTCGCTTGGGAGTGAGCTCAAAGGTTTCTCAATAGCAATTTGCTTAGAAAGCTGTCCAATCTACCTCTCCATATTCTTCATTGAAGCTTCCTGGTTCTTTGTTGTCATCTCTTGGTGCTTCATCATTTTCTCCATTAAGATCTCCAAGTTGGTAATTCTCTGAGAGTCTTGTGAGATTGGTTGATTGTGGGGTGTTGAGGGTTGAGGGTAAGTGTTTTAATTGGTGGCTTGGTTATTGGATGGATGATGGTTAGAGTTGGGGTAAGTGTTTTGTGGTTTTCTGTATGTGTTTTGGTTATTATTCTGCTGGTTGTTGTGGTTTGTGTTTTTCCAACTGTTTTGATTTGGAGTCTTTTGCCATGGCTGTTGAGTTTGATTGTGATTGTCTCCCCATCTGAGGTTGGGGTGGTTCTTCCAGGAGGGTTTGTAAGTGTCACCATAAACCTCATTTGGCCTAGAATTTTGGTTGTGCATATACTGGACTTGTTCTTGCTGTTGATCCTCTTGAGTTTCTTCATTTGTTCCCTATGTGGATGATGGTTGGCTTATGTTGACTGCTGCAACTTGGAGGCTATCAATTCTTTTGGCCATTTGCTCAAATTGTTGTTGAATTTGATGCTGCATCATTTTGTTTTGAGCTAAAATTGAGTCCACTCCTTCCAACTCCATCACTCCTTTCCTTTGTGATGGTTGGCATTGCCTTTGGTAAGCAAAGAAATACTAGTTGTTAGCTACCATATCAATGAGATTTTGAGCTTCCTCTGCAGTCTTCGTCAATTGTAGAGAGCCTCCTGCTGATTTCAATGTCAGACCTTCATAAAAATTCTATAGTCTGTCCCATTCACTGAACATTTCAGGAGGGCACTTCCTGATTAGAGCCTTGTATCTCTCCCATGCCTCATAGATGGGTTCAGTGTCTATTTGTGTGAATGTTTGTACTTCAGTCTTCAACCTGATGATTCTTTGAGGTGGGTAAAATTTGGCAAGGAACTTGCTCACTAAATCGTCCCAATTGTTGATGCTATCTCTTGGGAAAGATTCCAACCATTGAGTGGCTTTGTCTCTGAGAGAAAATGGAAATAATAATAACTTGTAGTCAGGATGCACACCATTAGTTTTGAAAGTGTCACAAATCCTCAAGAATGTAGACAAGTGTTGGTTCGGGTCTTCAAGTGGTCCTCCTCCATAAGAGCAGTTATTTTGAACCAAGGTGATGAGTTGTGGCTTCAGTTCAAAGTTATTTGCGTTAAAATTTGGGGTAAGAATGCTACTTCCACAATGTCTAGGATTTGCAAATGTGTAAGAAGCTAAAACTCTTCTCTGTGGTGGATTGTTGTTGTTATTGGCTGCTCTTCCTGGTGGATTTGTTGGGTTTGTTGAGTGTTCCTCCATATCTTGGAACTCTTCTTCTGAATCCTCTTCTCCAACAATGTTTTTCCCTTTTTCAGCTCTTCTTAATCTCTTGAGGGTTCTTTCGTCTTGTTCACAAAAGGTGGGTATAGCTCCTCTTGTCCCTGACATGCAAACCACACATAAAAATCACACAAAACAGAAGGACAGTAACACTTCAATCCATTGCTAGAATGAAATTTTAGTTAGCTTAAGCAAAAATTCAAACAGTTAGTGTGTTAGTTAAAAATTAAAGAAACAGAAAAGAAAAAGTGCTTGATCTAGATCTCCACTTCACTTAATCATTGTCAATCTAATCAATCCCCGGCAACGGTGCCAAAAACTTGATGGCATATTTTTGGAAAATGAATTCCAAGAACACAAATCTAACCGGCAAGTGTACAGGTCGCATCAAGTAATAATAACTCACATGAGTGAGGTCGATCCCACAGGGATTGAAGGATTGAGCAATTTTAGTTTAGTGATTGATTTAGTCAAGCGAATCAAGTGTTGATTTCAGTGGTTTATAATTAACAGAAGCTAAATTGCATGAAATGTAAAGGGAGAGGGAAGAATTGTAGTAAATTAAAGAGAACAGAAAGTAAAGGTGCTGAATCTTAAAGAACAAGTAAATTAAATTGCAGAAACTTAGATTGCAAGAAATGTAAATGACTGAATCTTAAACTGTAAGGAAGGTAAATTGCTTGAATTATAAAAGGGTTCAGGGAGCTGGGATTGCAGAAATTTAAAAAGCAGAAGTGAAATGACAATAATCAAAGAAGGAGATGAATTAAATTGAAGTAGATCTCAGACAGAAAAGTGAAAATGCTTGAAGAATGAAAACAGAAAGTAAATGTAGCTTAATTGCAGAAGTTAAAAGATAAATTGAAGATCTCAGGAGTGGAAGAGACTAGAAAACAAGTCTAGATCTCAGATCCTTCCTTGATCCAACAAGAACAATTGCAAAAGAAAATGGAAAAGTAAATTGCAGAAGAAATAGAAGTATGAAAGTAGTAAACAGAATTGGGAATGTAAATCAAAGTTTCTAAAATTATGCAGAAAGATTAACAAGAGATCTCAATGTGAGATTGAAACAGAATTTCTTCAATTCTTCACCCAAGATCCAAGACAAGAAGTAAAGAGTGCTCAAGCAAGAACAAGGAAGAAGAGAGATCAATTCTCCTTCCAAATTCTCCAAGATCCAAATTCAAAGTAAAAACTCTAAAAATTATAAACTGAAAATTCTCAAAGAAGCAAAAAGGTCCTTTCTAAATCAAACTAGTTTCTATTTATACACTTTCTATTCTTTCATTTTAGAATTTGGGTGGGCTTTTTAATTTGGTGAAGATTTGAATTTAATTGGATTTTTAATTGAATTTTCAGCCCAAGAGAATTTACTCCCAGTGGAGTGCTCTGCTCTTGTGGGGAGTGGAGCATCAATGCTTGTGTTGGAGCCCTTTGTTGCGTGCCAAGGTTGGGAAGCAATCAGGATAGCGCTCCGCTCTTGTGGGGAGCGGAGCATTGTGGCTTGTGTTGGCATGTCTTGTGTGCATCAAGTCCTCCTGGCCGTGTCAAGTTGTGCGCTCCAAGCTTCCCTGGCCGTGTCAAGCTTGTGCAAGGAATGAAGAGAGTAGCGCTCTGCTCTCCTTGGGGGCGGAGCATTGGCACTTCCAAGGGAAGGTCCTTGGTTCGATTCTTGCTGGAGGCATGCTGGCTCTTTTTCTTTGTGAAGGAAACAAGGGTGGCGCATGCATTGAGTGGGAGTGTCTTGGGTTCGAAACTTGGGGGATGGCTTTTGTGCATTTTTCTCTTTCCAAGCTTTGTAGTTGCGCTTCCTTCCTTTCCTTAGGTGCTTGGTTCGATCCTTGGGGAAAGCATTGGCAAACTTTTTCCCTTGCAATTGTTTTGGATGGAGCCCGATAATGCTCTTGGCAAGAGCAGAGCATCATTCTTCTCCCCTCTCTTTCTTGGTTTAAAATTGTGCTCCGCTCTCATGGAGAGCGTAGCATCCAAGCTTGCTTCCTTGGTTCATTGTTGTGCTCCCAGTAGAGTGTTGTGGCTTGCCTCCTTCATTGTGCCATGCCTCTTTGTTTCTTTTGCCACATTCTTCTCTTCCTTGGGCCACGTTTCTTAGGCCACGCTTTCTTATTTTCTTCTTTTTTTCACCTACAAGTAATCAAAACAACCAATCAAAGTATCACCAAATTCACAAAGTTTATAAATCATTTAAATATCAATTAAATTTAGCTTAAACCTCATGATTTAGTATCAATTAAATGGTGGTTAGTTGATTCAAAGAAACCATGCAATTCCATTCCAAATTACTTACTTATAATGCAAGAAAGTGCATGAAACCTAATAAAAATAAAGAAAAAAACTAGTAAAACTAGGCTAAGATGACTTGTCATCAAGGAGCTCTGCTGTGTCTCGATGAATTAATGTAAGTACTTCTATTTTTTATTCAAACACGCTTGTTTTCGTTCTAAGATATTCACTCGCACTTAACCATGATGAATGTGATGATCCGTGACACTCATCACCATTCTCAACCTATGAACGCGTGCCTGACAACCACTTCCGTTCTACCTTAGATTGAGTGTGTATCTCTTTGATTCCTGGTTTACGTGTTTGATTGTATCTCCTGACAACAGAGCATTCGAATCTATGAGATCAGAGTCTTCGTGGTATAGCCTAGAATTATTGGCGGCCATTCCTGAGATCCGGAAAGTCTAAACCTTGTCTGTGGTATTTCGAGTAGGATCTTGGATGGGATGACTGTGACGAACTTCAAACTCATGAGTGCTGAGCATAGTGACAGACGCAAAAGGATCAATGGATCCTATTCCAACATGAGTGAGAACCCACAGATGATTAGCCGTGCGGTGACAACGCATTTGGACCATTTTCATTGAGAGGACGGATGGTAGCCATTGACAACGGTGATCCACCAACATACAGCTTGCCATGGAAGGAGTCTTGCGTGCGTGGAGAAGAAGATAGTAGGAAAGCGGAGATTCAGAAGACAGAGCATCTCCAAAACCTCAATCTGTTCTCCATTACTGCACAACAAGTATTATTTATTTTATGTTAATTACTCTTCATAAACCCAACCTTTTTTATTATTAATTTTCTGACTAAGAATTACAAAAAAACCATAGCTTGCTTCAAGCCGACAATCTCCGTGGGATCGACCCTTACTCACGTAAGGTATTTCTTGGACGACTCAGGCACTTGCTGGTTAGTGGTATGAGTTGTGAAAAGTGTGATTTACAATTCGTGCACCAAGTTTTTGGCGCCGTTGCCGGGGATTGTTCGAGTTTGGACAACTAACGGTTTATTTTGTTGCTTAGATTAGGAAAAATTTATCTTTTTGTTTAGAGTCACTAAAATTGCGTCTTCTATTATTGTTTTTGGTTGAAACTTTTTTTAGAATCCTTATCTTCTTTTTCAATTTTTTTCAAAAATTTTTAAACTAATAATTGAGTTTTTCTGTTTGAGTTTAGTTTCATATTTTAAGTTTGGTGTCAATTGCATGATTCTATTTTTCTTTCAATTTTTTTCGAATTATTAGTGCTCAGAATATAAAAATTTTTAAGTTTGGTGTCCTTTGTGTTTCTGTTTTCTTAAAAATTTTTCAAAAGTTATTCTTAGCGTTCATCGTGATATTCAAAGTTTTCCTGCTTTTTTTTTTGGTGACTTAAAGTTTTCCTATTTGTTTCCTTTGTTTTGATCTAAAAATTTAAGTTTGGTGTCATTTTTACTGTTTTTCTCTTTCTTCATTAAATTCAAAAATATCTTTTCTCTTTATTTTAATTAATTTTGGAATTTTCCTTTAAAAATTCAGATTTTTATTTTAAAAACTTTCTATTCTATCTTATCTTAGTTTTGAAATTTCAAAATTCAAAATCTTTTTCAAAAATCATATCCAAAGTTTTTCAAATCTTCTTAATTAAGTAATTATTTTAGTTTTCAAATTTATTTTTCTCTTAGTTTTCAAAATTTACATTTTAATTTCTATTTATTTTATTTTATCTTATTATCTTTATTTAATTTTAATTATTCGGTTTATTTTTGATTAAATAAGATAAAAATAAAAATATATTTTAATTTGCAATTCACATCAATTTCCTTTTCTCCATCGTGGACCAAAGTGGAAATGAACAGTCCAGAAGGACTCTAGGGTCATATGCTAACCCACTACTGCTGCATATGGGAGTAGCATTTGTATAGCTCGCATCAAAGCAAACAGTTTTGAGCTAAATCCTCAGCTCATTGTCATGGTGCAGCAAAATTGCCAGTATTCCGGTCTTCCACAGGAAGAACCTACTGGGTTTCTGGCGCAGTTCTTGCAAATTGCTGACACAGTGCGTGACAAGGAGGTAGATCAGGATGTATACAGGCTGTTACTGTTTCTGTTTGCTGTAAAAGATCAAGCTAAGAGGTGGTTAAATAACCAACCCACAACAAGCATAAGAACATGGAAACAGTTATCAGACAAATTCCTGAATTAATATTTCCCTCCAAAAAGGATGACACAGCTAAGGCTGGACATCCAAGGCTTTAAACAAGAGGATGATGAATCCCTTTATAATGCCTGGGAGAGGTACAAAGGGATGCTAAGGAAATGCCCCTCTGAAATGTTTTCAGAGTGGGTGCAATTAGACATCTTCTACTATGGGCTTATAGAAAAAGCTCAGATATCTCTAGACCACTCAGCTGGTGGATCTATACACATGAGAAAGACTATTGAAGAGGCTTAAGAGCTTATTGATATAGTTGCTAGAAATCAGCATCTGTACATAAGTAATGAGTCCTTCATGAAAGAAGAAACTAAGGCAGTATCAACTGACTTTAGTCCTCAGGAACAAGTTGCTGAACTCAATCAGCAACTATCCTCTATAACAAGGCATTTAGTAGAATTTAAGGAGATGCTACAAGAAACCAAAATTGCTAACAAGGATATGGAATCACAATTGAATTAGACAAAACAGCAGTTATTAAAATAGATAACAGAGGAGTGCCAAGCAGTTCAATTAAGAGGTGGAAAAATATTGAATATCTCAACTCAAGGCAGCAGAAAGCCAAGAAAGGAACATCTGATAAAGGATGAGCAACCTGCTACCCAAAATCCCTCTGAGGACAGTAAAAGCCCAGAGAGGAATAAGTTTGGCGTTCAAACACCAGAAAAGGGTGAAAAACTTGCGTTAAACGCCCAATCCATGTCCAGTTCTGGCATTCAAACGCCA
Organism: Arachis ipaensis; assembly: GCF_059453495.1. NCBI lineage: Eukaryota > Viridiplantae > Streptophyta > Magnoliopsida > Fabales > Fabaceae > Arachis > Arachis ipaensis. The sequence goes on along the minus strand of NC_142444.1, from coordinate 120,651,083 downwards.
GAAAAGGGTTGGAATCTGGCGTTAAACGCCCAATCCACGTCCAATCCTGGCGTTCAAACGCCAATGAGGGATCAGACACCTGCAAGTTCTGATAATAACTCCCTCAAGAAGGCTTCTCAACCTGCCTCTGTAGGAAATAAACCTGCAGCAACTAAGGTTGAAGAATATAAAGCCAAAATGCCTTATCCTCAGAAACTCTGCCAAGTGGAACAGGATAAATAAATTGCCCGCTTTACAGACTATCTCAGGACTCTTGAAATCAAGATTCTATTTGCAGAGGCACTTGAGCAAATACCCTCTTATGCTAAGTTCATGAAAGATATCTTAAGTCATAAGAAGGATTTGAGAGAAACTGAAAAAGTTTTTCTCACTGAAGAATACAGTGCAGTCATTTTAAAGAGCTTACCAGAGTAGCTTAAAGATCTGGGAAGCTTTATGATACCATGCACATTAGAGGGTACTTGTACTAAGAAAGCTCTATGTGATCTTGGGGCAAGTATCAACCTAATACCTGCATCCACTATCAGAAAGCTTGGCTTGACTGAAGAAGTCAAACCAACCCGAATATGCCTCCAACTTGCTGATGGCTCCATTAAATATCCATCAGGCGTAATTGAGGACATGATTGTCAAGGTTGGGCCATTTGCCTTTCCCACTAACTTTGTAGTGCTGGAAATGGAGGAGCGCAAGAGTGCAACTCTCATTCTAGGAAGACCTTTCCGAGCAACTGGACGAACCCTCATTAACATCCAAAAAGGGGAATTAACCCTAAGAGTCGATGAGGATGAGTTTAAGTTAAATGTTGTCAAAGCTATGCAGCATCTAGACACCCCAAACGACTGCATGAGTGTTGATATTATTGACTCTCTGGTGGAAGAGGTTAATATGACTGAGAGTCTCGAATCAGAGCTAGAGGATATTTTTAAAGATGTTCAGCCCGATCTGGAGGAACCAGAGGAAATAAAAGAACCTCTGAAAATTCCTCAGGAAAAGGAGAAGCCTCCTAAACCCGAGCTCAAACCACTACCACCATCCCTGAAATATGCATTTCTGGGAAAAGGTGACACTTTTCCGGTGATCATAAGCTCTGCTTTAAATCCACAGGAAAAGAAAGCACTAATTCAGGTGCTAAGGACACATAAGACAGCTCTTGGGTGGTCCATAAGTGATCTTAAGGGCATTAGCCGAGCAAGATGCATGCACAAGATCCTATTGGAGGATGATGCTAAGCTAGTAACCACAAAGGCGGCTAAATCCAGCCATGAAGAAGGTGGTGCAGAAAGAGGTCACTAAGTTACTGGAGGCTGGGATTATTTATCTTATTTCTGATAGCCCCTGGGTGAGCCCTGTCCATGTTGTCCCCAAGAAGGGAGGCATGACAGTGGTTCATAATGAAAAGAATGAACTGGTTCCTACAAAAACAGTTACAGGGTGGCGTATGTGTATTGACTACAGAAGGCTCAATACAGCCACCAGGAAGGATCACTTTCCTTTACCATTCATAGACCAGAGGCTAGAGAGACTAGCAGGTCATGAATATTACTGTTTTTTGGATGGCTATTCAGGTTACAACCAAATTGTAGTTGATCTCCAGGACCAAGAGAAAACAGCATTCACATGCCCTTCTGGAGTATTTGCCTACAGAAGGATGCCTTTTGGTCTGTGCAATGCACCTACAACCTTTTAGAGGTGCATGCTCTCTATCTTTTCTGATATGGTAGAAAAATTTCTGGAAGTCTTCATGGATGACTTCTCAGTATTTGGAGACTCATTCAGCTCCTGCCTTGACCATTTAGCACTTGTTCTGAAAAGGTGCCAAGAGACCAACCTAGTTTTAAAATGGAAAAAATGTCACTTTATGGTGACTGAAGGAATTGTCCTTGGGCATAAAATTTCAAACAAGGGAATAGAGGTGGATCAAGCTAAAGTAGAGGTAATTGAAAAATTACCACCACCGGCCAATGTTAAGGCAAACAGAAGCTTTTTGGGGCATGCAGGATTCTATAGGAGGTTTATAAAGGATTTTTCAAAAATTGCAAAACCTCTGAGCAATCTGCTAGCTGCTGACACACCATTTGTGTTTTGACACAGAGTGTCTGCAGGCGTTTGAAACTCTGAAAGCTAAGCTGGTCACAGCACCCGTTATTTATGCACCAGACTGGACATTACCATTCGAACTAATGTGTGATGCTAGTGACCATGCCATTGGTGCAGTATTGGGACAGAGGCATAACAAGCTTCTACACGTCATTTACTATGCCAGCCGTGTTTTAAATGATGCATAGAAGAATTACACAACCACAGAAAAGGAATTGCTTGCAGTGGTTTATGCCATTGACAAGTTTAGATCCTACTTAGTAGGATCAAAAGTGATTGTGTACACTGACCATGCTGCTCTAAAATATCTCCTCACAAAGCAGGATTCAAAACCCAAACTCATAAGATGGGTGTTGCTTCTGCAAGAGTTTGATATAGAAATAAGAGACAGAAAAGGGACAGAGAATCAAGTAGCTGATCACCTGTCCCGGATAGAACTAGTAGCAGGAGTGTCCCTCCCTCCTACTGAGATCTCTGAAACCTTTCCGGATGAGCAATTGTTAGCTATTCAGGAAGCTCTGTGGTTTGCAGACATTGCAAACTATAAGGCTCAGTAATGTCAAGCTATTGACAGTAAAGAAGCGCTTATTGGGAGGCAACCCAATCTTATTTATCTATGTTAATTACTTTTTTATTTCATTTTCCATTGTTATTTTATGTTTTCTTTAGGTTGATGATCATGTGGAGTCATAAAAATAGTTGCAGAATTAAAGCAGAATCAAAAACAGCATCAAAAATAGCACACCCTAGAGGACAGACTTGCTGGCGTTTAACGCCAGAGGGAAGCAACAAGCTGGCGTTTAACGCCAGAACAGAGCACCATGTTGGCGTTAAACGCCAGAAAGGGAAGAAAAGTTGGCGTTAAACGCCAGAAACAGGCTGTAGCCTGGCGTTTAACGCCAGAATTGTACTATAAGGGCGTTTTGCATGCCTAAATGGAGCAGGGATGAGAAGTCCTTGACCCCTCAAGATCTGTGAACCCCACAGGATCCCCACTTATCTCACCATTCAAATTTAAACTATTTCCCTCCCAAACCCACCTACATCTCCTCCACTTCTCCTTCTACTCCTTTTCTTTCTTTTTTTGCTCGAGGACGAGCAAACCTTTTAAGTTTGGTGTGGAAAAAATCGTTGCTTTTTGTTTTTTCATAACCATTTATGGCACCTAAGGCCAGAGAAACCTCTAGAAAGAGGAAAAGGAAGGCAGTTGCTTCCACCCCCGAGTCATGAGAGATGGAGAGGTTCATCTCAAGGGTCCATAGTTCAGTGGTAGAGCATTTGACTGTAGATCAAAGAGCCATGAGGGAGGAGCAACAAAGGCAAGGAAGAGACATAGAGGAGCTCAAGAGCACCATTGGTTCTTCAAGAGGAAGAAGACATCACCCTCACTAAGGTGGACCCGTTCCTTAATCTCCTTGTCTATTTGTTTTTCTTTTTTCAGTTTTGAGCTTTATGTTTGACTATGTTTTGTGTCTTTACTACATGATCATTAGTGTCTAGTGTCTATGCCTTAAAGTTATGAATGTCCCATAAATCCTTCACCTTTCTTAAATGAAAAATGTTCCTAATTACAAAAGAACAAGAAGTACGTGAATTTCAATTTTTATCTTGAAATTAGTTTAATTATATTGATGTGGTGGCAATACTTTTTGTTTTCTGAATGAATGCTTGAACAATGCATATTTTTTATAAGTGGAGTTTATAAATGTTAAATTTGTTGGCTCTTGAAAGAATGATGAAAAAGAGAAATGTTATTGATAATCTGAAAAATCATAAAATTGATTCTTGAAGCAAGAAAAAGCAGTGAATAACAAGGCTTGAAAATAAATAAATAAATAAATGGCAAAAAAAATAAAAATAAAAAATAAAAAGCAAGCAAAAAAAGCCAATAGCTCTTTAAACCAAAAGGCAAGAGCAAAAAGCCAGTAACCCTTTAAACCAAAAGGCAAGGGTAAAATAAAAAAAGGATCCAAGGCTTTGAGCATTAATGGATAGGAGGGCCCAAAGGAATAAAATCCTAGCCTAAGCGGCTAAACCAAGCTGTCCCTAACCATGTGATTGTGGCGTGAAAGTCTCAAGTGAAAAGCTTGAGACTGAGCGGTTAAAGTCGTGATCCAAAGCAAAAAGAGTGTGCTTAAGAAACCTAGACACCTCTAATTGGGGACTCTAGCAAAGCTGAGTCACAATCTGAAAAGGTTCACCCAGTTATATGTCTGTGGCATTTATATATCCGGTGGTAATACTGGAAAACAAAGTGCTTAGGGCCACGGCCAAGACTCATAAAGTAGCTGTGTTTAAGAATTAACATACTGAACTAGGAGAGTCAATAACACTATCTAAATTCTGAGTTCCTATAGATGCCAATCATTCTGAACTTCAAAGGATAAAGTGAGATGCCAAAACTGTTCAGAGGCAAAAAGCTACTAGTCCCACTCATCTAATTGGAGCTAAGTTTCATTGATATTTTCGAATTTATAGTATATTCTCATCTTTTTATCCTATTTGATTTTCAGTTGCTTGGGGACAAGCAACAATTTAAGTTTGGTGTTGTGATGAGCGGATATTTTATACACTTTTTGGGGATATTTTCATATAGTTTTTAGTAGGATCTAGCTACTTTTTAGCATATTTTTATTAGTTTTTATGCAAAAATCACATTTATGGACTTTACTATGATTTTGTGTGTTTTTCTGTGATTTCAGGTATTTTTTGGCTGAAATTGAGGGACCTGAGCAAAAATCTGATTCAGAGGCTGAAAAAGGACTGCAGATACTGTTGGATTCTGACCTCCCTGCACTCGAAATGAATTTTCTGGAGCTACAGAAGCCCAATTGGCGCACTCTTAATTGCGTTGGAAAGTAGACATCCAGGGCTTTCTAGAAATATATAATAGTCCATACTTTGTCCAAGTTTTGACGATGCAAATTGGCATTTAACGCCAAGTCTTTACCCTATTCTGGCGTTAAACGCCAGAACTGGCATAAAAACTAGAGTTAAACGCCAGAAACAGGCAGCAACTTGGTGTTTAACTCCAAGAAAAGTCTCTACACATGGAAGCTTCAATGCTCAGCCCAAGCACATACTGAGTGAGCCCCAAAAGTGGATTTCTGCACTATCTATCTTAGTCTACTCATTTTATGTAAACCTAGGTCACTAGCTTAGTATAAAAACTACTTTTAGAGATTTATTTTGTACCTCATGACATTTTCATGTTTTACATTGTATCTCTACGGCATGAGTCTCTAAACTCCATGATTGGGGGTGAGGAGCTCTGCTGTGTCTCGATGAATTAATGTAAGTACTTCTGTTTTCTATTCAAACACGCTTGTTTCTGTTCTAAGATATTCACTCGCACTTAACCATGATGAATGTGATGATCTGTGACACTCATCACCATTCTCAACCTATGAACGCGTGCCTGACAACCACTTCCGTTCTACCTTAGATTGAGTGTGTATCTCTTTGATTCCTGGTTTACGTGTTTGATTGCATCTCGTGACAACAGAGCATTCCAATCCGTGAGATCAGAGTCTTCGTGGTATAGGCTAGAATTATTGGCGACCATTCCTGAGATCCAGAAAGTCTAAACCTTTTCTGTGGCATTTCGAGTAGATTTTGGGATGGGATGACTGTGACGAGCTTCAAACTCACGAGTGCTGGGCGTAGTGACAGACGCAAAAGGATCAATGGATCCTATTCCAACATGAGTGAGAACCGACAGATGATTAGCCATACGGTGACAGCGCATTTGGCCCATTTTCACTGAGTGGACGGATGGTAGCCATTGACAACGGTGATCCACCAACATACAGCTTGCCATGGAAGGAGTCTTGCATGCGTGAAGAAGAAGACAGTAGGAAAGCAGAGATTCAGAAGACAGAGCATCTCCAAAACCTCAATCTGTTCTCCATTAATGCACAACAAGTATTATTTATTTTATGTTAATTACTTTTCATAAACCCAACCATTTTTATTGTTAATTTTCTGACTAAGAATTACAAAATAACCATAGCTTGCTTCAAGACGACAATCTTCGTGGGATCGACCCTTACTCACGTAAGGTATTACTTGGACGACCCAGTGCACTTGCTAGTTAGTGGTATGAGTTGTGAAAAGTGTGATTTACAATTCATGCACCAAATACCCATCTTATAAGTCTGGGCTTAGAGTCATGCTTAGTGAGAAGATACTTTAGAGCGGCATGGTCAGTATAGATAATGACCTTAGATCCCACTAGGTAGGATCTGAACTTGTCAATAGCATAAACCACTGCAAGTAACTCGTTTTCTGTAGTAGTGTAGTTTTTCTGCTCATTATTTAATACACAACTAGCATAATAAATTACATGTTGAAGCTTGTCATGCCTCTACCCCCAGAACTGCGCCAATGGCATGGTCACTTGCATCACACATCAATTCGAATGGCAAGTCCCAATTAGGTGCAGAGATGATAGGAGCAGTGACAAGCTTGGTTTTCAGGGTTTCAAAGGCATGCAGACATTCTTGATCAAAGATGAATGGAACATTAGTGGCCAAGAGATTACACAGGGGTTTTGCAATTTTCAAAAAATCTTTTATGAACCTCCTGTAAAATCCTGCATGTCCTAAGAAACTTCGGATTGCCTTGACATTAGTAGGTAGTGGCAATCGTTCAATTACTTCCACCTTAGCTTGATCTACTTTTATTCCATTGTTTGAAATCCGATGCCCAAGAACAATGCCTTCAGTCACCATGAAGTGGCATTTTTCCCAGTTTAGAACTAGGTTTGTCTCTTGGCATCTTTTCAGAACTCGGGCCAAGTGATCAAGGCAGGAGTCAAATGAGTCTCCAAAAATAGAGAAGCCCTCTGAAATCGCCAGGCACGAGTTGCATTAAAGGAATCACATGCGGACTGCGACGCGTACGCACACAGCACGCGTACGCGTCCCTGGCCTATTTTGCGAGGTGCGCGTAAGCGCCTGGTGCACGCGCGTCTTTTGCTGAGATCAATTCTTTGGCTTTTCATGCTTCTCTCCCCTTGCATGCTTCCTTCCTCACTCCTTGGATCCATTTCTAGCCTTTTTCAACCTGAGATCACTAGCAAACATATCAAGGCATCTTATGGAATCAAGGAGGAATTAATGTTATCAAATTAAAAGCTTAGAAAGCATGTTTTTACACTTAGGCACAAATAAGGGAGAGAATACAAAATCATGCTGATTCATTGGCTAAATGTGAGAAAAGGTTAGCAAAAGGCACTAAATCCAACACACAATAAACCCTAAATATGGGGTTTATCAACCTCCCCATACTTAAACCAAGCATGTCCTCATGCTTGACCATGAATGAAGCGAAGGGGTATGACATTTATTCAATGCAACTAAACTACCTATATGCAACTATCTAAATGAATGCAACTAACTATATGAATGCTAATTCTTGGTCAAAATAATTCAACTTCTAAGAGAATATATATATGAGCATAAGAGCTGGAGTAATAGGGATCAAGTCCAAACCACAATTGCATTGAATTATCAAAAGAGTTTCAAACTTGTAAGAATATAGATAGTAGGGGTGAATACATGTAATTGAGCTATTGAACCCTCACCGGATATGTATCCGCTCTATTCGCTCGGTGTTTAGGGGTTGATCCACTCAATCCCCTCCTAATCATGCCTTCCAAAATTTGTTCTTCATCTAACAATCAACAATTATTCAATGTATGCATTCATTCATCATGAGGTCTTTCTCATAGGTTGTAATGGGGTTAGGGTCAAGGTAGGATCATATATGGTTAAGTAGACTAGAGATTTAAATCTTTGATTAACCTAGACTTTCCCACCTAACCTATATAATAACCTATACAATTAAGTACTACCCTAACTAACCATCCTTCACTTTTTACATACTCATGAATTTTCTTTTGATTTTCCCAATACTTATGCATTGACTCTTTTTGGCCTTTATTTTGGGGCATTTTGTCCCCTTTTTATTCCTTTCTTTTTCTTTGTTTCTTTCTTTTCTTTTCTTTTCCATGCTTTTCTTCTTGTTTCTCTTTTTTTTCTCTTTTTTTTCAATGCATAAGGTCTATACATTTAATCAATACACGAGTATGCGCCTAATTTTCCAAGTACAAATACAAAACACTCTTTTATCCCAACCAATGTTCCTAATCTCCCCAAACTTGAATATAAGACACTCTCACTAGCCTAAGCTAATCAAAGATCCAAACAAGGGACTTTATTATTTTCCGCTTTAGGCTTGTAATGTGCTAAAAATAAGAACAATTGGGTCAAGCGTAGGCTCAAAATTGGTTACAATGGAGGATAAAAGGTAGGCTATTTGGGTAAGTGAGCTAATTGAATTGATGGCCTCAATCATATAAATGCATGAATACAAGGAATAAATGGACATATAGAATTAAACAAATCAAGGATCACAATCATAGGGAGAGAACAATCACACACAAGAATGGAAAATAGGTGGTTATAAAATGTAACCACATCAATAGGCTCAAAGCTCATATGCTTGTGTTCTTGGCTCAATACATGCTTCACAAAGTATGAATTCAAGCAAGTTATAAAAATTTTCAATTAATTGGGTTGTGCTCTATAGATAGATTCTTTTAAAAATTTTATTATTTTGACTAAGCTTATTAATGCAATGTTGTGATTGAAAATTTCCAAAAATTCCTTAGTTTACCCTTTTCTTTTTCAATCAAAGCAAGTTTATATGCAAAAGGGGTTAACTAAGTCTTAAGAATTCCAAAATAGTTTCTAATCACAACCACAAGCTAAAAGATAACTATATAAGAAAAATCCAACTAAAGTGTGAAATCTAGCATCCAAAATATCTAACATCCAAAATGACAAAGTATGCAACAACTAAGGCAAAAGTATCCAAAGTAATCCAAAACAACCAATATATACAACAATGTGCAAAACAAGATAACTAGGAGAATGTAACTAGGAAATATGCCAAAATGTTCACCGATCCACCAATGGTGCCCAAGACCGGTTCACCCGGCTGAGCTCTCGATCCACAAAGTCCAAACCCATCCTCTCATTGCGGTTATTGATCATTTGCCTCAAATCGGATGCAAGGGCCAACTTCTTTTCAATGTTCAAGTTCTTTGTGTTGTAGCTTGGGAACCAAAGTTCGCAGTAGAGATTCGGGAACTTGAGTGAATCCTGGGTAGGCAGTGATTGATTTGCTCTTTTCACATCATCAATTGGATTTTTAGTGTAATCCACAAAGGGAGAGAAAGTGGAATCTGGGGCCCTTTTTCCTCTTTTTGGAGGTGGCCTTGCCTTTTTCCTTAGCTGACATCCTGAAAAAGTAGAATAGAATAGAATATAAGCAATTAAACAAGTAGCAAGAAGCAAGGAAGAGCATGTTCAGGATGTAAGATGAAAGACAAGTAATCATGATGTGAACCAAAATTGGAAACTTGGAATGAAAGTAAGCACAAAAGATATATCCATAAACCAAGAATCAAGCATTTCAAGCAATGTAACACAATGCTCATGTATTAGGCGCATTCACCATCATAACTCAAAAGAATAGTTAAACAGTTAAGTAAAATGAAAAGTGAAGTCAGTAGGTTAAAAAAGTTAGTGAGTTGAAAAGTGAGATTGTTAGTTAGTGTTATGATGGAAAATGGCCTAATTGAAAGAGAAATGCAAAATGTGTACAACAATCATGTTCACACTCATGAGGGAAGTGCAGTCATTGATGATGAAATATGAAATTGCAAAAGATGCAATTAATTAAAAATGAGTCATCAGTCAATTCTTTGCAACAATTGATGTTCAAATTTGAAATGCAGGTTATGTAACACAAATCAAGATACAAACGAATTTGAGTGGAAGCGAGTTACACAATGGCGGTACACCAATTATGTTGAAAGAATGCACATTGGAAAAAAGAAATTGCAAACTGTGGTTCAATGAAACATTTAAGCGCTTCCTGAAGTTCCTTTAGTCACTACTAATCATGGAAACCAAAATAAAAATAGAAAAGCTGGCCCAAGTGTCCCGGGGGTTGAACTTGGTGTGGGTTCGGCAGAAAGCAATTTGAAAATGCCAAGTTCAATCCGAAGTGGGAATGTGAAGTTAAAACAGTTTTGGAAAAATTGGGCAGCATTCCAGCATAATATTGGACGTTCCCAGATAGGCAGAAAACAACAGGAGAGTCATATGAATCCACAAAGCAATAACCAAGTAATAGTCATATAACCAGGCAGCAGCAACACAATTACATAGTGAGAAATGCAGCAGGCAACAACAAACAGGGCAGATTATAATCATACCACGCAGCAGTCAATCAACATAAGCTCAGTTAGGTAAACAAATACGGCGCAATTATCAGGCCTAGAATTCTCTAACCACATCCTTGCTACCTAACAGTAGAAATTTCTATCTATCCTAACATGCAAAAATCAAATTCTAACTAACTAACAAGAGCTAACAGCAACTAATAACAGAAATAAACTAAGGAAATAAAACAGAGTTGGAGCAAAGGCTGGTAACCTGGAATGCAGGGCAGATATGGGAATTGGGACTGGGAGGGGGAATAGGCAGCAGGGATGAGCAAAGAAATCAGGAGCAGAACTGCCGCCTAGGATGATGGTGGCGGGAACCCACGGTGGCGCAGGCAGGAATGTGGCACACAGAGGTAGAGTAGAGTGAAAGAGACGGAGACAGGTTGTGTTTGCCAGTGACCGCGGCGGCACTCAGCAGCGCTGGACGGTGGCAGTGAGAGAGGGAAAATGGGTGAGAGGGAGAGAGAGAGAGGGCGTGTGAACGAGAGGAAGGGGAGGAATGAGGGTGATGGTGAGCGATTACGGCGGCGGCGTGGCCGGCGCGGCGGTCGGAGGTGCGATGGGGATGAAGAAGGGGTAGGAGAGGCATTGGAGAAGAAGAAGGGTGGAAGGGTGCGTCTGTGCGAGTGTTCGTCGTGCCCTAGGGTTATCCCAATTTTAGAATCGACGTGGGTGCGCATAGCGTGTGTCCGCGGGCTTTGATGGATTTAGGGATGGACGCGGGAGCGTCCAGTGCACTCATGCGTGGCTAGAAGAATTGGCAAGGACGCGTACGTGTACTATGCGCGTCCGCGTGCCACGAGTTGGGCCGAAGGCTTAGTGCTGGCCCAACCCCAGCACAACTCTCTGGAAAATGTATGGGCTGGTGCCAGCCGCTTAAGGACGCGTACGCATAATGCGTGCATCCGCGTGCATGTCCATCTAGTCTAGTGGCGCGCAGGCGCGATGTGTGATAGCTAAAATTGTTGTGGGTAAGGAATTTCACAAAATAATTACGTTGCAAGTATAGCTCCAAACCAACAAACAACTCTCGCATCAAATTAAATTTTTGGGGTGTCACAAGTTCAACCCCCAATAAAAATTTACCGGAGTATTTCGGACTCCGGGTCGTCTCCTTAGGAACCAACGGAGTGCATGTGCAAATTAAAGAACTCTTGGCTAAGAATTGGGTACTTAAGTCACAATCCTAGTTAATACCAATTATCGACAATTATGAGAGGCCAACCCATTAAGTCTACTTCTCGAAGCCTTAAGTACGTAACATTTACTCCTAGACTGGAAGTATGTCAAATAGGCCTAATCACATCCACCCATAAGTCCTAACCTCCCTACCAATTGGTTTAGTAGTGGATTAGCGTCAATGAGCTTCAAATTGATTACACAGGGTTCTCAAATTACCAATTCCATGGTATCCAAAACTCAAGATCACTTAAGTCCCTTGGCCTAGACCAAGAGTTGACAAAACTACTCAAGAACTGAAGAAAACATTTCATCAAACACCTAGAGTGCAATAAAAATTGACATCATAACTTGCAAGGATACTAAAATCTACCGCTATTAATTGCAAGAAAAGTAAACTCACAACTCAAATCAACATCAATTAAAGAGACATCAACATTAAAATTGCATTAAATGTAACAAATCCAACATAAGTGCATGAATAAAAAAGAGAGCATAAAAGTAAAATTAACACTACAAATCATGAGAATCAAGGAGTAGAAGTAAGAGATCATAAAAGAAATGAGATGAGAACATGTAATTAAACCTAAATCTAGAAGAGATTAACCTAACCTAATTCTAGAGAGAAGAGGGAGCTTCTCTCTCTAGAAACTAACCTACATAATGCTATACCTATAACTAATTACTCCCCCTTTGCTTGGACTTCAATTCTGCATGAAATACACTCAGAAACAAGTTGGATTTGGGCTTGGACAGCTCAGAAATCGCCCCCAGCATTTTGCCATTAAGTGGGCCAAGTACGAGTGTCGGCGCGTGCGCGTCGATTGGCAAATCCCCATCCGCGCGGAAGCGGCATGTACACGTGCGCGTCCTTGTGAAAGACCACTTTTGCGCGTACGCGCCTTGTACGCGTGCGCGTCCATTGGTTCCTTCCAAATCTTTGTTTCTTCATGCACTCTCCTCCTTGCATGCTTTTCTCCTCATTTCTTCCATCCGATAATTGCCTAATGAACCTGAAATTACTTAACAAACACATCAAGGCATCGAATGGAATTAAGGTGGGTTAAAATCACCAATTTAAGGCCTAAAAAACATGTTTTTACAATTAAGCATAATTTAAGGGAGAATTACAAAACCATGCTATTTTGTTGAATAAATGTGGGAAAAGGTGGATAAATCCCCCAAAATAAGCACAAAATAAACCACAAAATTGGGGTTTATCAAATCTCCCCACACTTAAACTAAGCATGTCCTCATGCTAAAATCAAAAAAGAAGCAAAGGGTATCACATTTATTCAATGCAAGCTACTAACTAAATGCAATCTATTTATATGCAAGTTATCTACATGAATGCAATGGCTCAGTCAAAACAAGTCAATTTCCAAGAGTACACATGTAAGCACAAGGGCTAAGGTATTAGCAATCAAGCAAACCACAATTGGATTGAATCATTGAAAGAGTTCACAAACTTGCAAGAGGAGATTATTAAGGGTGGAAACATGTAATTAAGCGATCGAACCCTCACCGGATATGTATCCGCTCTAGGCACTCAAGTGTATGGGGTTGATTCACTCAATTCTCCTCTAATCATGCTTTCCAAGATTTGTTTTTCATCTAACAATCAACAATTAATTCATGCATGCATACAAATATCATGAGGGCTTTCCCATAGGTTGTAATGGGGCTAGGGTCAAGGTAGGATGCATATGGTCAAGTGAGCTAGAAATTTGAATCTTTGATTAACATAAACTTCCCACCTAACCTATGACAACCTATACAATTCTAAACAAACCTAACTACCCATTCTTCACTTTTAACACACTCATGCATTCTATTTTAAACACCACACATATGCATTGATTATTATTGAACCTTGAACCTTGGGGCATTTTGTGCCCTTTTTATTGCAATTCTTTTTTTTCTTTCTTTTTCTATAAATATTTTTTTCTTTTTATTTTTCTCATTTCAAAAAAATTTTTTTTTCATAAAGTATATATACAAGTACCAATGCATATGGTTTTACATTTGATTAATACATGAGTATATACCCAATTCCCAAAATTTTTCAATAAAAATATAAACACACTTTTATCTCTACCCAATGTTTCCAACTCTCCCAAAATCAAATAATGAACACTCTCACTAGCCTAAGCTAATCAAAGATCCAAACAAGGGACATTTATTGTTTTTCACTTAGGCTTGTAATGTGCTATAATTAAGAATAAGTGGGTTAAGCATAGGCTCAACATTGGCTAACAATGGAAGATGAAAGGGTAGGCTATTTGGGTAAGTGAGCTATTTGAACAATGGCCTCAATCATATAAATGCATGTATACACAAATAATGGACATAAAGAATCAAACAAATCAAGGATTGCAATCATAGGAAGAGAATAATGTACACAAGAATGAAAATAAGTGATTATGTATGTGTGACCACACAATTAGGCTCAAATCTCACATGCTTGTGTTCTTAGCTCAAAACATGATCCACAAAGTATATACTTCAAGCAAGTTCTAAAAAAAAAAATTTCAACCAATTGGGGTGGTGCCCAAAAAAAATGATTTTCTTGGAAATTTCATCATATTGATTGAGCTTATTCTAATGCAAAATTGTGATTTAGAAAATTTTTTAAAAATTCTCCTAGTTTACCCCTTTTTTCAATCAAAACACATTTCTTATATAAAAAGGGTCAACTAGACTTTCAGTAATCCATTAATTTTCTAATCACGATCAACAACTAAGATGCAAAATATATATATCTATACAAATAGTGTGCAACAACCAAAGTAAGAATATCTACAAAAGCATAAATATGTACAGTAATCCCAAAATGATCTAAAACTTAAAGTGCGGAATAAAACAAAATAGAGTAGCAGCGAATAGAAATAAAAGTCTGAAAGTTCACCACATAAGTGCAAACACCGGTCACGAACGGTGACCTCCCCACACTTTAGGATTGAGCATCGTCCTCGATGCTACTACTGAAGCTCGGGATGGGGGTCAACAATCGCACCAGGCTATGGCTCATGCTCAGGCTCGGGCTGTGGGACTGGAGGTGGCACTGGCTGTGGCTCCGGAATGTCATGCTGGACCTCAGGAGGCTGCTGGGCCTCAGTGGTGGTCTGCGTCACTGGTGGTGCCTCCTGCTGTGTCGGCTCCGCACCATGCTCCTCCTCCTGATCCTGCTCATCAGAGGCGGAAGACTCTGGAAGTGGAGGAAGCTCGATACCCTGTGATGCAGCCGCCTAGTCTAAGCTGTCGAGGTGTCGCATAACGCGACACTCGAAGCGCTCCATGAAGCGAAGAAGGTGCTGCACTAACAGATAGGTCGGCTCAGGTGCTGATGGTGGTGCAGGGGCTGCTGTGGAAGAAGAGGGTCCAGCTGCTGTGGAGGGTGAAGGTCTAGCTGCCTCGACTACCGCTCTAGCTCGAGAACGGCGGCTAGTCGGGGGTTTCTCGTGCACCCATATACCTCAGGGAATAGTAACTTCCTTGTCATCGTCATCTGGAGGTGGTGGTGTCACGTCATCGTCCCCCCACGGGACATCAGCTAGCTCAGCTAAGCTAGTAACCAGTGTCGGGAACGGTAGCAAGCCGCGAATATGAGCTCTCCACATGCTATGCCTAATCAACCGGGGGAAATACACCTCCTTCCCCTCCATGACACACCCAATCAAAACTAGCATATCCATCGGAATCTCTGAGAAGTGAGTGGTAGGGAAGACATAGTGGGCAAATATCTGCTGCCAGGTCTTAGCCTCCCTAGTCAGATATGCAAATAGCATGCCCTTGGGCTTTGTGTTGCTCGAATCCATCACCAAGGAAGCATCTGGTGTAGCAATCACGCGCCTAAGCGCCTCATAGTCAAAAGTCATGGAGAGGAGAGCTACCTCTGCCTGCTGGTAAGCACAAGTCTCAGGAGTACCAACTCTGCAGAGCAGTGCATCCCTCAAGGCATCCTCAGTGATCATAATCTCTCTACCCCTCAAGTGTATTGAATCCAAGCCTTGTCGGAGGAAGTTACAGTAAAATTCCTTGACCCACGAGATGTTAATCCGTCCCAGGTCCCTATCGACGAAATCCAATCCCAACTCAGAAATACGGGCGTTTATGGCACGCCTCACATCATTGGAAAGATTCAGCTTCTTCTCAATGTTCAGCTTTGTCTTTGCATAACGAGGAAGGCGTAGTTCGCAGTAGAGGTTTGGGAACTTGGTTGGATCAGTGGATGGAAGTAACTGATTTTCTTTTTCCTCATCATTTAGCGGATTCTTCGCATAGTTAGCATATGGTGAGGGTGTAGAGGTCTTAGAGCGCTTCCTCTTTTTGGAAGTGGTGGCTATAGCGTTTCCTTTATCCGACATCCTGAAAACATAGATAATATAATATAAGCCTATAGCCAAGTAGATATAAAGCACTCAAAGCAAAGCATATTCATGAAGTGAATAAGGAAAGAAGATTTCTTGGAATGTAAGCAACAAAATATAAAATTCAAACCAGACTTCAAACCAAGAATTAAAACCATGTTTTGCACATCCTTCGTTAATTGAGTTCAGAAAGCACCATATCCAAAAGAATGACAAAAAGAGTTAGGTTGAAAACCAAAAGGAGTTAGTTGGTTAAATGAGTTAGAGTTAGAAATTAGTTTGAAAATCAGTGATATGTTAATAACCATCTCAATCTGAAAGGAATGCACAAACCAATGCTGTAAGCACGTTCACAATCATGAGTTGCAACAAGTCATTGATGATGAAATATGATATAGCTAGAAAACAGCTAATATGGAACAAACCATCAATCAATGTAAGGATCACTGATGTGTATTTTCGGAAAACGAATTTCCAAACACACAAATCTAACCGACAAGTGCACCAGGTCGCATCAAGTAATAAAACTCACGTGAGTGAGGTCGATCCCACAGGGATTGATGGATCAAGCAACTTTAGTGGGTGATTAGTTTAGTCAAGCTAACATTGATGTGAATTGTGTGAAATTGTAACCAACAGGAAGTAAAGGACAGTGAATTTAAAGTTGCAGAATGTAAATTGGCAAGTAACTTAAGGGGCAAGAAATGTAAATTGCAAGAATCTTAAATTGTAAGAAATGTAAATTGCATGAAAAGTAAAGGGGCTGGGGTGCTGGAAATTAAATAGAGCAATATATCAGAATTCAAAACTCTTGCAGCAAGCTTAAATTGCAGGAAAGTAAATTGGGAGCAATTTAAACAGAGAAGCAAAATTGCAGTGACTTAGAACTTAGAGCCATTGCAGAGGAATTTAAAATTGTGCAGGAAATGTAAATGAGATTTGCAGCAGGCTTAATGTAAATTGAATTGAGGAACCGAACAGAAAATGAAATGCAGCTCAATTGCAAAATCTAAATGAGAGGTTGAAGATCTCAGGAAATCAATGAGACTAGAAAACAAGTCCAGATCTCAATTCCTTCCTTGATCTGCTAGCAAACAAGATGCAGGAAAATTAAAGATGAAAGCGATGAAACGAACTTTGATTCAAATCACAATTCACTTGAAAGTTTGCAGAAGAAGAAAACAGAGAGAATTCTCAAGGTGAGATTGAAACAGAATTTCTTCAATTCTCAACCCAAGATTCAAAACAAAAAGAAAAACTAAAGAGAGAGAGTTCTGTATTCCTAATGCTCCCTAGTGGAGCTCGCCTCCCCAACAAATATGAAAATGATGCCTTATATAGGCTTTACAAAATGAAAATAAAAATAAAATTGAAATTAAAAATAAATTACAATTAAATGAAATTCCTATTTTATCTATCTCTTGTGCCTTTGAGTGATGATAATGGGCCTTGCGTGCTTTGGATTTGGGTTGAAGATGGCCTCTGTTGATTGCACTTGGAGTTGGAGAGAAACCCATTGTAAATCGGGACATAAAGCACAAAAGCTTGAGCCAAAGTTTGAGGCAAACTTTTGCTCAAGCTTTTTATATCAGCCACCCCCTTTTGCTGATATCCACGTTTGAGCTAAAGTTTGAGGTCAAACTTTTAGCCAAACGTGGATCCCCTTGTGTGCATGTGTGGGGTGCTACTTTGTCCTCTTGTCAATGTTGCCAATTTCATGACAACTATAGACTATTATATATGGTTGGAAAGATCTGAATGTCAGCTTTCTAACCCAATTGGAATCACCTTAATTGGACATCTACAACTCAAGTTATGCCCCTTTGAAGAGGACAAGGTCGCTGGCTTTGGTGTGCAGCGTTTGAGGTAAAGTTTGCCTCAAACGTGGTCGAAAACGCCAGTTCTGGAGGCTCAAACGCATTGTTCACCCCATACTATTATACATTGTTGGAAAGCCCTGAATGTCTACTTTCCAATGCTTTTGGAAGCACATCATTTGGAGCTCTACAGCTCGAGTTATACTCCGTCGAAGGTGCAGAGGTCAGTTGGCCTCACTGCAGGTTGCCACCATATTCGTTTATGCACATTTCGGGGCAGTTTTCTCCCTCAATCTTAGTGTCCACCATGCAGTGCCATATATGCCTGGAAAGCTCTTGATTCCTACTTTCCATTGATTTTTTAATCACCTCATTTAGAGCTCTGTAGCTCAAGTTATTCTTGTTGGAAGTATACCCCTTGTATGCATGTGTGGTGCCAACGTTTGCCAAAAAGTTTGAGGCAAACGTTGGCTCAAACTTTTTCCTCCAGGATGTGTAAGTGTGGCGCCAACGTTTGCCAAAAGCTTGAGACAAACGTTGGTGCAAGCTTTTCTCCTCCAGGGTGTGCAAGCTCCTCCAAAAGTTTGAGCTAAAGTTTGAGGCAAACTTTAGCTCAAGCTTTGTGTCCTCTCTTGCTCTTTGTTTTGAGCCACGCTTTTCTTCCTTTGGGCCACGCTTCTCTTCCTTGATTTGGTCATGGGTCACACTTTTAGAAGCGTGGCCTAAGCCTCCAAAGTGTGCTCCAACTTCAAAGTGTGCCCAAAATTCCTCTTTTCTTCTTTTTAGCTTATTTTGTGCTCTTTTTGCTTCTTTTTCTTCTTATTTCCTACAAAGTTTATCAAATCAAAAGATCAAAGAAATATACCATTTAAGCACCAAAGAATGCAATATTTAAGCACTAATCATAAATTTCTTGTATGAAAAAGCATAGAAAAACATGACATGGTGACATGTCATCAATCACTAGTAATGTTGGTGAAATCAGAATCTTGAGAAATAAGTAAATCAAGCATATTTAACACCAACTTTAGCAATGCATACAAGTCATAAGTTCAAATGTGAATTGGAAACCTCATGGTCTATGTGACTTAATGAGACTATGTATGAACATAATGAACTATTTGGTCACATAGATGAGAACATTCAAACTTTTGTGTCTATTGCAAAACAGGCACAAAATTTTAAGGAAATCACAAGTGATGGTCAATTGGAAAATTCATTCAAACCATTCAATGCCTAGACGCAAACCATCATGCATCACGAGCAAGGAGTTTAAGCAAGACCAAAACTTGTCCCTAAGGATTTTCCAAAACCATTTAAGCAACAAAATTCTAATTGAACAGAAATCATCAACTAGAATTTGTTACACCTAACCAACAAGGTTGATTTTAAGATTATGGTTGAGAAAAATTCGGCAGCATTTCAGCAGCATATTGGCTAATCCCTAAATTCAGACAGACAAAGCAGATTCCATATGAATTCAACCACAATTAAGAACATAAAACCATATGTGAGTTCATATGGAGGTAGCAGACAGTCAATAGTTCAGCAACAAAACAATTCAAACAGCACAGAGGGCAGAAGCAGTTACTTCAATCAACATTTCCTTCACCAATCCATCACAAATAAGTAGCATTATCAGAGTACATGAACACAGGGCAATGCAGCAAAACAGAGCAATTTCATATAGCAACAGAAATTCAAACAATGCCTAAATCCACTACTCAGTCCAGATTCACTAACCACCTAAATCAAACTAAACTAACTAACTACGCTAATTCTAACTACACTAACGTAATTAACAATAAGCAGTAAAATGAAGCAAAATAGGGGAGGTATGGAACCTGGTTGCAGAGACAGAGAAGAAGCAGAACGGGGAAGAAGAAGGTGAAGTGGAGTAGTGAGATGGAGAACCGGTCACAATGGCGGCCGCGGTGGCGCTGGTTGCGCAGAGGCAGCGAGAAGCAGAGAGCAGAGGGGCAGTGAAAGAGAAAGGAAAGAAAAGTGAGAGAAGGAGGAGAAGACGGCGCGGTGATGGTAGTCGGCGGCGGCGACGGGTTTGGAGTGCTCGCCGGAGGTGAGGTGGTTACTGGGAGAAGTTTGAAGATGGAGGGGGTTGAATGGTGGGAGAAGGAAAATGGAACGTTGGGGATGGAAAGGGTGTGATGCGCGAATGCGCTAAGGCTTCGCGTCTCTGGGGTAAGTGAAAATTCGAATCCACGCGTGGGCGTAAGGTGCGCATTCGCGTGGGTGGGCGAAATGGAAGAACGGCGCGAAAGCGCAATGCGCGCTTGCGCGTAGATGAAGGAATCGGAATGGGCGCGGACGCGCAAGGTGCGCGTCGGCGCGGATGTGCTGGGCTGCAGGCACAAAAGGGGCCCAGAGTTGGCACAACTCTCGGGTCCTTTGGCCTGGATGATGCTAAGACACATCGACGCGCGCGCATTGTGCGCGTTCGCGTGGATGGCTTGAGCTTATTGGATGGGCGCGGAGGCGTGAAGTACGCCAACGCGTGGACAGCGAAACAGAGAGTGGCGCGGACGCGTACAGCGTGCGTCTGCGTGGGTTGAGGCACAGAGTTGGCCCAAAAGTGGCGCAACTCTCTGGTTTTTTTTGCCCAGGAAACTAAAATGCGTAGCCGACGCGCGCGCGCACTTTGCGCTTGCGCGTGGCTTGCTTTTTCTCTCTCTCTTTTTTTTTTTTATTATTATGAGCATCAAAAGACCTCATAACTTTCCATCCTTTTCTAAAACTCTAGCTAAGGTGTAAGATTAAGCACGTTTGGAGACATAGAGGCATTTTCAAACAACTTGAAAAAACTTGCAATTCAAGCAAAAACTCAATTCAAAAATAAATTCGTCCCTTATTAAAGCATAGAATGCATAAACACCTTAGTAAGCAAAGGAAAATATACCAAGAGGTAAAGAAACTATATACAATGGAACCCAATTCATTCATTCATTATATCTACAGGAGAATGGAAAGAGTTTACCATGGTGGGGTGTCTCCCACTAAGCACTTTTAGTTTAAGTCCTTAAGTTAGACATTGGGAGGCTCTTTGTCAAGGTGGCTTATGCTTGTACCCATCCTTGAACCTCCAAAAGTGCTTGTCCTTCAATCGGTTGTCAGAAGTTCCAACCTTCTTTATTAAGCTTTGGTGAGGTTCTTTCCAAGACGTGAGCTCCCGAGAAAGATTATCATAGGATAATCCAGGATCCCATATCTTGTCCTCGCACCCGTCTTCTAGTTGATTATCTTGACTTTGCCCGGGCGACGAGAAAATAGAATTCTCATGGAAGCACCACACTACTCTCCTAGACCCATTTAGTTCAGCATTACACCAATCTATGCTCTCTAATTCCGAGCTTCCCACCATAATGAGCCTAGATTTAGAACGCCAACCACTAAACATCCTCCTTTTTCGCTTGATTCCACAAAGCGCCCTGAGTTGGCCATCCGTTTCAAGCAAACCATATTCAAGTGGGATAATACAGCTGCGAGTTAGAAGTTTTACCCACTCAAATGGAGGATCGGATGACGAACTAGGTAGAGGAATTCCCAAAGATCGTGATAAAGCATGCTCTACTCCCGTCCATCCCTTTCTAGAGGTTTCCACCACTTGGTGAGGTTCTTCAAGTTCCCCCTCATGCCAAGCCTCCTCAAGTTCACTTTCCTCTTCACCAATTCCTTCTATTTCTTCCTCATCGCTCTCATCGTAGATAGGAGGTCTAGTGAAGTCTACCTCATCATCAAGTCTAAGCAAATTGGGGAAGGATTCTTCAAACTCAAAAGAATCATATGTTGATTCGGAATCATCATAGGTAGGAGGGTTTGTTGCTTGGAGCACTTCTTCCAGTTCTTCACTTGCATTAGGCTTTGGAGGTTGCAAGCCCTCTTCAACCTTGCTTTCCAATGTATTGGGGAAGGGTTCAACAGGATCGTTAAGGGAGTTGATCGAAGTGGGCAAAAAATCATTAGAGATGGAATCCACTTCTTTATCAATTTCCTTTAACTCATTGTTTACTCCCGCAACATTGTTCTTCTCTTTGATATTCCCTCCACATTCCTCAGAGGAAGTTTCCTCAACTTGGGATTCCTTTATGTACTCAACATATCCTAAACATCCATCCACCACTTTCTTTTGTTCGCTAATCTCTATCTTCTCCTCTTGTTGCGGTTCTTGATTCAATTCTTCTTCCTCACCATGGAGTTCCATGTTCATATCCTTGCCAAGCTCCGGGGTTGCTTCTCCGCATCCAACAATGGAAGTACTTATGGCGCATGAGCTTAGGTGAGATGTTAGGTGACCCACGGCTTCTATTATGCCGGCCACCCTTACTCTTAACTCCTTGAACTTGGTTTCATCTTCCTCTTGTCGCCTTAAAATACGAGATTCAAGGTCTCTCAGTTCTAACATGAAGGCTTCATCAGGAGATGGGGTTGGAAAAGAAAATTCATCAGTTAGGGAAAAATTGTTATAATCGGAAGGTGGTTCATGTTGGTGAAGTTCTTGAGGTGGTGTATGTGGAATTTGTGGTTCTTGAGAGTATTGGTATTGGGATGGTGGTTGTTCTACATGTAGTTCTAATGGTGGTTGATATGGTGTGTATAAGTTATGGTCATATGGAGGCGAATGATGGTATGAGGCTTGTGAGTATGATGTGTGGCTATGTTGAGGATATGTCTCATAGGCATATGGTGGTAGTTCTTGGAAGTCACAAGGAAATTCACCATAGCTAGTGGATTGAGATGCATCATAGAACGGCTCTTCTTCATAGTAAATTGGTGGAGGTTGTTGCCATGGAGGTTGATCAAGTGTTTGAGGCTCCTTCCACCTTTGATCTCCAATTCCTTGATGTACATCCTCGTTGAAGCTTTCATCTCCTACAACATAGTTTGAGCTACACTTATAGCCAAAGTGAGAATTCATAGTGATGTGGAAAGTAAAAAAAAACAAAGAGCAATAAGAAATGAAGAAGACTAAATCCTAAAACTAGAAAAAATCAACAAATAAACCAAAGATAAAGCTATTCACAATATTTACAATAGCCAATAACATAGCACCATTGTTTCTCCGGCAACGGTGCCATTAATTTGATAGCTAAAATTGTTGTGGGTAAGGAATTTCACAAAATAATTACGTTGCAAGTATAGCTCCAAACCAACAAACAACTCTCGCATCAAATTAAACTTTTGGGTTGTCACAAGTTCAACCCCCAATAAAAATTTACCGGAGTATTTCAGACTCCGGGTCGTCTCCTTAGGAACCAACGGAGTGCATGTGTATTGGCTATAGAGGGGAAAAAGGGGGTTTTGTTTATGAGATGGCAAGAAAACAAGTAAATTGAGCGAGTAAGTAAAGAAAGCAAATTAAAGAACTCTTGGCTAAGAATTGGGTACTTAAGATCACAATCCTAGTTAATACCAATTATCGACAATTATGAGAGGCCAACCCATTAAGTCTACTTCTCGAAGCCTTAAGTACGTAACATTTACTCCTAGACTTGAAGTATGTCAAATAGGCCTAATCACATCCACCCATAAGTCCTAACCTCCCTACCAATTGGTTTAGTAGTGGATTAGCGTCAATGAGCTTCAAATTGATCACACAGGGTTCTCAAATTACCAATTCTATGGCATCCAAAACTCAAGATCACTTAAGTCCCTTGGCCTAGACCAAGAGTTGACAAAACTACTCAAGAACTGAAGAAAACATTTCATCAAACACCTAGAGTGCAATAAAAATTGACATCATAACTTGCAAGGATACTAAAATCTACCGCTATTAATTGCAAGAAAAGTAAACTCACAACTCAAATCAACATCAATTAAAGAGACATCAACATTAAAATTGCATTAAATGTAACAAATCCAACATAAGTGCATGAATAAAAAAGAGAGCATAAAAGTAAAATTAACACTACAAATCATGAGAATCAAGGAGTAGAAGTAAGAGATCATAAAAGAAATGAGATGAGAACATGTAATTAAACCTAAATCTAGAAGAGATTAACCTAACCTAATTCTAGAGAGAAGAGGGAGCTTCTCTCTCTAGAAACTAACCTACATAATGCTATACCTACAACTAATTGCTCCCCCTTTGCTTGGACTTCAATTCTGCATGAAATACACTCAGAAACAAGTTGGATTTGGGCTTGGGCAGCTCAGAAATCGCCCCCAGCGTTTTGCCATTAAGTGGGCCAAGTACGAGTGTCGGCGCGTGCGCGCCATGTGCGCGTGCGCATCGATTGGCAAATCCCCATCCGTGCGGAAGCGGCATGTACGCGTGCGCGTCCTTGTGAAAGACCACTTTTGTGCGTGCGCGCCTTGTACGCGTGCGCGTCCATTGGTTCCTTCCAAATCTTTGTTTCTTCATGCACTCTCCTCCTTGCATGCTTTTCTCCTTATTTCTTCCATCCGATAATTGCCTAATGAACCTGAAATTACTTAACAAACACATCAAGGCATCGAATGGAATTAAGGTGGGTTAAAATCACCAATTTAAGGCCTAAAAAGCATGTTTTTACAACTAAGCATAATTTAAGGGAGAATTAAAAAACCATGCTGTTTTGTTGAATAAATGTGAGAAAAGGTGGATAAATCCCCCAAAATAAGCACAAAATAAACCACAAAATTGGGGTTTATCAATGTGCACGCTCGCGTGCTTTCCCTTAAAGCGTCATGGACGCGCACGCGTGCTATGCGCGTCCGCATGGGACGAGTTGGGCTAAAAGCCTAACGTTCGCACAAGAGAGGCCCAACTCTCTGGAAAATGTATGGGGGTGGATCCGCTCATGGACGCGTGTGCGTACAGCGTGCACGCGCGTCTTTCTCCCCTTTTTTTTTTCAAAAATACTATAGACAGCCAAAGATCTCCCTAACACTACCTACAGCAACCAAGATATTAAAACAAAACTACATGAAGAGGAAAAACTACCTATAATGGCAACTCAAATCACTTATTAAGTATATATACAAGAGAATGGAAAGAATTTACCATGGTGGGGTGTCTCCTACCTAGCACTTTTATTTATTGTCCTTAAGTTGGACTTATGGGGAGCTTCGCTTCTTATCAAGGAGGCTTATGCTTGAAGCTATCTTTGAACATCCACCAATGCTTGAATCTCAAATAAGAACCAATCTTCAAAGTTAATATCTTCAAGCCTTGATGGAGTTCCGCACAAGCTATGGGCTCCCAAATTTGATTTTCTTTGTGCGATCCAGGATCCCACACTTTATTTTCACACCCGTCTTGAAGTTGATCATTATTAGTCCATCCGGGTGGCATGACTTTAGAATTCTCTTGAGTACACCAAGTATTCCTCCTAGACCAACACAAAGTAGCCTTCTTCCAATCATGGCCCCTATGCCTTGGAGGCTTGACCTCAATGAGCCTAATTTCTAACTTCCATCCACTACACAACTCCCTTTTACTCTTCATTCTACAAAGAGCTCTAAGTTGTCCATCCGTTTCAATCAAGCCATATGCAAGTGAGAAAGTAAGGTTTGAAGATAAGAATTTTACCCACTTGAATGTCACATTGGATGGTGACTTGGGGAGGTAAGCCTCCCCACACTTAGACAATGCATGGTCGACTTCCTTATGCTCTTCTTTGGATATTTCCACCTCTTGACAACTCCTTTCAATTTCTTCTTGTTTGTTGACTTCTTCTAATTCCTCCTCATCATCAATCAAGTCAAACTCGGGAGGTTGTGTGAGATCTTCTTCTGCATCAACTTCACACTCATTGAGAGAGTCTTCAACAAGGTTACCAATAGCACTTGGTGTGGAGTTGTTTTCAATAGCTACATTTTCATGTCCCAAAGGAGAGGATTCCACTTTTGATAAAAATTCATTGATGATTGAATCCATCTCTTGATCAACCTTTTCATATTCTTCAATTTTGATATGCTCCAGAGGTTGTTAGGATTCACATGGTGGTTCCGCATCTCCTAAATCTTCAACCACTTCTTCCCTTTCTTCAATAACCATAGGTTTCTCCAATTGCTCCAATACAAAGTTTGGTCCTTCCTTCTTTTTCACCGGATTTTTCAATTTCTCCTTCATACCTTGCTCTTCAACGGATTTTTCATGTGTGGCTATGGAAGCACCTTGAGTGTTCAAGCATTGGTAGGCTAAAGTATGCACTACCTTAGTCAAGTTAGTCACAAACTCTAGGGTGTTCCTTTGCATATCCGCTTGTCCTTGAAGTAGCAATGTGAGAGAGTCATCTATTGGGGGTTGGGGTGGATAGAAAGATTCATTATTTTGGAGAAAGGATTTATAGTAAGAAGGTGGTTCTCTTTGGTAAGGGTATGGAGATGGTGTGCATTGAGGTGGTTCTTGGTAGTGATCATGATAGAGTTATGGTGGTTCTAAAGGTTTATGCTCATGATGGTCATAAGAATAGGATATGGGTGATTGGTCATATGATGGATATGGGTCATGGGAAGGTGTTTGGTATGGAGAAGCTTGTGAGTATGGTTGAGGTTCATGTTGAGGATGGAAGTCATAGGCATATGATGGCGGTAATTGATTGGCATAAAAAGATTCATCATAGCCATTGAATTGACATGCATTAGGATGGTGATTATACCTATAAGTGTCCGGAGGTTGTTGCCAATAGGAGTGATCATTTCCTTGAGGCTCCTCCCATCTTTGTTGGATCCATCCATAATGAGTGTCATCATTGAAGTGCACATTTCCTACAACACAATTAGAACCAAACTCATAGCCAAAGTGAAAATTCATAGTGGAAAAACAAAATAAAGCTAATAAAAACTAGAAACCAGAAAAATACAAACCTATTCACACTATTCACATATATACAATAACCAATAACATAACACCATTGCAATCCCTGGCAACAGCACCATTTTGATGAGAAGACTTTTGACGGTTTAGAATTTCACAAATGAAAGCTCATTGTAATATAGCTTCTAAACCAACATCAATTCTTTCATACAAAAATTTGTTTGTCAGAAGTAACAAACCGCTAAAATCTATAAACCGAAGTATTGAACCTCGGGTCGTTCTCCCTTGGAATTGCAATGAAGTGTCTTGCCATTGGTTATGAGTTATATTTGGGGTTTTTGAGATTTTAGGCAAGAAATGTAAATGGCAATGAAAGTAAACTAATAACTAAGAATACTCTCGATAAGTTTGTGAGAATTAGAAGTCCTATCCTAGTTATCCTCCTCAATTGTGACCATAAATTGTCCATTGCTACCACTTAGTTAACCTCTAACCATGGAGGAAAGTCAAGTGGATGAATCAACTTGATTCCACAAGTCCTAGCCAACTCCCAAGGGAAAGACTAGCTTTAGTGGTATCCAAATCAATTAGCAACTTCTAATTATCAATCAACAAAGGAATTAGACAACTCAAGCGTCACTAATTACTCCACCTAGGCCAAGAGGAATAAGATTCTATACTAAAATCCAACCAAGCATTTTATCAAACACTTGGGAGGCACAAAAGAAAAGCGTAGTAAATTGAGAACAAAAATGGAATCTAAGAACAATTATTGCAAGAAATCAATAACAACAATCAAAAAGAACACAATTATTATGAATTACCTCTAATTGCATTAAAAGAAAATAAAAGGAACAAAGGTAGATCTACAAACAAAGTAGAAGAAGGTAATAACAACAATGGGGGAATGATGAATGTAACAACAAGGAATAAGAAGGAGAAGTAGAAGAGAGCATGAATTAAAACCTAGATCTAAGAACTAAACCTAATCCTAATCCTAACTCTAGAGAGAAGTGAGGGTTTCTCTCTCTCTAAAACTAAAACTAAAACTACCTAATGTGTCTTAATGAGTGAATCCCCCTTCTCCCCTCAATCCTTGGTCCTTTTGAGTGTTTTCGCGCTAAAAATCCAGCTCTAAATGGGTCCAGAAACCCTCCAAAATCGCTAGGCACGAGTTGCATTAAAAGAATCACGTGTAGACTGCGACGCGTATGCGCATAGCACGCATACGCGTCCCTGACCTATTTCGCGAGGTGCGCGCAAGCGCCTGGTGCGCGCGCGCGTCTTTGGCTGAGATCAATTCTTTGGCTTTTCATGCTTCTCTCCCCTTGCATGCTTCCTTCCTCACTCCTTGGATCCATTTCTAGCTTTTTTCAACCTAAGATCACTAGCAAACACATCAAGGCATCTTATGGAATCAAGGAGGAATTAATATTATCAAATTAAAGGCTTAGAAAGCATGTTTTTACACTTAGGCACAAATAAGGGAGAGATCACAAAATCATGCTGATTCATTGGCCAAATGTGAGAAAAGGTTAGCAAAAGGCTCTAAATCCAACACAAGATAAACCCTAAATATGGGGTTTATCAGTCATCCATGAACATTTCAAGGAACTTCTCTACCATATCAGAGAAAATGGATAGCATACATCTCTGAAAGGTGGCAGATGTTGCACAGGCCAAATGGCATTTGCCTGTAGGCAAACATGCCAGATGGGCATGTGAATGCTGTCTTCTCTTGATCCTGTGGATCTACTACTATTTGATTGTTCTCGAAATATCCATCCAAGAAACAATAAAAAGCATGACCTGCTAGTCTTTCTAGCATTTGGTCAATGAAGGGTAAAGGAAAGTGATCTTTCCTGGTGGTGTCATTAAGTCTTCTATAGTCAATGCACATATGCCACCCTGTAACTGTCCTTATAGGAATCAGTTTATTTTTTTCATTATGAACCACTGTCATGCCTCCCTTCTTGGGAACAAATTGGACAGGGCTCACCCAGGGGCTATTAGAAATGGGATAAATAATCCCAGCCTCCCAGAGCTTAGTGACTTCTTCTGCACTATTTCCTTCATAGCCGGATTCAGTCGCCTTTGTGGTTGCACCACTGGTTTGGCATTATCCTCCAGCAGGATTTTATGCATGCATCGAACCGGGTTGATGCCCTTAAAGTCACTTATAGTCCACCCAAGGGCGGTCTTGTGTGTTTTGAGCACTTGAATTAGTGCTTTTTCTTCCTGTGACTCTAAGGTAGAGCTTATGAATACAGGATAAGTGTCTTCATCTCCTAGAAATGCATATTTCAGGGATGATGGTAATGGCTTGAGCTTAAGCTTTGGAGGTTTCTCCTTTTCCTCAAGGGTTTCCAGAGGTTCCTCTGAATCAGGCTGGGCATCTGTAAGGATGTCATTCAACCCTTCCTTGAGACTTTCGGCCATATTTACTTCTTCTACTAGGGAATCAATGAGGTCAATGCTCGTGCATTCCTCAGGGGTGTCTGGATGCTGCATAGCCATGACAGCATTCAGTACGAACTTTTTCTCATTGACTCTCAAGGTTACTTCCCCTTTTTCAACATCAATGAGGGTCCATCCTGTAACTAGGAAGGGTCTCCCTAGGATAAAGGATGCACTCTTGTGCCCTTCTATATCCAACACAACAAAGTCAGTGGAAAAAGCAAATAGTCCAACCCTAATAATCATGTCTTCAATTACGCCTGATGGTATCTTAATAGAACCATCAGCAAGTTGAAGGCATATACGGGTTGGTTTGACTTCATCAGTCAAGAAAAGCTACTTTATTAATGAAGCAGGTATTAGGTTGATGCTTGCTCTAAGGTCACATAGGGCTATCCTTGTGCAAGCATTACTTAGAGTGAATGGTATCATAAATCTTCTAGGATCCTTATGTTTCTCTGGTAAGCTGTTCTAAATGATTGCACTGCATTCTTCAGTGAGGAGGACTATTTCTGTCTCTCTCCAATGCTTCTTATTACTTAAGATTTCCTTCATGAACTTAGCATAAGAAGGTATATGTTCAAGAGCCTCTACAAAAGGGATCTTGATCTCTAATGTTCTGAGATAATCCGCAAAGTGAGCAAACTGTTTATCTTTTTCCTCTTGACAGAGCTTCTGAGGAAATGGCATTTTAGCCTTATACTCATCAATCTTAGTTAATGAAGGCCGAGTGCCTTGTGTATTGGAAGGGGGGTTACTAGCTTGCTTCGGAGGGTTATTATCAGTATGTGATTGGCCTCCTTTGCATGGGCGTTCAATGCCCATATTGCTGCCCCCTTCCTGGCGTTCAATGCCAGGGATGGATTTCCCTTCTTGGTGTTGAATGCCAGTGACATTCTTCTTTGGGTATTTAATGCCTTTAGAGATGTCTTGGACATCAGTCTGGTGTCCTTCTGTTTGCTTTTCTTTCTTGTTGTACTGAGGTTGGGTGTTTAAGGATTTCCCACGCCTCAGTAGGATGGCATGGCATTCCTCTGTTATTTGCTTAGATAACTACTGCCTTGTTTGCTTCAACTGGGCTTCTGCATTCCTGTTAGAAGCTTGAGTTTCTCGCAAAGCCTCTTACAGTTCCAGTAGTTGCTGGGCAAGGGCGTGCAGTTGCTGAGTCAATGGGCCATCCTGTTCTAGAGGTTAGGTTCACTAGATATTGCCTTAACCTCTCCTTTTATAGAAGTCTCAGCAGATGAGTACAGATGCCAATTAATGGCAACTGTTTCAATAAGCTCTTGAACCTCTTCAATGGTCTTTCTTATGTGTATGGAACCACCAGCAGAGTGATCCAAAGACATTCTAGCCGTATCTGAAAGTCTATAGTAGAAAATGTCTAATTGTACCCATTTTGAAAATATTTCAATGAGATATTTTCTTAGCATCCTTCTATACCTCTCCCAAGCATCATAAAGAGATTTACCATCTCCTTGTTTGAAGCTTTGGATGTGCATCCTCAATTGGGTCATCTTCCTTGGAGGGAAGTATTAATTTAAAAACTTGTCTACTAACTGTTTCCAAGTTTTCAAGCTAGATCTGGGTTGGTTATCTAACCACCTCTTTGCTTGGTCCTTTACAGCAAAAGAAAAGAGCAATAATCTGTAGACATCTTAGTCTACTCCCTCATTGTGTACTGTGTCAGCAATCTTTAAGAAATCTGTCAGAAACTCAGTAGGTTCTTCCTGTGGAATTCCAGAGTATTGGCAGTTTTGCTTTACTAAGGTAATGAGTTGAGGGTTCAGTTCAAAGATACTTGCTGTGATGTGATGTATGCTAATACTTCTTCCATAGAAGTCAATAGTGGGATTTATATAAGATCCCAGAATTCTTCTGAACTCTTCATTCCCATTTGGGTTCATGATGAAGAAAGGTAGAAGAAGAGAAAGAGTAAGAGGTAAAGGTATAAATTTTAATTAAATATTTTTGTTTTTATTTTATTTATTTATTAATTTTGAAAATAAATTTTAATTAATAAAAAAGAATTGAAATTTAAATGATATAATTCAAAAAAGAAGAGAGAGAATTAGAAGGGAATTTTCGAAAATTAGAAGAGAGAAGAGCGAGTTAGGAAGTTTTGAAAAAGAAGAGAGAGAAGATAAGTAACTAATTAAGAAAGATTTGAAAACAAGATAAGATAGAAGATCAGAAAAGATTTGAATTTAAAATTTGAAATTAGAAAAGATAAGAGAAGATAAGATATGAAACTAAAAGATTTTATTTTAAAATTTAAAGAGATATAAGGAATAAATGACCATTTGTACTCATAAAAGATGAAAACGCTGATATATGTACTCACACTAGATCAAAACTAAACTTGTACCCACGCAAGATGCCCTCCGTGTGACAAAAGTACCCTACGTGGCACTCCAACCCTCCAAAGACAGGGTACTTTTGTCATATGGAGGGCATCTTGCGTGGGTACAAGTTTAGTTTTGATCTAGTGTGGGTACATATGTCAGCGTTTTCATCTTTTATTAGTACAAATGGTCATTTATTCAAAGATAAGATAGAAAAGATAAGATAGGGAAGTTAAGAGAAGATAAGTTTTAAATTAAAATTTGAAATTTAAAAATTAAATTTTGAATTTTGAATTTTAAAAATTGAAATTTGAATTTTGAAATTTGAAATTTGAAATTTAGATTTTGAAATTTTAAATTTTGAATTTTGAATTGAAATAAGATAAGATAAAGATTTCAAAAAGATTTGATTTTTGAAAAGGTTTAATTTTGAAATTTAAATTTGAAATTTGAAAATTTGAAAATTTGAATTTTAAAATTTTGAAATTTGAATTTTAAATTTTGAATTTTGAAAAGTAAATTTTTAACTTTGAATTTGAAATAAGATAAGATAAGATTTTAAAAAAGATATGATTTTTTTAAAAGATTTTATTTTTGAAATTTAAAACTAAGATAGGATAAGATAAAAAAATTGAAATTAAAATATGAATATTTATTTAAAAATTTTGAAAATTTAATTAAATTAAAGATAGAAAAAATATTTTTTTATTTTTTAATTAATGAAGAGAGAGAAAAACAACAAAATGATACCAAACTTAAAATTTTTAGATCTAAATGGACTTAGTGTGTGAAAATTTAAAGAAAAACACCAAGGACACTAAACTTAAAAATTTTAAGATCAAAACAAAAAGAAAACACAAGAACATTTTGAAGATTAAAAAGAACATCAAGAATAAAACTCATAGAACTCAAAGAACACAAGAACATGCTAAGAACACCAAACTTAAAATTTTTGAAAACCAAACACAAAATTTTTGAAAACTTAAAAGAAAAATACAGGAAAACACCAAACTTAAAGATTGACACAAGAATTAAATAAAGAAACTATTTTTGAAAAATTTTTTAGAAAGAAAGACTCAAAGAAATCGAAAAATTCAACAAGAACAAAAACAAAAGACTCAAACCAAAAACAAAGATTAAACAAAGAAAATAAAAATTTTTGAAAAATATTTTTGATTTTTTCGAAAATAAGGAGAAGAAAGGAAAATAAAAAAAGCTAACAAAATTAAAGATAATACCTGATCTAGGGAACAAGATAGTCCGTCAGTTGTCCAAACTCGAACATCCCCGGCAACGGCGCCAAACACTTGGTGTGCAAATCCCCACACTTCATACAACTGTACCAGCAAGTATACTGGGTCATCCAAGTAATACTTGAGTGAGTCAGAGTTAATCCCATGAGGATTGTGATTTGAAGCAAACTATGGTTATCTTGCAGGTCTTAGTCAGGCGGATATAAGAGTTATTGGTTTGAATTTAGAAGATGGAATTACAATGTTTGAAAATAAGAATAAGAAGATGGATGAGGCTTGGAGTTGCTTTGTCCTACTGGATTAACTCTGGTATTACTGTCTTCTACAATTGTGGATGATTTCTTATATGGCAGGCTGTATGTGATTGACACTGGTTTGAGCAGCCGCCAATACTCCTCCAGATCTGAACCCTAGGGTTAGTGCGGATCCATTCTGATTGAGGGTGAAGCTCTTGCAGTTCATTCTCCTTGGTGATCCTACTTAAAATGCCACAGAAAGGTCGAATCTTTCAGATTGGAGGATGCTGCGCCTTTGGGTTCTAGCCTCTACCACAGAGACCCTAATCTCCCCATACTTCGGTTGAACTGGTGTCTCGAGAAGTCACCAACGAAGTCGTGGATTAGCCGTCTGAGAGATGTATAATCAAGCTAGTAGTTCATCATTGTCCGATGAAAGACGCACTCTGAACCCATGTAGAATATGATAACCTTATGCCAGTTCAACGCATTCATGTTGATGAAAAACGAAGATACATCTTAGAACAGAGAATCAAGCGTAGATTAAAGAGGAACAGTAATCTTTTATTAATCCATAAAACTCAGCAGGGCTCTTCCCCTCAATCTAGGAGGTTTAGAAACTCATACTGATATGAAATACACAATGTGGTAACCAAAAATTGGTAGATCTCCCTTATGAGAGACGTAAAAAGTCTTTAAATACTAAGCTAATGACTAAGAATTACATAAAAAAGGGTAAAATAGTCATTTTAGTGCCAAAACCCACATGGTGAGTGTTTGGGCTAAACTTTGATGAGATCCACGTACTAGGAGGCCTCTAGGGCATTGAACGCTGGCTTGGGGGTCCTCTCTGGGCGTTTGGACGCTGGTCTCTACTCCTTGGGGCTGGACGCCTGGAAGGGGGCAGGAGGCTGGCGTTGGATGCCAGTTTTGGGCCTTCTAATATTAAGCAAAGTATGAATTATTATATATTGCTGGAAATCTATGGAAGTCAGCTTTCCATAGCCATTGAGAACGCTTTATTTGGACTTCTATAGCTTCAGAAAAGCTCTTTCGAGTGCAAGGAGGTCAGATCTGGTCAGCATCTGTAGTACTTTCTCTGTCTCTGAATCAGACTTTTGCTCCAGCTCCTCAATTTCAGCCAAAAAATGCCTGAAATTGCACAAAAACACACAAACTCAAAGTAGAATCCAAAAATATTAATTTAACACTAAAACCTATAAAAACTTACTAAAAACTAAACAAAACATACTAAAAACTATAGAAAAACAATGCCAAAAGCGTATAAAATATCCGCTCATCAGGTTACACGTTCAGTTTTTACTTGTATATAATTGTGCATAGTTGTTCTCCGCCTCCATGTATTTTGTATTTTGTCCCTCCTAGAGGTTGACTTGGAGAAACAGGTGTTTATTTCACATTTTGGATTGTATTTTGGGTTATGTATGTATGTATACTCTGGCCGACCTTAGCTTCACAGGTCGAGTTCGGAACTCATTATCTATATTTTGAAATTCTGATCCATATATGTTTTTAACCTTCCTTTCGATCTTGCTTATCCATCTATGCTTATCTTTCGTGAGTGATGCAATTTCTATTTCGTTTTTGATTAACTTCTCTTTCAAGGTTCCTAGTTATAATTTTCTTCTATTATATTATATACGTATTTTTACTTTTAGAGGTCACGGTACCTCGCCACCTCTAGTTTAGGTCCTAGGTGTAAACCTCTATGTTGTAGGGTATTACAATATATGCTTGCCCTATGGCTGATGATATCATCTTTCGGTTATATAGCCAAATTCGACATATCCTGGTTACTCACCTTGGACAGAAACACAACATCGCAAAGCAAATAGGAATGAGTCACAATCTCCTTGCTACTACCTGCTTAACCTAGATCAAGTGGAGTAACCACTACTACTACTACTACCTAGGTGGGTGTTTACAACCTCAACCCAGAGCAAGTGGAATAAACCACTATTATTGCTACTGCTCAGACATCACAATTATTGACCTGGAGTAAGTGGGATGAATCACTACTATTGCCACTCCCCAGGTATCTCATTCACAAATATTTATTCTCAATATCATTTCAATTCTTTCATATTCATTCAAAATTCATAATTAAACACAGTTCTCATCATTCTTCTTCCTCATCTCTTACCCAGAGCAAGTGGACAACGCCACTGTATCTTACCCGGTATCTCAACTCTTACCCGGAGCAAGTAGATAACACCAGTGTCTCTTAATTAGATTCAATCTCATACCACATTCAATATTTTCGTACCTCATTAATTGATCTTTTCTCCTCACACACCTCCTCCCACTTCAATTTAACTTCCTCAATAATTTCACTCTTCTTCTGTAATCTAAAAACTAGCATTCAAGCCTTAAATAGTAGTTACCGAGGTTTAAAAAGCTAGATAGATGGTTTTAAAACTCAAGAACACAATTTTAAGCCAAAACAGGGTTCCACATATGCATGCCTTCCGCGTATGTAGAAGTGTAAATTCTTCCATTCTCGCATACGCGAGACGTCTGGGGAGAGCCCACGGTCTGCATCGCGTGCATGTCCACGTACGCATGGGATGCAGAATTGGCAAAAAGCTGCTAGGTTCATAAAAATTAGTTTTTTACACCCAACTTCAAACGTGCATAATTTTTTCGTTAAAAATAATTTTTTACCCGTTATTCAAATGTTGTAAACATCACGGACCCAATTTTTATTCTAAACAAGTTTCATGAAATTCGGAGCTCCGAAAATCAAGTTATAGCCCGCCGAAGTTGGTAAAAAATTAGCTTTTACCAAAAAGTACAAATCATCTATTCTTTCCAAATTCTCAATTTTAAAGCAAAGTTTTATAACCAAAACAGCATCACATGTCCCTAAATCACGTCGAAAGCCTTCTGATTACCTCTCTATATACCAATACCCAATTCCTTCAATGATTCAATAATTCCATGCATATTTTCTAAAATTACTCAACCAATACAACATCAATCATATTCACATACATCACAATCACCCCCACAATCCCATCAACATATGAATTTATCAATATCAATCAACAAGCTCCAATTACAACACACATCAAATTCAACATTCATCACCTTTATTCAACTTAAACATTAACAATTCACATATTTAACTTATCCTACGGTCAACTAGCCTAAGTTTTCACGTAACATTACACATTATCTACGAGAAACCAAAACCATACCTTGGCCAATTTCTCCCCAAAGATTGAAGCACCTCAAAACCTCTTTTTCGCAAGTTTCGAAGCCTCAAAAGTCCACTTGTCAAGCTTCCAATCACTAGAGTTCCAATTCAAACACCCCACACCACCAATTTGACATCAACTTCACATATGTTCAACCTAATTCATATAATTTCATATACATTCACAAATTCAAAACTCTAACCTCATAAAACTGGAAGATTTAAAGAGTTAATGGTATTTTATCTTACATAAATAAAATTGGGATGTAACCCAACAATTATCCAACGCTAGATTACACTTAAATCAACAAAATCACAAACTTTTCTCAAAAACCATACCTAAAACTCGAAAATATAGGGAGGAAAAAACTGGGAACAAATTACAAAGTTTCTTATTACTTTGTTTGAATAGAATTAAAGAGGATTCCGAGACAAACGCGTGGTGATGCATGAGCATCTTAAGTAATTTTCTTGGATATTTTTGATAGAATTCATGGCTTTTCATTTGTTTATCATATGATTTTATATGGAATTTTATTAGTAGTTTGAGTCCTTTGGTTTGTGATTCAATAACAAAAAAATGAAGGTGAAAGAGGAGCAAAGTACAAGTAAAAGAAAGCAACTAGAGAAGCATCGCTAGGAGGCAGAGGGCTGGCGTGTCACATGCCAGACAAGGGGCATGCAAAATGCCCCAAGATGCAGAAACTGAGACCTGGCGTGTCACACGCCACAGAAGGGCGTTGCACGCCAGGCAAGGATGCCAGAAAGGGAAAATACATTGCAAGAATGGACGTTGCATGCCATATCCCAGGCGTTGCACAAGCCCTCACACATGCTCTCAAGATCCATTATTTTATGGTGTGTGCATTGCAAGAATGGGCGTTGCACACCATATCCCAGGAATTGCACACGCCCTCACACCAGCTCTCAAGATCCATTATTTTGTGGCGTGTGACACGTCGAGAAATCGGCATTTCAAATGCCCAATGAAAAACTTGGTGTGCAACAAGCCTGAACATGGTGTTGCACGCTGGGCCAGCTTTCCAGAGGATTTGATCCAAGGCCATTTGAGCAAGAAACGGACGTACAACACGCTAAAGAAGTGGCGTGTCACACGCCATAAGGGAAAGCACCTTCAGGACGTTGCATGCATGGCGTGCAACATGTCAAGAATAATGGGCGTGCCATTTTGAAACGTCTTTGATACGGGACTCACGCGTACGCATGCCTCATGCGTACACACAACACATAAAAATTGAAGACTCACGCGTACGCATGCCTCAAGCGTACACGCAAGACAGGGGAAATTGAAGACTCACACGTACACATTCCTCAAGCATACGTGCAATCAAGGATTTATGCATGGTCACGCATACGCGTGACATGGTGAACAGTGAGCGTGCAGCACGCCACAAAAGAATGGCCGTGCAGGGAAGACACTCCTTTGATGGCTTTCTTTGGTGCATTATTGTGGGCTTATAACACCACATTATGGGCATGTCACACGCCAGGTTTACCCCCCCTCGGACCTTGATGACAAGTCATCCTAGCCTATTTTAGCTAGTCTTTTTCTTTAGTTTTCATTAGAATTATGCACTTTCTTGAGCTACAAGCAAGCTAATTGAGTAGATTTTCATGTTTCCCTTGATTGAACCAACCATATATGAATTCATGCCATTTCATGAGGTTTTGTGCTATATTTGTTGCATATTATGAAAGAATGAATATCTCATGATTTTGAGCATAGCTTTGATTAGTTTGGTTGATTAATGATAGGTGAAGAAAGCTTGGAAAAAGGTTGAAGCAAAGAGGAATGGCTAGAAGTGAAGAATGGAAGTTGAAATTGAACTTGGAGGCTTGAAGTTAGCCCCAACGTTAGCCCCCTAACTTGGAGGCTAACGTTGGGCATGAAAATCACTCCCTGGGCTCCCCATGTTTGAGCCAACGTTAGCCCCCTAACTTGGAGGCTAACGTTGGCACATGACATTGCAAGGAAGAGGCCAACGTTAGCTCCAACGTTAGCCCCCTAACTTGGAGGCTAACGTTGGAAATTGAAATTCATCCCTGGGCAAGCCAACGTTTGCGCCAACGTTAGCCCCCTAACTTGGAGGCTAACGTTGGCACATGAGTTATAAAGGGGGAGAAGGCCAACGTTTGCGCCAACGTTAGCCTCCTAACTTGGAGGCTAACGTTGGCACATGAATCACAAAGGGAGGGGCACCAACGTTTGCGCCAACGTTAGCCCCCTAACTTGGAGGCTAACGTTGGCGCCACTAGCACTAAGCAAGGCCAACGTTAGGGTCAAAGTTAGACCCCTAACGTTGGCACCAACGTCCAAACCAGAAAATTATGCTTGCTGCTATGAAAAGTTGGGGTCAAAGTTAGACCCCTAACTTTGGCCCTAACGTTGGGACCAACTATGGCTAACTTCAAAACCGGTTCAATTGGTTCACTTCGGTTCTTCTTCAAACTTCAAGAGCAATCAACCAAGGCCTCTTTCAACCCAATTCCACCAAGAACAAAGGCCCAACTCAAGGCTTGAAGATCATTTTGGAAAGTGTATAAATAGGATAGAATTCAAGTTATTCGAGGAGCTTTCCTTTTGGAATTTTCATAATAGTTTTCGGAGAGCTTTTGTTACTGAGTGAACTTTAATTTCTTTGTTTTCATTGCTTTCAATTTCATTTTACATTTGTCTTGGATCTTGGATTGGAGAATTGAAGAAATTCTATTTCAATCTCAATCTTGGATCTCTCTGTTTCTTTACTGTTAATTGAATTCCATTTCCGGTTCATTGTTCTTCATCTCTTTTCTTTGCAATTTACAATTTCCTTGCTATTGTTCTTGTTGGATCTAGGAAGGCATTGAGATCTAGACTTGGTTTTCTAGTCTCTGGGTCCTGAGATCTGAATTTCTCATTTCAATTCCCTGTTTATTGCTTTTAATGTTCATTTACTTTACTGCTTCAAGATCCGGTTCAATCCCAATTCCCTTTCCCTCTTCTGTTTGATGCAATTTAATTTTCCTTTGTTTAATTTCTGCAAATCCACATCCCAATCCCCTTTACATTTCAAGCAATTTACATTCCTTGCACTTTAAGATTCCGCAATTTACATTTCTTGCACTTTAAGTTTCTGCCATTTAATTTCTTGTTCTTTAAGTTTCAGCAATTTATTTCTTGTTCTCTTTACTTCAATGCAATTTAATTCTGCAATTCACAAAACCATCAACCAAATCTTGATTCGCTTGACTAAATCAACCACTAAACTAAAATTGCTCAATCCTTCAATCCCTGTGGGATCGACCTCACTCCCGTGAGTTTTTATTACTTGATACGACCCGGTGCACTTGCCGGTTAGTTTTGGGTGTTTTGGGAGAAATTTATTTTTCTCACCGAAATATCTCATCAAGTTTTTAGCGCCGTTGCCGGGGATTGATTAGATTGACAATGATTAAGTGAGGTGGTAATCTAGATCAAGCACTTTTTCTTTAATTTTAATTAACCCACTAACTGTTTGATTTTTTGCTTAAGCTAACTAAAACTTCATTCTAGCAATAGATTGAAGTGCTACTGGTTTGTGTGCTCTTATGTTCTGCTTGTATGTCAGGTACAAGAAGAGCCATACCCAATTTTCATGAACAAGACGAAAGAACTCTCAGGAGGTTAAGGAGAGCTGAAAGAGGGAAAAGCATTGTTGGAGAAGAGGAATCAGACGAAGAATTCCACGAGATGGAAGGAGATACATCTAATCCAAAAGGAGGAGTCAATAATCAACCACAACAGAGGAGAGTATTGGCTTCCTATACCTTTGCAAATGCTAGACATTGTGGAAGCAGCATTCTCACCCCTAATGTCAATGCAAATAACTTTGAACTGAAGCCACAACTCATCACATTGGTCCAGAACAATTGCTCATTTGGGGGAGGACCATTGGAGGATCCAAATCAACATCTATCTACCTTCTTAAGGATCTGTGACACTGTCAAATCTAATGGCGTGAATCCTGAAACTTACAAGCTTCTGCTGTTCCCGTTCTCATTAAGGGATAAGGCTGCACAATGGCTTGAAACTTTTCCCCAAGGAAGTATCACTAGTTGGGATGACTTGGTGACTAAATTTCTAGCTAAATTCTATCCACCCCAAAGAGTCATCAGGCTGAAAACCGAGGTGCAGACATTCACACAATTAGATGCTGAATCCTTGTATGAAGCATGGGAGAGGTACAAAGCCTTAATCAGAAAGTGTCCTCCAGAGATGTTCAATGAATGGGACGTGCTGCAAAATTTCTATGAAGGCCTGACATTGAAATCTCAGGAGGCATTAGATCATTCTGCTGGAGGTTCATTACAACTAATGAAAACTGCTGAGGAAGCTCAGAATCTTGTGGATATGGTGGCCAACAACCAATATTTCTTTGCTCATCAAAGAAGCCGCCAACCATCACAAAGGAGAGGAGTAATGGAACTAGAAGGAGTGGATTCAATCCTAGCTCAAAACAAGATGATGCAGCAGCAAATTCAACAACAATTTGAGCAAATGGCCAAAAGGATTGATAGTCTCCAAGTTGCAGCAGTTAACACCAGCCAACCATCAACCACATGGGGACAGAGTGAAGAAACTCAAGAAGAACAACAACAAGAGCAAGTACAGTATATGCACAACCAAGGACCAAATGAAGTGTATGGTGATACATACAATCCATCCTGGAAAAACCACCCAAACCTCAGATGGGGAGATAACCATACCCAAAACCAACAACCATGGCAGAGGAACTCAAACCAACACAACCCAAGAAGCAACCAAAATCACAACCAGCAGCAGACTAACCAAAACCCCTACAGAAAACCTCAAAACAACTACCCCAACCTCAACCAATACCAATCTAATAACCAACCCACCAACCAAAATGCCTACCATCCACCACCCACATCTCATAACCCACCTCAAATATCACCTGAAGCCCAAAGAATCACTCACTTGGAGGCCATGATAGACAAAATGTTGAAACACCAAGAAATGGTAGCCAAGAATCAGGAAGCCTCTATAAAGAGCCTAGAGAGACAGATGGGGCAACTCTCCAAGCAAGTATCTGTTGAGAGACCTTCAAACGCACTGCCCAGTGACACAATTCCAAATCCCAAGGAGGAATGCAAGGCAATACAATTAAGGAGTGGAAGAGCATTGACAAGTAACAATGACACTACAAGGAAGCAAGCAGAAAACATCAAAGAACCAACAGAGGATGAGAATCAAACAAAGGCAGATGAGGATAAGGAGCAAGATGTGATGCCAAACAAAGACACTAAGAAACTCAAAGAGAGGAACAACCAGCCACATAGCTCAAAGGAAGTAGCTCAGGGGCAGCAGCAAATGGGAAAAAGCATCACACCCCCACTGCCTTACCCTCAGAGGTTCAACAAAGAGATGAAAGACAAGCAGTTCCACAAATTCCTTGAGATTTTTAAGAAGCTGGAAATCAACATTCCCTTGGCTGAAGCACTTGAGTAAATGCCTCTATATTCCAAGTTTCTGAAGGATCTCATCAACAAGAAAAGAAGCTGGGATGAGAAAGAAACCATAAGGATTACTGAGGAATGCAGGGCCTTGATTCAAAAGGGGCTTCCTCCCAAGCTTGAGGACCCAGGGAGCTTCTTGTTGCCTTGCACCATTGGGAAATTGACAATCACTAAAGCAATGTGTGATCTCGGAGCAAGTATTAACTTAATATCATCCTCCTTGGTGAAAAAGCTGAATATAGAGGAGGTCAAACCAGTACAAATATCTTTGGAGCTGGTAGACAAGTCAATGGTGTATCCCAGGGGTGTAATTGAAGACCTTTTGGTCAAGGTGGACAGTTTTATATACCCTGCTGATTTTGTGATTCTAGAATCAAACAATGATGATGGTGACTCTGTTATATTGGGAAGGCCATTCTTGGCCACTGCTAGAGCTATCATAGACGTAGAGGAAGGGGAATTAACTCTAAGGATGCATGACCAGAGCATCACTCTGAAGGTGTTGCCAGAAGCACAATTTAGCGAGGAAGAGAAAGACTATATGAAAAATGACCAGGAAAGTCACAGCAACATCCCAATGCTAAAGACTGTGCAGACTGAGGAAAAAGCCCAGGAGGATAGTAGAGTATTAGCCACTGAAAAGAGAGGCCCCCAAGGAAAGCCTACAACCAGAAAAGAAAGATCAACAAAAGGAAAGATGAAGCGCAGAAACAAAACAAAAAGGGGTTGGAAGAATAGAAAGATTCCAACAGAGGGGCTTTGCAAAGGTGACAAAGTGCAACTGATACATCAACAGTTGGGGGCAAATCAACAAACCGAGGATTACTACATTGTCAGCAACATACTATCATTAAAACATGCTGAAATTGAACACCAGAGAACAAAGAAGAGGATCACGGTCAGGGGAGACAAATTGAGGCCCTAAAAACACCAACCACCATAAAAGAAAGCCTCAATGTCAAGCTAATGACAATAAAAGAGCGCTCCATGGGAGGCAACCCATGATTTAAGATTCATGTCATTTTAAATTCAATAAGTTATGATCACTTGATGCATGAATTCTTTTCTCTTTTCATGAACATGTCCATTTATTGCATGCTCTATTTTGAAACATGTACTAAGTTCGGTGTATCTTCAAGCACACTTAGCCAATATTACAAAGGATTTTGTTTCACATGCTTAAAATGTTTTGATAGAGCATATGGCCGAACAATAAGTTTGGTGTCCACATAGCTTCATGAAAATTTGAAATTCATGCATCAATAATCATACATTTGCTATTTTTCAAGACCTTATAAATAGAATTTTTTTAATGAAGACATTAATTATGATGAACCCTTTGACAAGAAACAAGTTTGGTGTTCATCAAACCTTGATGCACCAATTCAAGGATACAATTAATCCTTCATGAAAAAAAAAAAAAAAAGAGAAAAAGAAAGTATGATGAGAACAATTCTTATGAACATTTAAACTTCTCTAATTGGAGGAAGAAACTCATTTTCTTTATATATTACCAAACATCAAGTTTGGTGTCCTCCAAAGGAAGTGTCACGGTTCACATGAGATAAGAATTGATAGTTCACATATTTTTACTAAAAAGAACAATATTGCTACGGTTGGATAAGACTAATGTATGTGTCTTGTTGTGGTGACTAGGAAGTCAAAGAATCTTCAAAGAAAAGGACAAGACAAAGGAAAGCATAGCATAAGGACAAAATCCCATCACATGCTTCAAGAAAGAAATCTGCCACTTCTTGAGAATGATCACGGCAAAGGCAAGGGAAGGAGCAAATTTTGTCTCCATTCATCCATACATGCATACCCTTGATTCCCATAGTGTCTAATTGCATCCTAGCCCTTCATTGCTCATTTAAAAGCATACCATCTTCAAGCCATGCACATAACCGAATCACTCCTCAACATAACAAGCCTCGTGCAACCTTTCTTCGACTTTAAACTCCAACCACTTAAACTCCTCTTCATAACTTCTTGTCATAGCAAGTCCGGACCTCATCTCGTTTTCCTCCAAACACACATCAAACTCTCCAACATTCTTCACATCCCCTCTCAACCAACCAAGTGATCATGGCATCCTCCTCAAGAACCAAACGACGAAAAGGAAAAGATCCAATAGTGGAGGAAGAAACACATGAATATGACCAATGGAGGTTCAAGTCTTGGTCTCATCAAATGCAAATTCAATGGATGAACGAGAAAAAAATCTATCCTGAAATTCCATTCATGTTGCCGGATGATGGATGTCAAGAAATAAAGAACAAAATCCGGAAGAGGAGATGGGAGGAACTTACATCGCCAACCACCCGAGTTAATGCCAACATCATAAGAGAGTTCTATGCAAATGTCCCAAGGATTGACATGCGTGAACCCCCAACGTACAAGAGCTATGTGCGTGGGGTGGAAGTAGACTTTAGCCCGGATGCAATCAAGAAAGTCTTGAAACTAAAATCAGTCCGCTTTGATGAACCGGGATACCAACAAAGATTGAGTGAGGAGCAGAATTATGAAGAGATTGCAAGAGACATTTGTTTTGAGAACTCAGAATGGGAGGGAGATAACAAAAACAGATACAAGTTCCTGAAGAGATGTAACCTCACTCTGGAAGCAAAAGGATGGTATGAGTTGATGAAAAGGTCAATTCTGGGGACAGTGAACACCTCAGAAGTTAACAGGGAGAGAGCCTTGATG
Source organism: Arachis ipaensis (assembly GCF_059453495.1). Classification (NCBI taxonomy): domain Eukaryota; kingdom Viridiplantae; phylum Streptophyta; class Magnoliopsida; order Fabales; family Fabaceae; genus Arachis; species Arachis ipaensis. The sequence continues at coordinate 120,606,829 of NC_142444.1, read as the reverse complement.
CTGCATTGTATCATGGTGGGTGGAGAGATAAGAGTTCATGAGATCCTTGCAAGAGACATTCAAAAGATAGCTGAAAAGAATTCGGCCGGATCTTGGTTGTACTATCCGAGCACCATTTGGAAATTATGTGCAAAGGCTAAAGTTCCATTGGAAGAAGAGAATCCAATGTGGTTAAGCCAAGGCATGCCCATAACCATTGAAAGGATGATGATGCCCCTTGAAGCACATCAAGGCCGAAGGCCACATGGAGGAAGGGAAGTAGAAGAACCAATGGAAGAAGATGAGCCACAAGAGGAGGAGGAGCAGCCACACTTTTTCCCACATGGCAATATGGATATGACTCAAATGCAAGAAGCAATAGGGAGATTGTCTCAACAGTACACGAGAATCCAAGAGAGGCAAGAGGAGTACCATTCTCTGTACATGCAAAACCAACAAGCACAAGAAGAAAGAGAGCTAAGAATAATCAACAAACAAAATGAATTCGAATCAAGATTTCTTGCGATGCAAGAAGAACATGCCTTTCAATCTCATGAATCTTTTGGGAAGTTGGAACAAATGCAAGCTGAAAGTTTGAAAGCTTTCAAGGAGTTCACAACACTCCAAGAAGCAAGGTATGAAGTGCAAGCTGATTATAATGTCAATAGCCAAATCAAACTAAACTATATTGGAGAACATATGCACAACATGGATCCGGCATTCCCAACTTTTGATGAATTTTTCAAAATGAGAAGTGAGATGGAAGTGAACAGGGCTATGAGACTTGAAGATAGAGTGGAAGAGGCTATGAATAGGGCTGGCTTTTGGCAAGATCAACAAGAACCAAACAAGGATGGTGGGAACACTAGCAGCCAAGTGTATGAAAGGAGGAAGAAAAGGCATGACAAATGAAAGGTGGACTTGCTCCTTATTCATCACTACAAATTCAATCTGTTCTAAATTGTCTTTGCATTTCCAAGTAGTCCGTTTTAATTAAAAATCCTTGCATTATGTTTGTTTCTTTCAAAATAAGTAGGCTAGTTTTTATGTTGGCTTGTGTGTTCATTTTCACTTAACAAGAAGCATATGTTATCCCCTGCATCTTTTTATTCAATAAAAGAACAGTTTGAATGTGAAGTGAAATGGTCTCTGTTAGTTAGAAGTGGAATAAAAGTAAGTGGTGGTATGTGTGTGATTGTATAATAGCTCACTTTTAGTGAATAAAGAGCTAGGATATCTCCTTCTAAGTAAAGAGTGGCTACTGTCTATGAATCTCACTTAAATTAAATTACTTGGTTAGAAAGAAAAACAAAAAGAAGGAAAGAACAAAGAGAGCCAAGAAGTGGCAAAACAAAAGAAAAACAAAAAGAAACAAAGCTGGACACCAATAGCTTGAACCTTAAAATATATGCCTGTGATGTCTTTGTACTAGGATCTGCTTGGATTAGTAAGCTCTTAGGAGTGCCTCAACACTTGGTGACTTGGGTTAACTAACCCGGGATCATCAGCTGAAAGTCCACTATCAAGAGCAACCTAACTACAAGACATTTAGTAGCCCAAAGAGGTGCTGGGCATCAATGTTTTAAGAAGGAATGTGAGCCAAGTGTCTATGGTGAATAATGTGTCAAGTATAAAGAAAAGAAAATGAACTTGCTACACATGACACTCAAATAAAGCTTTTGAATAAAAGTAATAGCCAAGGATAAAGGAATAATGAGAGGTCATAGCAGTATGTCACTTGAAGCTTGAAGGAGACTTTCTAGGCCTAGAAATCAATAAGAAGTAAGTATTTACATATCCACACAAAACCCCATGAACTATCAATAATACTCTGCTAGCATGAACTTCCTCTTCCATTTCATTCTTTCTTCTTAATAATTCATTTCTTGCTTGGGGACAAGCAAGCTTTAAGTTTGGTGTTGTGATGACAAGTCATCCTAGCCTATTTTAGCTAGTCTTTTTCTTTAGTTTTCATTAGAATTATGCACTTTCTTGAGCTACAAGCAAGCTAATTGAGTAGATTTTCATGTTTCCCTTGATTGAACCAACCATATATGAATTCATGCCATTTCATGAGGTTTTGTGCTATATTTGTTGCATATTATGAAAGAATGAATATCTCATGATTTTGAGCATAGCTTTGATTAGTTTGGTTGATTAATGATAGGTGAAGAAAGCTTGGAAAAAGGTTGAAGCAAAGAGGAATGGCTAGAAGTGAAGAATGGAAGTTGAAATTGAACTTGGAGGCTTGAAGTTAGCCCCAACGTTAGCCCCCTAACTTGGAGGCTAACGTTGGGCATGAAAATCACTCCCTGGGCTCCCCACGTTTGAGCCAACGTTAGCCCCCTAACTTGGAGGCTAACGTTGGCACATGACATTGCAAGGAAGAGGCCAACGTTAGCTCCAACGTTAGCCCCCTAACTTGGAGGCTAACGTTGGAAATTGAAATTCATCCCTGGGCAAGCCAACGTTTGCGCCAACGTTAGCTCCCTAACTTGGAGGCTAACGTTGGCACATGAGTTATAAAGGGGGAGAAGGCCAACGTTTGCGCCAACGTTAGCCCCCTAACTTGGAGGCTAACGTTGGCACATGAATCACAAAGGGAGGGGCACCAACGTTTGCGCCAACGTTAGCCCCCTAACTTGGAGGCTAACGTTGGCGCCACTAGCACTAAGCAAGGCCAACGTTAGGGTCAAAGTTAGACCCCTAACATTGGCACCAACATCCAAACCAGAAAATTATGCTTGCTGCTATGAAAATTTGGGGTCAAAGTTAGACCCCTAACTTTGGCCCTAACGTTGGGACCAACTATGGCTAACTTCAAAACCGGTTCAATTGGTTCACTTCGGTTCTTCTTCAAACTTCAAGAGCAATCAACCAAGGCCTCTTTCAACCCAATTCCACCAAGAACAAAGGCCTAACTCAAGGCTTGAAGATCATTTTGGAAAGTGTATAAATAGGATAGAATTCAAGTTATTCGAGGTGCTTTCCTTTTGGAATTTTCATAATAGTTTTCGGAGAGCTTTTGTTACTGAGTGAACTTTAATTTCTTTGTTTTCATTGCTTTCAATTTCATTTTACATTTGTCTTGGATCTTGGATTGGAGAATTGAAGAAATTCTATTTCAATCTCAATCTTGGATCTCTCTGTTTCTTTACTGTTAATTGAATTCCATTTCCGGTTCATTGTTCTTCATCTCTTTTCTTTGCAATTTACAATTTCCTTGCTATTGTTCTTGTTGGATCTAGGAAGGCATTGAGATCTAGACTTGGTTTTCTAGTCTCTGGGTCCTGAGATCTGAATTTCTCATTTCAATTCCCTGTTTATTGCTTTTAATGTTCATTTACTTTACTGCTTCAAGATCCGGTTCAATCCCAATTCCCTTTCCCTCTTCTGTTTGATGCAATTTAATTTTCCTTTGTTTAATTTCTGCAAATCCACATCCCAATCCCCTTTACATTTCAAGCAATTTACATTCCTTGCACTTTAAGATTCCGCAATTTACATTTCTTGCACTTTAAGTTTCTGCCATTTAATTTCTTGTTCTTTAAGTTTCAGCAATTTATTTCTTGTTCTCTTTACTTCAATGCAATTTAATTCTGCAATTCACAAAACCATCAACCAAATCTTGATTTGCTTGACTAAATCAACCACTAAACTAAAATTGCTCAATCCTTCAATCCCTGTGGGATCGACCTCACTCCCGTGAGTTTTTATTACTTGATACGACCCGGTGCACTTGCCGGTTAGTTTTGGGTGTTTTGGGAGAAATTTATTTTTCTCACCGAAATATCTCATCAGACCTTGTTTAAGTATGTGGCGTGTCACACGCCAAAGTTCGGCATTACACACTGGGCCAATACTCCAAAGAGCCATTTCAGAGACCCTACTTTAGACATTTAATGCCGCAACATGGGCGTTTCACACGCCATAAATGGAGCATTCCTAGGGACAAAATTTGAGGGCATACCACATGCCCAAGGTTGGCGTTGCACGCCAAAGAAGACTAACACCCAGGAAGCATATCCCTTGCATGAAAAAGCATGGCGTTCATATGAAAAATGTGTCATTTGGCCCAATCTTCACAATTAATCCTTTTTGCCACTCCAAGCCCATTCAGAATGCAATTTGGGACCACTAAAGCCTTGAATAAAAGATACAAAGATGAATATTTAATGGGAAGGATTAGATTTGATTTGTTTTATTTTTTAATTTAAGTTTGAATTTAATAATTAGGTTTAGTTTTTCTCTTTGGTATATAAGGATCCTAAAAACACTTTGAGAAGACCTTCGGAACCCTTGCAGTTTTTGATTCCGTGTTTTTGTCTCAAGCACGAGTCACTATTCTCCTTTTTTAAGGTTAGGAGCTCTGTTGATTCCTATGGAATAATGTTATAGTTTTTCTATTTTGATTGACGAATTGATATTTTTTGAAGAAAAAGATTTCGTTCTTTGTACCAAGGATTTGAATATATTGGAAAATAATTCTCTTCTTAATTGAATTCTGTTGAGAACTTGGAAAAGTAATTGATTGAATTAAGCTTGAAAACTTCTCATAATTCTTAAGTTTTGAATTTGGACCTGATAAGTAACATCGAATCAACCAAAATTTGGTTCTTGAGAATTGTATGGTTTTTAAATCAGTGAACTTTCTTTATCTCTTGTCTTAATTAATTAATCAACGAATTGATAATTGATTAGGATTGGAGAAATTAAATTACTAAGGAATTGAGGTTTAATTACATATGATTTGTCCAAGAAATATCATTATTTAATCAATGTGGTAAGTGAAAAATATTTTTTTGGAAGTCTCAATATCTCTGAAATCTTAACTCGTTTTGAATTATATTTCTTCCTCAATCACTTACGACTTGTTTTTTTTTTTACTCAATTTATTGTCTCTTTATGTGATTGCTTTTGAAAACCCTTATTCTTGATTGTTTGACTAGAATAGTTAATTGACCATTGTTTGCTTGATCCATTATTCCTCGTGCGATCGACCCTCACTCACCTGATGTATTACTTAATACAACCTAGTACACTTGCCGATGTTTTGTGGTTTAAAAAATCTGCATCACGGGGCCGCAAATGGCTCGTCAATCAGAACTCCGGATTGAAAGTTATAGGAGATGAAAGATTGGAATGAAAAGTGGGTTAGGGTTCTTTATATCCACTTCTCCCTTGAAGCATGAATCACATGAATGAAAGGGAAAGTGGCTGATTTGGAGCTTATATAGATGGATTGAATGTGTGGGCTTGGGCTCATTTGGGCCTGGTTCACCTGATTTAGCCCGTTGGCTAACTTTGAGCCAAAACCTTTAAAATTAGTGTTTAACTCCTATTCTAAATTTTTTTACATCACTAAATTATAAAATTTAATTTTTTAATTTTTTTTATCTCATAATCAATTTATTAGTTAATTATTTATTAATTTATCGGGTTTACAAGCCAGAGTGGAAGGATTATCCCCATTATGTTACAAGAGACTAAATTTTGAGAAAAAAATTTTTTTAAGGTGGGTAAGATGTAAAATCTGGATGAATAATAAATAATTAATTAATAAATTAAAATGAGCTAAAAGGGTTAAGAAATTTAAATTTTATAATTTGGGAATTTACCAATGAGAATTTAACTTAGAAAATTAATTGGATCACATAAACATAAATAATTGTGAAAATGTGTACCGGTGTTATAATTAACTGTGCAGGCTTAAGTCTGTCTGGTATTGCGTATGAGAAAACAAAAACCGTAACATTAACCAGAAAAATATTTAGAATAGAAACTGAAATACTTATCATAAAGATTTTGGCCATTGGTGGGGCCAATGGGTGAAAGAACAAAAATATCTCTCACCAACTTAATATAAAAAATGTGACTCAGCTTCTCCTCAAACCCAAATTCATTTGTTTTACTATAGAGAGGGCGAAAGTCACAAAGAAAAGAGAGAAAACGAGAGAGAAGCCCTAACATTATTCACCCATCCATTCAAATCCACTTTTCTCTCAATTGGAGCTCTGATCGAAGACCTGTTTGTGGCCACGCATTCATCTCGACTTTCTCTTCATTTTTATATAGCTTTTGCAGGGAGTAATCGTGAGAAACCAACTCCATTTCTCAATTTATTACTGCTTTTGCGTTTTGGTAGTTAATGTGTTAAAAATTGTGATTTTGATATTTTAAGGGAAGCTCAAGCACAATTTCTAGCGAAGCTTTGACCCATGGTTATGTGATACAAGGTAAGAAAATTTAATCTCTCCATTATCCCCAATTTTAAGTAAAAATCCTAGTATTAATACTTGATATTTGGTATGATTAAATTGATATGGAGTAGCTTGAATACTTGGTTTAATTTGGTGCGGAATTGAGTGCACCATTTGATTGAAGGAGGATTTTGGGTGAGGCTCGGTTGCGTTGATTAAAGCTTGGGTGTGATCGGAGAGGAGATTCAAAATATTTGAGAAATTGCTATCAACAAAGGTACGAATTTTAGTTTCGGATAAACATTATGTAACATTATGTGAAAACCTAGGCTAGATGATCCTAGGTTAGTGATAAATTAGAATAATTGATGTGGTTGATATTGATGGTTTAGTGTGAATAATTAATGTTGGTTGATAGTTGAATGATGATGTGTTGTGGCATGATTTTGATAATTTGAGTATTAATGGGCAATATATGTGTGTGTGTAGAATTTGAGTATTAATGGGCAATATGTGTGTATGTGTGTGCGCGTGCGTGCGTGTGTGTATGTGTGTAAGATTAAATTAGATGCAAATTGTGGTTTGATTGCGTATTATGGCTTTTGATATGAAAATTTAGGGCGAAAATTGTGATTGAGTGAGATATACCCTTTTGGTAAGTTATAAGCTTCAATTGAGGTAATAAAAAGGTTAATCGTGTTGTAATGTATTTTGGGCCGGAGACTGTAATTGTATGAATAGGAATTAAGAATGAAGTAAGGTTGAGGTATTGATGGGAATTTATTGATTTGATGCATATGAGAAATGATATGATTTTTGGTAATGAAAATTATGTTTGGTAAAGAATTGAGTGTTTGGGTAAGTTGAGAAAATGCAAATGATTGGACGGATTTGATTGATATTGCGGATAAGATGAAAGGAAGTTGTGGTATTGATTTCAAAGGGAAGGATTTGAGAAAACTAGGTTTTAAATTATGCAGAATTTTTGGTATAAGTGGGATTTTGGCCAACTTCGATGGGCCATAACTTGGCACTCGGAGTTTGAATTGAGTGAAACTTATTTTAAATTAACAATGGTGATGAGATTTTTAAAACCATCAAAAAATGAAAGAAAGATGAATTTTGTTGCAAAAGTTATAAATATTTGAAAATTAGTGTCGGAAATAAAAAATTACAGATTCTACAGCACATTAGAAAATATTTTGATGTGTGCGTGTACACAAGGCTGTACATGCACACAAGAAGAAAATAAAAATTAAATTGTGCCAACGTACAAGGTGGTGCGTACGCACCACTCTAAGAAGCTTGCTGATCCGTGCGTGCGCACAATGGTATGCATATGCACATGACCTGTTTAACTTTTCTGGCAAGCTTGTAACCCTTTATAATTCCCGTTTGATATTTGATAACTAATTTTTAAGCTTTGAAAAGACTATGGGTATATCTAATAAATTGAATTGAACTAATTTCTGGATTAACACTTGGTTAACCGGATAAAAATATTGTGGGGATGGTGGTTCGTCCTGCCTAAAATGAGGACGGTGGCATCATCCCGCTCACGAGATAATAAAATTGATAAATTGATAAAGAGAATTGAATCAATTTTTATGAAATTGATTTAAGTCAATGATTTTGATTGAATATGGTCTGAAAAACTGAATTGGCAAGGTCAGAGGTTTGTCCCGCACGTCTGGCAAGGTCGTGGGTTTCGCCTCGCTTGCGTATTGATTTAGCACATACACCGGGCAAGGACGGTTGTTCCATTCCGCTTGTCCATTGTTGTGGTATGATGTTGGGATATTGGTTTTGTCCTGCCTATGGGGAGAACGGTGGCTTTGTCCCGCTCACAAATAGGCAAGTTGAGGATGAAGGATTCTCTCTTTTCTTGCGGAGGACAAATTTAAGCTCGAGGATTTTCTCTCTTGTTGCATCGGAAGATTGTATAAAAGGTTGAGTATTTCCTTCGGTTCAATTCCTAACTGTGATAAGGACAGTGGTTTCATCTCGATCACGACTTGAGGATAATTATCCTTGTGATAAATGTGAATATAAAGAAATGATTTTGATTTTGATTTTGATTGTGATTATGATTGAAAAGTGTGGCGGACACTATATTACAAGAGTGTGCTGGGCACCATATCTCAAGAGTGTGGTGGGCACTATATCCCAAGAGTTTGGTGGACACTGTATTCCTGATAGCACATTTCTCTTTGGTTGCAAGGTGAAAAGGCACACTCTTTCGTATGTGGAAAGACACACTACTTCATAATTCTTCCAGGAGAAAGGGAAAAGACACTCTCCTTCGTTTATATTCCTCCTAGAGATGTGCAACCGAGAGGCCCTGTCCAGGTTACCTACTGGATGTATCGGTCAATAGGACAGACATGTATCATGTGCATTTGTTTGCTATTGTTTGAGGGTGCATGATGAGCGGATAATTTATACGCTTTTTGGCATTGTTTTTACATAGTTTTCAGTATAATTTAGTTAGTTTTTAGTATATTTTTATTAGTTTTTAAATAAAAATTATATTTCTGGACTTTACTATGAGTTTGTGTATTTTTATGTGATTTCAGGTATTTTCTGGCAGAAATTGAGGGACTTGATTTAGAGGTTGAAGAAGGACTGCAGATGCTGTTGGATTCTGACCTTCCTGCACTCAAAGTGAAATTTCTCGAGCTACAGAAGTCCAAATGGCACGCTCTCAATTGCGTTGGAAAGTAGACATTCAGGGCTTTCCATAAATATATAATAGTCCATACTTTGATTAAGGATACATGATGTAAACGGGCGTTGAACGCCAGTTCCATGCTGCATTCTGGAGTCAAACACCAGAAACAGGTTGCAAAGTGGAGTTAAACGCCAGAAACAGGTTACAAACTGGTGTTCAACTCCAAGAAAGACCTCTACACGTGTAAAGCTCAATGCTCAACCCAAGCACACACCTAGTGGGCCCCGAAAGTGGATTTCTGCATCATTTACTCATTTCTGTAAACCCTAGTAACTAGTTTAGTATAAATAGGACTTTTTACTATTGTATTTACATCTTTGATTAGTTTTATGCTATCTTAGACTTTTATAGGGGCTGGCCATTCGGCCATGCCTGGACCATTATCACTTATGTATTTTCAACGGTAGAGTTCCTACACTCCATAGATTAAGGTGGTGGAGCTCTGCTGTTCCTCATGAATTAATACAAACTACTACTGTTTTTCTATTCAATACAAACTTATTCCGCTTCTAAGATATTCATTCGCATTTCAATGTGAATGAGATGGTCGTGACAATCATCATCATTCCTACTTATGAACGCGTGCCTGACAACCACTTTCGTTCTACCTTAGATTGAATAGGTATCTCTTGGATATCTAATACAGGGGACCGAGTCCGAGATATTAGAATCTTCGTGGTATAAGTTAGAACCCATGGATGGCCATTCCTGAGATCCGGAAAGTCTAAACCTTGTCTGTGGTATTCCGAGTAGGATCTGGGAAGGGATGGCTGTGACGAGCTTCAAACTCGCGAGTGCTGGGCGTAATGACAGACGCAAAAGGATCAATGGATCCTATTCCAATATGATCGAGAACCGACAGATGAATAGCCGTGCCGTGATAGAGCATCTTGGACCATTTTCACTGAGAGGACGGGAAGTAGCCATTGACAACGGTGATGCCCTACATAAAGCTTGCCATGGAAAGGAGTAGGAATGATTGGATGAAGACAACAGGAAAGCAAAGGTTCAGAGGAACGAAAGGCATCTCTATACACTTATCTGAAATTCTCACCAATGAATTACATAAGTATCTCTATCCTATTTTAATTATCTTTTAGTACACTATAATCTCTTAATACATTTGAATCTGCCTGACTGAGATTTACAAAGTGACTATAGCTTGCTTCAAGCCGACAATCTCTGTGGGATCGACCCTTACTCACGTAAGGTTTATTACTTGGACGACCCAGTGCACTTGCTGGTTAGTTGTGTGAAGTCGTGAACAGAATTAAGAACATGAACATGCGTATAAAGTTTTTAGTGCCGTTACCAAGGAATGGAACCGTCACGATTTCTGCGCACCAAGTTTTTGGTGCCGTTGCCGGGGATTGTTCGAGTTTGGACAACTGACGGTTCATCTTGTTGCTCAGATTAGGTAATTTTATTTTAATTTTTCTTCTTTTTTCATTTTTCCCAATTAAATTTCAAAAAAAAATAAAAAAAGTTTAATAAAATAATAAAACCAAAAATAATTTGTGTTTCTTGTTTGAGTCTAGAGTCAAGTTTTAAGTTTGGTGTCAATTGCATCTTTTTAATTTTCTAAAAATTATTTTCGAAAATTTCATGCATTGCATTCTTCATGATCTTCAAGTTGTTCTTGGCAAGTCTTCTTGTTTGATCCTCATATTTTCTTGTTTTGTGTTTTTTCTTGTTTCTCATATGCATTCTTGAAACGTTAATGTCTAAAGAATAAAAATTTTTAAGTTTGGTGTCTTGCATATCTTCTTTTCTTGAAAATTTTTCAAAAATAAGTTCTTGGTGTTCATCTTGACATTCAAAATGTTCTTGGTGTTCATCTTGACATTCATAGTGTTCTTGCATGCATCACATGTTTTGATCCAAAATTTTCATGCATTGAGTCTTTTTTATGTTTTTCTCTCTCATCATTAAAATTCAAAAAAATCAAAAAAATATCTTTCCCTTTTTCACTCATAAATTTTCGAAAATTTTACTTGACTTTTTCAAAAAATTTTCAAAATCTAGTTGTTTCTTATGAGTCAAATCAAATTTTCAATTTAAAAATTCCATCTTTTTCAAATCTTTTTCAAAAATAAAATATTTTTCATTTTTCTCTCATAATTTTCGAAAATTTCAAATTGATTTTCAAAATTTTTTTTCTTATTTTCATTTCATATTTTCGAAATTAATGCTAATAATTAATGTGATTGATTCAAAAATGTTAAGTTTGTTACTTGCCTAGTAAGAAAGGTTCAATCTTTAAATTTTAAAATCATATCTTTTTAGTTTCTTGTTAGTCAAGTAATTAACTTTAATTTTCAAAATCAAATCTTTTTAATTTTCTTTTCAAATCCTTTTCAAAATGATTTTCAATCATATCTCTCAATCACATCTTTTTCAAAATCAATTTCAAAATCTTTTCTAACTTCTTTTCTAACCTCTTATCTTTTTAAATTGATTTTCAAACCTTTTTCAATCAATCTTATCTTTTTGTTTCAATCATATCTTTTTCAAAACTACCTAACTAACTCTCTCCTTCTAATTTTTGAAAATCCCTTCCCTCTTTTTCAAAATTCTTTCTTTTTATTAACTAATTGTTTTGATTTTTAATTTAATTTGATTTCAATTTTAATTTTCGAAATTTAACTTTAAATTTTATTAATTTTCGAATTCTTTTCTTTCTCATCTCTTTCTATTTATTTATTCATCTACTAACACTTCTCTTCCACCCAAAACTCGAACACCATCTTCCTCTCTTTTTTCTCTTCTCCTTCTTCTATTCTTCTATTCTTATACTCACATACAGGAATCTCTATACTGTGACATAGAGGATTCCATATTTTCTTTTCTGTTTTCTTCTTTTTCATATGAGCAGGAACAAGGATAAGAACATTCTTGTTGAAGCTGATCCTGAACCTGAAAGGACTCTGAAGGAAGCTAAGGGAAGCCAAAGCACAACTCTCTGGAGAAAATCTGACAGAAATTTTTGAAAAAGAAGACAACATGGCCGAAAATAATAACAATGCAAGGAAGATGCTTGGTGACTTTACTTCACCTAATTCCAATTTACATGGAAGAAGCATCTCAATCCCTGCCATTGGAGTAAACAATTTTGAGCTGAAACCTCAATTAGTTTCTCTGATGCAACAGAATTGCAAGTTTCATGGACTTCCATCAGAAGATCCTTTTCAATTCTTAACTGAATTCTTGCAGATCTGTGACACTGTTAAGACCAATGAGGTTGATCCCGAGGTCTACAGGCTTATGCTTTTCCCATTTGCTGTAAGAGACAGAGCTAGAGTATGGTTGGACTCTCAACCTAAAGATAGCCTGAACTCTTGGGATAAGCTGGTCACGGCTTTCTTAGCCAAGTTTTTTCCTCCTCAAAAGCTTAGTAAGCTTAGAGTGGATGTTCAAACCTTTAGACAAAAGGAAGGTGAATCCATCTATGAAGCTTGGGAGAGATACAAGGAACTGACCAAAAAGTGTCCTTCTGACATGCTTTCAGAATGGACCATCCTGGATATATTCTATGATGGTCTGTCTGAGCTATCAAAGATGTCACTGGACCATTCTGCAGGTGGATCCATTCACCTAAAGAAAACGCCTGCAGAAGCTCAAGAACTCATTGACATGGTTGTAAATAACCAGTTCATATACACTTCTGAAAGGAATCTTGTGAATAATGGGACGCCTATGAGGAAGGGAGTTCTTGAAATTGATACTCTGAATGCTATATTGGCTCAGAATAAAATATTGACTCAGCAAGTCAATATGATTTCTCATAGTCTGAATGGAATGCAAGCTGCATCCAACAGTACTCAAGAGGCATCTTTTGAAGAAGAAGCTTATGATCCTGAGAACTCTGCAATAGCAGAGGTGAATTATATGGGTGAACCCTATGGAAACACCTATAATCCCTCATGGAGAAATCATCCAAATCTCTCATGGAAGGATCAACAAAAGCCTCAACAAGGCTTTAACAATGGTGGAAAAAATAGGTTTAGTAATAGCAAACCTTTTCCACCATCCACTCAGCAAAAGACAGAGAGTTCTGAGCAGAATCCATCTAGCTTGGCAAATATAGTCTCTGATCTATCTAAGGCCACTTTAAGTTTCATGAATGAAACAAGGTCCTCCATTAAAAATTTGGAGGCACAAGTGGGCCAGCTGAGTAAAAAGGTCACTAAAACCCCTCCTAGTACTCTCCCAAGCAATACAGAAGATAATCCAAAAAGAGAGTGCAAGGACATTGATTTAACCATCATGGCCGAACCTACAAGGGAGGGAGAGGACGTGAATCCCAGTGAGGAAGACTTCCTGGGACGTCCAGTGATCAACAAAGAGTTTCCCTTTGAGGAACCAAAGGAATCTGAGGCTCATCTAGAGACCATAGAGATTCCTTTGAACCTCCTTATGCCATTCATGAGCTCTGATGAGTATTCTTCTTCTGAAGAGAATGAGAATGTCACTGAAGAGCAAGTTGCCAAGTACCTTGGTGCAATCATGAAGCTGAATGCCAAATTATTTGGTAATGAGACTTGGGAAGATGAACCTCCCTTGCTCATCAATGAACTAAGTGATCTGGATCAACTGACATTGCCTCAGAAGAAACAGGATCCTGGAAAGTTCTTAATACCTTGTACCATAGGCACCATGACCTTTGAGAAGGCTCTATGTGACCTTGGGTCAGGGATAAACCTCATGCCACTCTCTGTAATGGAGAAACTGGGAATCTTTGAGGTACAAGCTGCTAGAATCTCATTAGAGATGGCAGACAACTCAAGAAAATAGGCTTATGGACAAGTAGAGGACGTACTAGTAAAGGTTGAAGGCCTTTACATCCCTGCTGATTTTATAATCCTAGACACTGGGAAGGATGAGGATGAATCCATCATCCATGGAAGACCCTTCCTAGCCACAGCAAGAGCTGTAATTGATGTGGACAGAGGAGAATTGATCCTTCAACTAAATGAGGACAATCTTGTGTTTAAAACTCAAGGATCTCCTTCTGTAACCATGGAGAGAAAGCATGAAAAGCTTCTTTCACTGCAGAGTCAACCAAAGCCTCCAACAATAAACTCTAAGTTTGGTGTTGGGAGGCCACAACCAAACTCTAAGTTTGGTGTTGAACCCCCACATCCAAACTCTAAGTTTGGTGTTGGGAAGTTCCAACCTTGCTCTGATTATCTGTGAGGCTCCATGAGAGCTCACTGTCAAGCTATTGACATTAAAGAAGCGCTTGTTGGGAGGTAACCCAATGTTATTTAATCATATCTATTTTATTTTCTCTTTGTTATTTCGTGTTTTATTAGGTTGATGATCATGTGAAGTCACAAAAACTACTGAAAAATTAAAAACAAAATGAAAAATAGCATTAAAAATAGCACACCCTGGAAGAGGAGCATACTGGCATTAAACGCCAGTAAGGAGCATCTGGTTGGTGTCTAACGCCAGAACAGAGCATGAAACTGGCGTTAAACGCCAGAAAGAAGCAGCAGTCTGGCGTCTAAACGCCAGGATTGCACCCAGAGGAAAGTTGGCGTTAAACGCCAGAAACAAGCTCCATTTGGGCGTTTAACGCCATAAACAAGCATGGAGCTGGCGTTTAACGCCAGAAACAAGCATGGAAGTGGCGTTAAATGCCAAAATTGCACAATAAGGGCGTTTTACACGCCTAATTGAGGCAGGGATGTTAAGTTCTTGGCCCCACTTGATCTGTGGGCCCCACAAGATCTCCTCAGGATCTGTGGACCCCACAGGATCCCCACCTAACCCTATTCTCTCCTCTTCACACCTTTTCACAACTCTCTACCCCAAATACCCTTCACCAATCAACTCATTCACTCTTCCCCATCACCTCTTCACCACTCACATCCATCCTCTCTTCCCCATAAACCCCACCTACCTTCAAATTCAAAATATTTTCCCTCCCAAACCCAACCCTAATGGCCGAAACTTAAACCCCTCCCCTCTTCTATATAAACCCCTCATTCCTTCCTCTATTTCACACGACACAACCCTCTCTTCTTCCACTTGGCCGAAACCTACCCTCTCTCCCTCTCCTCCATTTCTCTTCTTCTTCTACTTCTTTCTTTCTTCCTTTGCTCGGGGACGAGCAAATATTTTAAGTTTGGTGTGGTAAAAGCATAGCTTTTTTTTTTCCATAACCATTTATGGCACCTAAGGCCAGAGAAACCTCTAGAAAGAGGAAAGAGAAGGCAATTGCTTCCACCTCTGAGCCATGGAAGATGGAGAGATTCATCTCAAAGGTCCATCAAGACCACTTCTACGAAGTTGTGGCCAAGAAGAAAGTGATCCCTGAGGTTCCTTTCAAGCTCAAAAAGAATGAGTATCCAGAGATCCGACTTGAAATCCAAAGAAGAGGTTGGGAAGTTCTCACCAACCCCATTCAACAAGCCGGGATCCTAATGGTTTAAGAGTTCTATGCAAACGCATGGATCACTAGGAACCATAAAGAAAGTGTGAACCCGAATCCGAAGCATTGGCTTACCATGGTTCGGGGAAAATACTTAGATTTCAGTCCGGAAAATGTAAGGCTGGCGTTCAACTTGCCAATGATGGAAGAAAATGCACGCCCCTACACAAGAAGGGTCAACTTTGATCAAAGGTTGGACCAAGTCCTCATAGACATATGTGAGAAAGGAGCTCAATGGAAAATTGACTCAAGAGGCAAGCCGATTCAATTAAGAAGGCATGACCTCAAACCAGTGGCTAGGGGATGGCTAGAGTTCATTCAACGCTCAATCATTCCTACTAGTAACCGGTCTGAAGTTACTATAGACCAAGCCATCATGATCCATAGTATCATGATTGGAGAGGAGGTGGAAGTTCATGAGATTATACCTCAAGAACTCTACAAGGTGGCTGACAAGTCCTCCACTTGGGCAAGGTTAGCCTTTCCTCACCTCATATGCCACCTCTGTAATTTAGCTGGAATTGACATAGAGGGAGATATCCTCATTGAAGAGGATAAGCCCATCACTAAGAAAAGGATGGAGTAAACAAGAGATCATGGACCTCAACATGAGCATAAGGAGATTCCTCACCATGAAATCCCTGAGATGCCTCAAGGGATGCACTTCCCTCCAAAAAACTATTGGGAACAAATCAACACTTCCCTAGGAGAATTAAGTTCCAACATGGGACAACTAAGGGTGGAGCACCAAGAGCACTCCATCATCCTCTGTGAAATTAGAGAAGATCAAAGAGCTGTGAGGGAGGAGCAAGAAAAACAAGGAAGAGACATAGAGGAGCTCAAAAGCACCATTGGTTCTTCAAGAAGAGGAAGACGCCACCCTCACTAAGGTGGACTCATTCCTTAATCTCCTTGTCTAATTATTTGCTATTTTCGGTTTCCATGCTTCATGTTTAATTATGTTTGTGTCTTTACTATATGATCATTAGTGTCTAAGTGTCTATGCTTTAAAGTTATGAATATGAATCCATTACCTCTCTTAAATGAAAACTGTTCTAAAAACAAAAGAACAAGAAGTACATGGTTTCGAATTCATCCTTGAAACTAGTTTAATTATTTTAATGTGGTGACAATACTTTTTGTTTTCTGAATGAATGCTTGAACAGTGCATATGTCTTTTGAAGTTGATGTTTATGAATGTTAAATATGTTAGCTCTTGAAGAATAAGGAAAAAGGAGACATGTTATTTGATAATCTGAAAAATCATAAAAAATGATTCTTGAAGCAAGAAAAAGCAGTGAATACAAAAGCTTGCAGAAAAAAAAATAGCGAAAAAAAAAGAAAAAGAAAAAGCAATCAGAAAAAGCCAATAGCCCTTAAAACCAAAAGGCAAGGGTAATAAAAAGGATCCAAGGCTTTGAGCATCAGTAGATAGGAGGGCCTAAAGGAATAAAATCCTGGCCTAAGCGGCTAAACCAAGTTGTCCCTAACCATGTGCTTGTGGCGTGAAGGTGTCAAGTGAAAACTTGAGACTGAGCGGTTAAAGTCAAGATCCAAAGCAAAAACAGAGTGTGCTTAAGAACCCTGGTCACCTCTAATTAGGGACTTTAGCAAAGCTGAGTCACAATCTGAAAAGGTTCACCCAGTTATGTGTCTGTGGCATTTATGTATCTGGTGGTAATACTGGAAAACAAAGTTCTTAGGGCCCAAGCCAAGACTCATAAAGTAGCTGTGTTCAAGAATCAACATACTGAACTAGGAGAATCAATAACACTATCTGAACTCTGAGTTCCTATAGATGCCAATCATTCTGAACCTCAATGGATAAAGCGAGATGCCAAAACTATTCAAGAGGCAAAAAGCTACAAGTCACGCTCATCTGATTGGAGCTAAGTTTCATTGATATTTTGGAATTTATAGTATCTTCTTTTTATCCTATTTAATTTTTAGTTACTTGGGGACAAGCAACAATTTAAGTTTGGTGTTGTGATGAGCGGATAATTTATACGCTTTTTGGTATTATTTTTACATAGTTTTCAGTATAATTTAGTTAGTTTTTAGTATATTTTTATTAGTTTTTAAATAAAAATCACATTTCTGGACTTTACTATGAGTTTGTGTGTTTTTCTGTGATTTCAGGTATTTTCTGGCTGAAATTGAGGGACTTGAGCAAAAATCAGATTCAGAGGTTGAAGAAGGACTGCAGATGCTGTTGGATTCTGACCTTCCTGCACTCAAAGTGAAATTTCTCGAGCTAGAGAACTCCAAATGGTGCGGTTGCAATTGTGTTGGAAAATAGACATCCAGAGCTTTTCAGCAATATATAATAGTCCATACTTTGATTAAGGATAGATGATGTAAACTGGCATTGAACGCCAGTTCCATGCTGCATTCTGGAGTCAAACGCCAGAAACAGGTTGCAAAGTGGAGTTAAACGCCAGAAACAGGTTACAAACTGGCGTTCAACTCCAAGAAAGACCTCTACACGTGTAAAGCTCAATGCTCAGTCCAAGCACACACTAAGTGGGCCCCGGAAGTGGATTTCTGCATCATTTACTCATTTCTGTAAACCCTAGTAACTAGTTTAGTATAAATAGGACTTTTTACTATTGTATTTACATCTTTGATTAGTTTTATGCTATCTTAGACTTTTATAGGGGCTGGCCATTCGGCCATGCCTGGACCATTATCACTTATGTATTTTCAACGGTAGAGTTCCTACACTCCATAGATTAAGGTGTGGAGCTCTGCTGTTCCTCATGAATTAATACAAACTACTACTGTTTTTCTATTCAATACAAACTTATTCCGCTTCTAAGATATTCATTCGCACTTCAATGTGAATGAGATGGTCGTGACAATCATCATCATTCCCACTTATGAACGCGTGCCTGACAACCACTTCCGTTCTACCTTAGATTGAATGGGTATCTCTTGGATATCTAATACAGGGGACCGAGTCCGAGATATTAGAATCTTCGTGGTATAAGTTAGAACCCATGGATGGCCATTCCTGAGATCTGAAAAGTCTAAACCTTGTCTGTGGTATTCCGAGTAGGATCTGGGAAGGGATGGCTGTGACGAGCTTCAAACTCGTGAGTGCTGGGCATAGTGACAGACGCAAAAGGATCAATGGATCCTATTCCAGTATGATCGAGAACCGACAGATGAATAGTCGTGCCGTGACAGAGCATCTTAGACCATTTTTACTGAGAGGACAGAAAGTAGCCATTGACAACGGTGATGCCCTACATAAAGCTTGCCATGGAAAGGAGTAGGAATGATTGGATGAAGACAGCAGGAAAGCAGAGGTTCAGAGGAACGAAAGAAATCTCTATACGCTTATCTGAAATTCTCACCAATGAATTACATAGGTATCTCTATCCTTTTTAATTATCTTTTAGTACACTATAATCTCTTAATACATTTGAATCCGCCTGACTGAGATTTACAAGGTGACCATAGCTTGCTTCAAGCCGACAATCTCCGTGGGATCGACCCTTACTCACGTAAGGTTTATTACTTGGACGACCCAATGCACTTGCTGGTTAGTTGTGCGAAGTCGTGAACAGAATTAAGAACATGAACGTGCGTATAAAGTTTTCAGCGCCGTTACCAAGGAATGGAACCGTCACAATTTCTGTGCACCAGTGCATAATTGTTTTGGTTTGCCTAGTTGACTTTCTGTTAACTGTTAAATGTACTATTTGTTGTAATTGTTCTCTAGCTGTGTTTGCTTTGTGCTGCTTATTGTTTGTGTATGATTTCACAATTGAGACTTGAGACTTGGGTTTAATGGTGATTATGACTATGTGAATGAATGAGATCGGTGATAGTTCAGAGTATGTTAAAATTAGCAATTAACCCCGTATTGATTATTATTTGTGAATGAAATTACCGAATTGAATACTGAACCGAGTAATTGGATATTGGGAGTAAAGATGAGATTATATTGAAAATGATTAAGGTTAGAGGTAATTGATAACGCTGAGACTTTAGCAAATTTACCCTGTTGGGATTAGTTAAAACCCTAGGCTTGAACTTCCAAGAAGTTGGATATTTAGGATTGTCTAGTGGGTTCATGTCTCTTTATATAGTCTTTATTTAGAACTATTACCCTACTGGGAAGCTTCGGATTCTCACCCATTGTGGATTTTCTGTTTTTCAAATACAAGGCATGACACACCTCACTGAGTGTGCGGAATTCTGTTTGGCGAAATGTAGAAAACTCTTATGAACTTCATTTTTATTTATTTAGAGTTTTCTCCACTTTTGAAATCTTTTTTGTATATTCCTATTAAAAGTTTTTATTTGGAGAAACAGAAATATTCTGGTGTAATATTCTAGCCGACCTTTTCTTCACAGGTCGAGACTAGTAATTATTAATTATCTTATATCGAAACTTACGTACTTATATATATAAACCTGTTTTGCTTCTATATACGATGTTCACTTGCGTTAACATGATTCGAGTGTGATTAACAGCTGTTAATTGTTTAAAAATTTTCTTCAAGGATTTCTAGTTATATTGTTATTCTTCAAATATTATATGTGTATCTTTTTTTTAGGTGTTGTAATGTCTCACCACCTTTGATTTATAATTTAATCGTAAAGTTCTGTATGGTAGGGTGTTACAGGAAGCTTGAAGAATCAAGTCCAACATGCTTTTCTATGGTTGTTCTTCTCTAAAATTTTGTGATAGGTTTTATTATCATTGTAAAATAGTGAAAATAAGTATATGTATGATTATGTTCAATATAAATGCTAATGCTTAGAACTCAAATGTTATATGCAATCACATTTAAGAACGGATCCAAGTAGGGGCAAGCATAGGCCTTGCCCCCAACTTTTTTGAACAAAAGTAAATAATTTTAAGTATATAAAATTACTATATACTATATAATTTTATTTTTTATTTAAAAATAGAGTAAGTAATTGTCTTATATAAATAATTAAATTAATAAACTCAAAAACAAGTAATAATACTTTAATTGAGAAAAAATATTATTGCCAATCACTTTTTGATTAAATAAAAGTTCAAATCTTTTAAAATTTAAACTTTTTCTTTTCTTAATATTTTTTCTCTTAATTTTTACACCTATTATCATATAAAAATACTTTAATAGTTATAATAACTAAAATAATCTTTATATATTATAGTACATACATAAAAATAAATTATTTTAAATTTATTTATTTTTCTCATGATATAAAAATTGTAACATATTAAGTGAATTTATTTAAATGATTATACTTTTTATATTTTCTTCACGAATATATTTTAATACATATAACAAAATTATTAGAACAACTTAGTTAAATTATTTTTAGTATTTTTTATGATATGAAACATAAAAATATAACTTATTGTCATAATTATACTCAACAAAATAAATTAATTAAAAAATAGATAATTTTTATATTTTATCGAATCCAAAATAAAAAGTAAAATTTATAAGAATTAAGATAACTTTTTTATATAACAAGTATTTATTAGTATTTTTTAATTAAAAAAATATTCATCACGATTATATATATTACTAAATATATAATATTATATTTGATTATACAATATTTTAATTTTTGGCCCTTCTTCTACCGAATTTCTGTAAACTTTTCTGATCACATCTAATTGTAGTTTTGGAATCACAAGGCATATTTTATTAAATGTTACTATTTTAATTTTCTACATTTTAAAATTTACATCTTAGATTAGATATGTAGACTTGTTATTGATATTGTGTTTAATAAAATATTTTATTTTGTAGTAATTAATTTTAGTATATTTATATTATGTACAAATAATAATAATTATCTTAAAAAATAATGAGATTTTAGAAAAAAAAAAAGATAGATTGTTAGCCTTAATAAAATGAATATAGCATGATTAAAAAATGAGTTAAGATTTTGGCGGCAATATCAATAGCAACTAAAAGTAAATAATATTATAATCTTAAAATTACTTTTAGTAGCTATAATACCCTAACTTTTAGCACCTCATGATTGCACCAAAAGTCCAAGCATTACCTAGTTCTATTCCTTGGTATTTATACTATATTTATTTAATATTGAGCCTTCGCGAATACGAACTGAAACTTTAATTAAGAAAATGAAAAGCCTTTTCTTTTACCTAGTTTGTGGGCAGATTGGCGGCAAGCTGACGGCGCGGCGGAGCCCCTCTCCTTTTCTTCTTCTCCAATCTCCTATGCTCTCTCTCTCGGATCTCTCTTTGCTTCTGTTATTTTTGTTTTCCCTTTTTATCTTTATTTTTTATAATCCATCTCTGCATATGTGTGGTTTATGTGTGTGGGTGTGGGATAAAGGAAAAGGGGATGGCGGTGGTAAGTGAATAGCGGTGAGGCGGTGGAAATTAGGATTAGGATTAGTGAATTGGTATTTAGGGTTTAGAATTGGAAATTTAGAGTTTGAGTAGAATTTTAATTTAAGACCAAATTTAATCCAATATAATTAATTTGAAGAATACGATTTATTTTTCAAATTACAAATTATTTTTAATTAAATACTCTAATTTACAATTTAAGGGTAAATAAATAAATTTTTTTTGTTCATAAAATTAATTAAAACCTTCAATTATTCCATTTAAATTATATAGAACTTTCATTATTTTGGTTTACTAAAACTTTAAATTCTTAATATAAAAATACTCAATTATTTAGAAAAATTTATAAATTCTAATAGATTTTAATCTCAAAGTATCATAAAATTTAATTTAATTACTTTCAGAAAAATATTTTTTTTAATTAAAATTATCAACAAATATAATAAATTATAAATAACACATTATTTAATTTTAAAAAAGAACTCGGGTGGTTATATTCCATCCACCTTACAAAAATTTTTGCCCTCGAAAATTGTTATATTAAAACAAGTTCAAACTCAAACCAAAGAAAAAAGGATCCACGAAGAGAAGTATAGGCAATGTCAAAGATAGTGTTCGAAAGAAGTCAGGTATGCAATTAGATTTACAGGCAAGGAACGATAAGGTTTGGTCAGGAAATAATCAAATCACATTTTGAGAAAATATAAAGCAAGGAATTCCAATGAAGATAATGAAGGAAGAAATGGCACGAGTTCGTGTAGCATGAATAAAGATTACACTTCAACGTTGAGCTAACTTTGTAACCTTTAACGCTCCCAAACTCCGTAATTCACATAACCTATTATTTTTATCTCATTTATGATAACCCATTAGTGTTCCTGAATACACAAATCATCAATATTAAGTTGGCCAAACCTAATACCATGAGGAATGCAACGGTCGACTAATAGTATTAATCAATAGACAATCATGCATCTGAAACTCAAACTCTTGTCTTTAGGACAAGTCCTACTGCATGACAGACACTCAAAGTATGTAGTGAAACATATTCAGTCTATTTCTAAGGCTCTAACAGGAACAAACTTCTCTGATACCAAAATATAATACCCTAACTTTTAGCACCTCATGATCGCACGAAAAGCGCGGGCATTACCTAGTTCTATTCCATTGTTTTTATACTATATTTATTTAATATTGAGCCTTCGCGAATATGAACTGAAACTTTAACTAAGAGAACGAAAAGTCTTTTCTTTTAACCACTTAAACACAAAGGTATATTGATGAGCGGATAATTTATACGCTTTTTGGCATTGTTTTTAGTATGTTTTTAGTAGAATCTGGTTACTTTTAGGGATGTTTTCATTAGTTTTTATGTTAAATTCACATTTTTGGACTTTAATATGAGTTTGTGTATTTTTCTATAATTTCAGGTATTTTCTGGCTGAAATTGAGGGACTTGAGCAAAAATCAGATTCAGAGGTTGAAGAAGGACTACTGATGTTGTTGGATTCTGACCTCCCTGCACTCAAAGTGGATTTTCTAGAGCTACAAAACTCAAAATGGTGCGCTTCCAATTGCGTTGGAAAGTAGACATCCAGGGCTTTCCAGCAATATATAATAGTTCATACTTTGCCCGAGTTTAGATGACGCAAACTGGCGTTTAACGCCAGCTCTCTGCCCAATTCTGGCGTCCAGCGCTAGAAACAAGTTGCAAAGTGGAGTTCAACGCCCAAAATGGCACAAAAGCTGGCGTTCAACTCCAAGAATGACCTCTCCACGTGTAGACTTCAAGCTCAGCCCAAGCACACACCAAGTGGGCCCCAGAAGTGGATTTATGCATCAATTACTTACTTCTATAAACCCTAGTAGCGAGTTTATTATAAATAGGACTTTTTATTATTATCTTATCATCTTTGGATCATATTTGGACGCCTGGTTCTTAGATCAGAGGGCCTGAACCTTTCACTTATGTATTTTTAATGGTTGAGTTTCTACACTCCATAGATTAAGGTGTGGAGCTCTGCTGTTCCTCAAAGATTAATGCAAAGTACTACTGTTTTTCTATTCAATTCAACTTGTTCTGCTTCTAAGATATTCATTCGCACTTCAACCTGAATGTGATGAACGTGACAATCATCATCATTCCCTATGAACGCGTGCTTGACAACCACTTCCGTTCTACCTTAGATTGAATGAGTATCTCTTGGATCTCTTAATCAGAATCTTCATGGTATAAGCTAGATTGATGGCGGCATTCATGAGAGTCCGGAAAGTCTAAACCTTGTCTGTAGTATTCCGAGTATGATTCAGGGATTGAATGACTGTGACGAGCTTCAAACTCGCGAGTGCTGGGCGTAGTGACAGACGCAAAAGGAGGGTGAATCCTATTCCAGTATGATCAAGAACCTCAGATGATTAGCCGTGCTGTGACAGAGCATTTGGACCATTTTCACAAGAGGATGGGATGTAGCCATTGACAACGGTGATGCCCTTACAAAAAGCCAGCCATGGAAAGGAGTAAGATTGATTGGATGAAGACAACAGGAAAGCAGAGGTTCAGAGGAACGAATGCATCTCTATACGCTTATCTGAAATTCTAACCAATGAATTACATAAGTATTTCTATCCTTATTTTATGTTTACTTATTATTTAATTTCAAAAACTCCATAACCTTTTGATATCCGCCTGACTGAGATTTACAAGGTGACCATAGCTTGCTTCATACCAACAATCTCCGTGGGATCGACCCTTACTCACGTAAGGTTTATTACTTGGACGACCCAGTGCACTTGCTGGTTAGTTGTATCGAAGTTGTGACAAATTATGAATTACGATTGGAGCACCAAGTTTTTGGAGCCATTACCAGGGATCACAATTTCGTGCATCATATATATATATATATATATATATATATATATATATATATATATATATGTTACGGATCTGGCCCACGGATCCTACACCCAGAACGGTCCCCGAACCCGGTTACCAGGGTCCGACCCCCTTCGCCCTTCCAGAAGGCCCGGAACCAGCCCACTAGAGCTCCTAACCAACTTTCGAATTCAAACGTCTCCCTTATCTTAGCCAAATAAGATAAGATAAGATATTCACCATCACCTATAAATAGAGGACCCAGGTCCCTCCAGGTATTCATTCATTCCTCACACCTTTTACCTCTTAGATCCATTCTGACTTGAGCGTCGGAGTGTCTTTGCAGGTACCACCCCCCATTGCTCCTGGCAAGTGATCCGGCATCTGCCTCAACCCGCAAGTTCTCGATCCATCTCTCAACCCGTACCAGAGACATCTTGTACATTGGCGTCGTCTGTGGGGACTTTGCAACGTTGTGGTGGCATGGCGGATAACCCAGAAGAGCAATCATCAAACTCAGATTTCTTGCTTGTAACTGAGAGCAAAAAGGAATAATGTTTCCTTAACTTGCATCACCTTTGCATGTTTATGCATCCCTTCGCCCTACTCCAATGGCGAAATCCCAAAGGAATAATGTTTCCTTAATTTGCATCACCTTTGTAGGTTTATGCACCCTTTCGCCCTACTCCAACGGCGAAATCCCAAAGGAATAATGTTTCCTTAACTTGCATCACTTTTGCAGGGATAACACACCTTCGCCCTACTCCAACGGTGAAATCCCAAAGGAATAATGTTTCCTTAACTTGCATCACCTTTGCATGTTTATGCACCCTTTCGCCCTACTCCAACGGCGAAATCCCAAAGGAATAATGTTTCCTTAACTTACATCACCTTTGCAGCGATAACACACATTCGCCCTATTCCAACGGCGAAATCCCAAAGGAACAATGTTATTTGCAATTACCTTCTTAGTGATAACACTCTTTATGCACCCTCGCCCTACTCCAACGGTGAAATTCCAAATCCTCTGAGCCCAAAGTCTCACCTCCCTTTAGTGGGACACCTCCACCTCTTGGACCCTCTCATTCACCACTCCCTCATCCGTCTCTCCAAGCACCATGGCCCCATCTTCTCCCTCTACTTTGGCTCCATGCCCACCAAGGTTGCTTCTTCTTTTGAACTCTTCAAGCTCTTCCTCCAAACCCACGAGGTCACCTCTTTCAACACTAGGTTCCAAACCTCTGTCATCCGCCACCTCACCTGTGACAACTCTGTCGCCATGACATCATGAATGACCTCCTTAAATGCTACCACCGTGGCCAAGCTCAGACCTCTCAGGAGCCAATAGATCAAGAAAGTTCTCAAGGTTCTTGCACAGATACGGGGGACAGCCAAATCGTGGCGGCATGACAGAAAACCTCGAGGAGCAATCCTCCACCCGACACCCCAACTCAAACCCACAAAGCCCAACTCCCGAACTCCAAGATAACACTCCTCCTACCCACGGGAGGATAATAAACGCGGCACATTTCCAACTAACCCCAACCTAGCAACAACCAAGAGAGGACAATTGTCCTCCCACTGAAGCCCAGCCACCCGATGGCCTGGGAGAGAAGGCGGTCCAGATAATCCAAGAGTTGTGCCTCAGGGTGCAAAACCTCAAAGGCCGAGTCACACCCAAAGAACGGTACCACCCGGAGCATACAAGCCAAGCGACCTTCAGGACCTAATCTCATCGCGATACCAGGAACACCAGGCCCCCTGAGCAACAACACTGCAAACAGCACGATCGCAGTGTTTCCCTAGACCCGAAACACCGACACGGAGAAGACGACCGACGGCACCATCGGGAGGCCAAACGAGCAGGAAACATGCACGTGATAATGGAAGCCATCCTGTTCACAGAAAAATCCTTGAGAGCCAAACTCATGAAGGACTTCAACAAGCCCACTGACATGAAATAGGACGGGACCAATGATCCCCGGGAACACCTAACGGCCTTCGAGGCCAGGATGAACCTGGAAGGAGCCGCTGACATGATCCGGTGTAAGGCCTTCTCGATAACCTTAGCTGGCCCTGTGATCAAATGGTTCAATGCCCTCCCCAACAGATCCATAACTGGCTTCCACGATATCTCACGGAAGTTCATGGCCCAATTCATCACCAGAATCACCAAAGCTAAACACCCCATTAGCTTATTAGGGGTCACACAGAAACAAGACGAATCCACACGAAAATACCTGGACCGCTTCAATGATGAATGCCTAACGATTGATGGACTCACGGATTCCGTCGCAAGCCTCTATTTAACCAACGGGCTCATGAACGAAGACTTTCGCAAACACCTCACCACCAAGTCAGTATGGACCATGCACGAGATCCAAAACGTCGTCAGAGACTACATAAACGACGAGGAGGTCAGCCAGGTCGTCGCCACCAATAAACGGCAACACGGCAACACCCCACACGGCAACCCGACTTCCCGCCATAATCCGATGCCCAGAGAAAGTCAAAGAGACCAACCCAAGCAAACCAACACAAACCGACCACCCAGGATCAGAGAATTCTCGAACTACACCCCCTGACAGCCCCGATTACCGAGATATACCACCAGATAGCGGATCGGGGTATTATCCCGAAAGCCCGACAACTCAGAGAAAGAACGGGCGGCAACAAGACCCTTTACTGCGACTACCACCGAGGTTATGGGCATAGGACACAAGACTGTTTCGACCTTAAAGATGCCCTCAAACAAGCTATAAGAGACGGCAAACCCCCAGAGTTTGCCAAAATCATCAGAGAACCAAAATGCGTGGAAAAAGACAGGTTGCCTGAGAGGGAAGGACGTAACCTGAGAACACAAAAACAACCTCCCAGGGAAAGTCCAGAAGACGACCCAGCCATAGTAGTAAATGTCATCACAGGCAAGGATGTGTCAGGCAAGTCAAGATCAACACTAAAAAAGGACCTCAAAGTCTTGGCCGTCAGAGATCAAGCCCCAGCTACCACAGCCGACAAAACGATAACTTTCTTGCCCGAGGATTGCCAGCACAGCACCTCGGCCGAAGACGCACCTTTTGTCATCTCGGCGAGAATCGGAACAGGACTAGTTTGGAGAATACTGGTGGACACCGGCACAGACTCCAACATCCTCTTTCGAGGTGCCTTCGACAAGCTCGGGCTCCGCAACGAAAATCTCCAAACACACCGCAACGGTGTCACGGGACTCGAAGACAACTTCCTCAACCAGATGGTTCCATCATTCTTCCCCTTACCATAGGAACGGGAAGCCAGAGGATGACAATCCTGTCCGAGTTCATGGTCCTCAAGAACTCCACCGCTTATAACGTCATCCTCGGAAGGAAAACAATCAACGACCTCTCCGCCGTCATCTTTACCAAATACCTTCTAATGAAGTTCACGGCAGAAGATGGCTCTGTCGGAACCATCCACGGAGACCGGGAAACCGCGGTAGAATACGACAACATCAGCCTAGCCCTACGCAAGAGATCCCGAGACGCGGCAGGAATCTTCCTTTCCGATCTTGATGCACACCAAAATCCACGCAGAACCATGGGAGGAAATGACAAAGAAGCAAAGTAGGGCCTTGCAGACAAGGTCAGGAGTATAGCACACCTACGTGAGCTAGTCCTAAAATAGAGAATAAGCCTAAGGTACAATGGCAGCACAGTACGATGAGACTTCGGACCAGGACACCTCGTCTTATGACAAAACAACATCGGTCTACCCACTCCCAATAAAACGGATATCCAAATAACAAAACGGGTATCCAAATAACAAAAATAGCGGCCTAGGGATCGATCACTCCGAGGCCAACAAAATAGATATCCAAATAATAAAACGGATATCCAAATAAGTAAACGGCTACCCGGGAATCGATCATCTCGAAGCCAATAAAACGGATATCCAAATAATAAAACAGATATCCAAATAAGTAAACGGCTACTCGGGAATCGATCACCCTGAGGCCAACAAAACGGATATCCAAATAATAAACCGGATATCCAAATAAGTAAACGGCTACCCGGGAATCGATCACCCCGAGGCCAACAAAACGGATATCCAAATAATAAACTGGATATCCAAATAAGCAAACGGCTACCCGGGAATCGATCACCCCGAAGGCAATAAAACGGATATCTAAATAATAAAACGGATATCCAAATAAGTAAACGGCTACCCGAGAATCGATCACTCCGAAGCCAATAAAACGGATACCCAAATAATAAAATGAATATCCAAATAAGTAAACGGCTATCCGGGAATCGATCACCTGAGGCCAATAAAACGGATATCCAAATAACAAAACGGATATCCAAATAACAAAAATAGTGACTCGTGAATCGATCACCCGCAAAGCCAACAAAACGGGAATCCAAATAAGCTAAATAAACAAAGTCTTGAAATCGGCCCACCAAGAGGCCTAAAATAAGTTCATAATAACGGCCCAAAAAAGGCCACACAAAACAAGCATGAGCTGACGGTCTTCCAACTCGCGGAAAGCCATACTGACTAACATCCTACTAATTGGTGCATGATGATGTCACGCCTTTTTCAGGCCCCTCACAGTCTCCCAAACTACAGAGAATCGGACTCTCCAATGACTTAGCATTGAGACCAAGAAAGCATACTCTCATGCTCCGGGGGCAACTGTTCCAGACCCGATCTCCGGGCCCTTCTTCGGAACGGTCATCAAACCTGGCATGTGATGAGACGCCCAAACAACGCGCTCATGGCCTGACCATGAAACGGCTAGGAACTCCCCAAATCCTCGACCTTGATCGGAAAAACCAAACAACGATCTCCTTGCCAAACCACAATGGCGAGGAAAATGTTTCTCCAGCGATGAGACTGAGCACCCTCACTCTCTCGCTCCGGGGGCAACTGTTACGGATCTGGCCTACGGATCCTACACCCAGAACGGTCCCCGAACCCGGTTACCAGGGTCCGACCCCCTTCGCCCTTCCAGAAGGCCCGGAACCAGCCCACTAGAGCTCCTAACCAACTTTCGAATTCAAACGTCTCCCTTATCTTAGCCAAATAAGATAAGATAAGATAAGATAAGATAATTCAAATGTCTCTCTTATCTTAGCCAAATAAGATAAGATAAGATATTCACCATCACCTATAAATAGAGGAACCAGGTCCCTCCAGGTATTCATTCATTCCTCACACCTTCTACCTCTTAGATCCATTCTGACTTGAGCGTCGGAGTGTCTTTGCAGGTACCACCCCCAATTGCTCCAGGCAAGTGATCCGGCATCTGCCTCAACCCGCAAGTTCTCGATCCATCTCTCAACCCATACCAGAGACATCTTGTACATATATATATATATATATATATATATATATATATATATACATAGACTTATTTGAAGACCCTCAAATACAACTCCTACCCCTCTAAAAACCAAAACAATAAATGACGAGGGGAAAATAAAATCTAAGACTAAGGTAAATACAGAAAATATGAGTACATGTATATAAAACTCTATGGACTGGTCGTGGCTCCTTGTACAAGATTCTTGAACCTGTTGCTGAAAACAGAAGATCTGTAGGGGGTGAGCACATCGTCCTCGCATGTTCTCAGTAGGAAAAGTGAATGCCATCAAAGTAAAGAAATAAAATGTAAATATTTACTGTATAACTTTAGAAAAATTACCTTTAGGATTCTTTAAACTCACTTTAAAGACTTTAGTTAGTTTTCTTTAAATTACATTACATTAAGCAAATTACAGTCACCTCACTCAGTTTTGAGTTATAATGATCAGTTTTCGGTTATCTTAATCTTTGACATATACAGGAACCAACAAGCACAAGCAAACTCGAAATATAAACATAGAAACAATTCACACAAAAGTCAAAGAGCATAGTCGCAGAGAAATAAAATGAGTAAACACAACCAAATGCAAATGCGCAAACAATATTATGGACGTCTAGTCCAATCGCAGGTAATGAGCTCAATTGTTGGATTCGACCTGCACCCGACGCAAGTACTTGCAAGTACTTGCAGGCACTGATGATTCTCCAGCTGAAGCTAGTGATCCTTTCTCCTAGAAGCCATTCCATATTTACAGGCGTCCCCGCACAATCATTTTGGCATAAATGCGCAATCAAACAATTATTTCTCAATTATATTTTTCCAATCATCATTTCTCATTTCTTTTCTTTTAGTCATACCTTCACATCACCAAATAATCAATCACACCTCCGCATTACCAGAATGGTACACTCTCAGCCGTTCATCGTTCATAATCTCAAAATGTTTAGTTTTTAAGTGTCCAAAACTCTTTTAACATATAAAATTTCCTTTCTTAATAAACTGAACTCAAAATCATAACTTTAAACAAAATCTTCTCTCAATAGATTGAACTTAAAATATAATATTTTTCTTAATAGATTGAGCTGAAAATAAAACTCTTTTCGTAATAAATCGAAATCAAATAATGTTCCTAAATTAAATTTTCTTTTAAATAATGCTTTAAACAAAGTCTCAGAATTTTATTAAAATTTTGACAGCATATCCTCTAAAATTCAGACTATCCCACCTTTTAAGGGTCCCAACCAAACCGTTTCCAATTCTAGAAAATCATTTCCAACTCTCAATTCAATACTATTAAATCAAACTAACATTTTCACAAATTCTGTTCAATGGTTTCAAACCCAAGTCACTCCTTAATATAAATGTATAACTCAAACTTTTCATAAAAAAAGCCTTTTCTCAATATGAGTAAATGTGCAAACCAGATCTTTTTCAACATAAAATCATTTCTCAAAATAAACCTATAAATTGGATTTCTAATACGAAGATCTTTTCTTAATATAAATATATGTATAAATCAAAATCTCAAAACAAAATCACTTAAAATAAACAAAAAATGAAGGAAAGATGCTCACGCATCACAACACCAAACTTGAATTGTTACTTGTCCTCAAGCAACTAAAAACTGTATGGGACTGAGTAGAGAAAATGCCTAAAACTTGAGGGTTCATTTAAGCTCCTGTCCAATTACTGAGTGGGGTTAATTACACTGTGATTCTGAACAGATTTGGCATCTCACTATCCTTTGAAGCTCAGAAATATTGATATCCTTCAGAACTAGAACTTAATTGGAAAACTCTTTGAGTTCTAACCTTTCTTTGATTTCCTCCCAGTCAGTGTGATGGAGGAAAATTGTCGATAAAGAATTTCACAAAAATGTCGCATTGCAAGTATAGTTCTAAACCAACAAATTATCCTCGGTCAATGTTTAGATTGTTTATCACAAATACAAATCCAATAAAATTAACCGAAGTATTCAAATCTCGGGTCGTCTCTCAAGGAATTGCAGGGAAGTGTATTTATTATTGGTTATGATGTTCTTCTTTTTGGGGTTTTGAAATAGGAGACAAGAAATGTAAATAACGAGAAAATAAACTAATAATTAAGAAAGCTCTTAGCAAGGATTGAGAATTAAAATTCCTATCCTAATTATCATCGTCAATTGTGATGGTAAATGTAAATTACCTTCACTTAGTTAACCTCTAACCAATGGAGGAAGGTCAAGTGCATGCAAACAACTTGAGTTCACAAGTCCTAGTCAACTCATAATGAGAGACTAGATTTGGTGAAGTTCAAGCTAACCGGCAATCTTCAATCCCCAATCAACAAAAGACTTTTGATAACTCAAGAGTCTCTAAATAATCAATCCAAGTCAGGAACATAAAAATCTAATTTAAAATCCAACCAAGCATTTTATCAAACACTTGGAAGGCACAAAATAAAAACATAGAAAACTAACAAGACATAGAAAAATCTAAGACTAACAATTGCAAGAGGAAACAATAACAACAAATTAAAGAAAGCAATCATAACATGAAAACATAAATTGCCTTAATATGGATTAAAGAAAACAAGAAGAATTCATAAACTAAATTGGCAACATAAGGAAATCAACAAGATAAGTAGATATACCAAATTACTAGAACAAATAAAAGTAGAAGAAATCTAAATTAAAGTAAGGTAGAAATCTGAATTTGAGAAGGAATAAAACTAGAAACCCTAAAACCTAGAAAGAGGAGAGCGCCTATCTCTCTCTAGAATCTACATCTAAAACCTAAAATTGTATGAATTAATTATGTTGAAATTCCTCCATTCTGCTCCACTCCCAGCCTCTAACCTATATTTTTGGGCTTGAAACTGGGTCAAAAGCAACCCAGAAATCTCCCCAGCATTTTTTATTTATTGCAGCACGTGACGCTCTGTCACGCGTACATGTCAGCCACGCATACGCATCGTTGAACCTTGCACCTGGCCATGCGTGCGCGTCGTATGTCTACTTTACAAGTCACGCGTATGCGTCACTGTCAGCATCTCAAAACTTTAATTTCTTATGTTCCTTCTACTTTGGCATGCTTCCTTTCCATCCTCTAAGCCATTCCTGCCCTATAAACCTTGAAAACATTTAACAAATATATCACGACATTGAATGGTAATAAGAGAGGAGTAAAAATTAGCAAATTTAAGGCCAAAGAAGCATGTTTTCAATCATAGCACAAATTTAGGAAGAAAACTTAAAATCATGCAATTTACATAAATAAGTGTGAGAATAGTTGATAAAATCCACTCAATTCAATACAAAATAAATCGTAAAATAGTGGTCCTTTTACAGACGCAAAAGGACCGATAGATTCTATTCCAGCATGAGTGAGAACCGACAGATGATTAGCCGTGCGGTGACAGCACACCTGGACCATTTTCACTGAGAGGACGGATGGTAGCCATTGACGATGGTGATCCACTAACACATAGTTTGCCATAGGAGGAACCTTGCGTGCGTGAAGAAGAAGACAGGGGGAAAGCAGAGATTCAGAAGATAAAGCATCTCCAAAACTCCAACATATTCTCTATTACTGCAGAACAAGTATTTATTTCATGCTCTTTTATTTTTCACAATTCAAACTGATAAATATAATTGATATCCTGACTAAGAGTTACAAGATAACCATAGATTGCTTCAAGCCAACAATCTCCGTGGGATTCGACCCTTACTCACGTAAGGTATTACTTGGACGACCCAGTGCACTTGCTGGCTAGTGGTACGAGTTGTGAAAAGTGTGATTCACATTTCGTGCACCATCCAACTTTCTCAAACTCTCTTTCTTTATCTTTTTATGTTGACAAAACCTGGGATGGCTAAGAAGAAGGCTTCCTGGGTTTCTTTCTGAGCTGCCCAAGGGAAGAAAGTTTTTTCCATGTCTGATGAGTCTTTTAGGGATTTCAAGAATTATTACTTCAAGGTCCAAGCTGTTTAAGGAGCTCGGCCTTTTTTCTTGGAACAGAATAATGAACTTGCCTTCCCCTTATGCTGGCAAAAGAATGTGGTAGTGTCTAGGTATTCTTGGGAGATGTTAGATGAGGTCGAGTAGGCCTTTGTACATGTATTGGAGGAAAATTGGGGGGAGCCTCCCCATCTTGATACGAAGAGGTTCTTGGGGAATCCCTCCCTCCTTCAAGCTGAATTGGGTAGCTGCCGATTTCTTTTTAGCCTTGTCTTTATTTTGTTTGTTTTGCCAATACATCACTTTCTCATTTGTAACTTTGGCCTTTGCTTTGTTTTCTTTTTTCAGAGATGGTGAAGACTACTAATGGTATGAAGGCTTCTAAGAGGGTGAGGAAGGCTACCGCGGCTTAGAACATTTTGGCCAAAGGTTATGGGGAGGAATCTTCAAAGGGTGCCCAAGGGAGGTCTACCTCGGATACTTTTGGACTGAGGAAGATTATCCCTACTCCCCAAGTTCGCTTGGCTTCTTCTGATCCTTCCCAGCCGACCTCTGGTGCAGCCTCTCCTTCTGCTACTGGTCCTCCTCCCAAGAAGTAGAAGACTGTTGAACCTTATAATCTGGATGTCCCTGGCTTTGATGCTGTGGGGTTTGTTAATAACCAGATTGCCCCCTTATGGCCAACTTTCTATGGACAACGTGTCCATCCTGCACCACCTGGATTTTATCACCAGAAGTAGTGTTTGGATGGCGCACATGGGTGCGGCTTTGTTTCGCTCAATTTAAGACTCTCCCGTCCATGCGACGAAGGCGTTTATGCTGAATGCCAAGTCAGAGTATGATAGGATTAAGGGGTTGAAGGACAAGCTGGATGCTAGAGTTATTAAGTTGGAGCTGGATTTATAGAAGGAAAAGTCTTGGGCTACCAGGGCTGAGGCGGCTACGAATTTGGCCAAGGAGATGGCCAAGATGTCGAAGGAGAGTTACACTAACACTTATGACGAGTTGCTGGAGGTCAGGGAGAGACTTGAGTCGGCCTATGCTGATTATGCTGAGCTTCAGGGCCATCTTGTGGGCAGTGTGACTGACGCATATGAGAACCTAAAAGCTCAGGTCCGGCCTATGGTCGAAGGAGAGTTACACTACCACTTACGGCGAGTTGCTGGAGGTCAGGGAGAGACTTGAGTCGGCCTATGCTGATTATGCTGAGCTTCAAGGCCATTTTATGGGCAGTGTGACTGGCGCATATGAGAACCTAAAAGCTCAGGTTTGGGTTCTTACTCCCGAACTCGACCTGAGTCTTTTTAGTTTGGATAATGTTGTTGAAAATGGTAAGATTGTGCCAGCCCCATATGAGGATGAGGAGGATGGTCCTCGCCCTGAGCCATCAGCAAAGCTACTGCTATGCCGGCTTCTTCGACTGCTGCTGAGGTCGGCCGTCCTGAGTCCGACCCTGACGTCCAAATTCTGAATCGGGAGGATGGAACTGAAGAGGCGATTCCTATAAAGACTGTTCCTCCCACAACCACTCAGAGCACTGCTCCAGAGGAGAACTTGGAATCTTTGTGACTTTTCTTGATATATTTTGTACAGCCCGGTCTGTGGGCTTTTTTAAACTATGCTTTATTGTAATTGAGCCCTAGTGTGGCCTTAACATTGTAGTTGCTTTTCTTAGCAACTTTGTTTAGGAAAAAAAATGTTTTTAAACTCCTGAGGTCGACCTTCGGGTGGCCTTCTAATTTTTCAATGTAGTAACTTTTTGGAATGTTTGTTTGCAACCTTTGGTGCTTCCAGGAATCTTTAGAGTGTTGGATTTTACTATCCGACCTCTTTTGATTGCCTTTTGAGTTTGTTTGTTTCTTGCTTTTTTAGGCTAGCTGATGACTTGCTATTGTTCTCATGGAACCCTTTTAGAATAATTCTTGATAGCTTTTGCGAGGTCGTGGCTTTCTAAGACGAGCTGTGTCCTTTCTAACGCACGCCTTTTGTTGGTTCGACTTCTGTTGTCGAGTCTTTCTCGAGTTATTTTTAGTAATCCATTTTTAATTAGGGCTGGCAGGCCTCTTTCTATGGATTACTTTTTATAACTTTGTCGCTTTGATTGATTGGTCCGACTTCTTCATATCGGTTCATGCTAAGTTATTTTTTAGCAATACATTTTTTCTCAGACCTCGTCAGGCCTCTTTCTATGGATTACTTTTTATAACTTTTTGTAGCTTTCATGTTGATTGGTTCGACTTCTTCATGCCGGTCCATTCTAAGTTATTTTTAGCAATCCATTTTTTCTCAGACCTCGTCAGGCCTCTTTTTATGGATTACTTTTTATAACTT
Organism: Arachis ipaensis; assembly: GCF_059453495.1. Classification (NCBI taxonomy): domain Eukaryota; kingdom Viridiplantae; phylum Streptophyta; class Magnoliopsida; order Fabales; family Fabaceae; genus Arachis; species Arachis ipaensis. Next base: position 120,570,655 of record NC_142444.1, on the reverse strand, counting down.
TTTGTAGCTTTCATGTTGATTGGTCCGACTTCTTCATGTCGGTGCATCTAAGTTATTTTTAGCAATCTATTTTTACTCAGACCTTGTCAGGCCTTGATGCACGAAAAACTTGTCTCATAACAAATTTCCTTCGGTAAGTGTACCGAATTTGTCGTCAAGTAAAAACTCACAATAGAGTGAGGTCGAATCCCACAAGGATTGATTGATCAAGAAACTTTAATTAGAGGAATGTTCTAGTTGAGCAAATCAAAAATTTAGTTGAGAATTGCAGAAAGTTAAATGCGGGAAAGTAAATGACAGAAAGTAAATTGCAGAATCTTAAATGGGAATGGGGGAATTGCTCATAAATGTAAATGACAGAAATTAAAGAGAATGGGTAAGATCAGAAATGGGGAGTTCATTGGGCTTAGGAGATGTTGCATTCTCCGGATCAATCTCATTTTCATCTCTTCCTCAATCAATGCACTCATTGATCTCCTTGGCAATCTTAAGTGATTGAATTACAATTTCTTGTAATTGAATCTCTCAAATCTTGATCAATAGCCAATTCCTTGGTCAATTGCTCATGAGAAGAGATGAAGTATGGTCACTGATTATACCACATGCATTTCCCAAATCAAGTATTGAGAGGATTATAGTCACATATTCATCCAAACCTAATTTGGTCCAGCATGAGAAAGCATTTCTAGCTTGATCTCTTCATTCCTCTTCCAAGGTTCAGAAGAGATCCAAGTATGAATAGTTTCTTTTCCAAGATCACTATCCAATTGGATGAAGATCGAAAGCTTTCAAGTAAAATCAAGAGAAAAGATAGAAGAAGAATAATGAAAACTAGTATTGATCCATCAAATTACAACAGAGCTCCCTAACACAATGAAAGGGGTTTAGTTGTTCATAGCTCTGGAAAATGAAAACAAAGATGGAGAATACATAATGAAAACTAGAAGTGCAGAGAAAGTAAATACAGGAAGTAGTTCTATGCTATTTTCCAACTCCCAGAACTCCCAAAATAATTCAAAGCTACTCCTATATATACTACTCTTCTCATCTTCTATTTGGCTCTTCAAGTCTTGGGCCTTTGGATCTTGAGTTTGAAGCAGTTCTTTTCTTCATTTGGGCTTGGCTTTACTTGCAGAGAGAAAGTGTGAAGTGGGCAGAGACTTTAGCTCAGGGCGTTAGGGGTGTTAACGTTTAGTGAAAATATGAGTTCGAGAACGTTAGTGACAATCAACTTTCTCACTAACGTTCCTAAGTAAAAGCCACGTTAACTTCAACGTTAGTGGCACAAACGTTGCCACTAACGTTGCCTCTAGGTCCTTCGCACACGTTATTGGGGCTTAACTTTCCCAATAACGTTGAAAAGCCCCCCTTGCTCCTACGTTAGAGCCCACGTTAACTTAGTTAACGTGGCTCTTTAACGTGGGCTTGCCATCCTTCGAGAACGTTAGTGACACTCAACATTGTCACTAACGTTCCAATGTGCCCCTGATGAACGGATAATTTATACGCTTTTTGACATTGTTTTTAGTATGTTTTAAGTAGGATCTAGTTACTTTTAGGGATGTTTTTATTAGTTTTTATGTTAAATTCACATTTCTGGACTTTACTATGAGATTGTGTGTTTTTCTGTGATTTCAGGTATTTTCTGGCTGAAATTGAGGGACTTGAGCAAAAATCAGATTCAGAGGTTGAAGAAGGACTGTTGATGCTGTTGGATTCTGACCTCCCTGCACTCAAAGTGGATTTTCTGGAGCTACAAAACTCAAAATGGCGCGCTTCTAATTGCGTTGGAAAGTAGACATCCAGGGCTTTCCAGCAATATATAATAGTCCATACTTTGGTCAAGTTTAGACGACGCAAACTGGCGTTCAACGCCAGCTTTCTGCCCAATTCTGGCGTCCAGCGCCAGAAAAGGATCCAAAACCAGAGTTGAACGCCAGAAATGGATCAAAACCTGGCGTTCAACTCCACAAATGGCCTCTACACGTGGAAAGTTAAAGCTCAGCCCAAGCACACACCAAGTGGGCCCCGGAAGTGAATTTATGCATCAATTATTTACTCATGTAAACACTAGTAGCTAGTTTATTATAAATAGGACATTTCACTATTGTATTAGACATCTTTGGACGCCTGGTTCTTAGATCAGAGGGGCTGGCCATTCGGCCATGCCTGGACCTTTCACTTATATATTTTTAACGGTAGAGTTTCTACACTCCATAGATTAAGGTGTGGAGCTCTGCTGTTCCTCAAAGATTAATGCAAAGTACTACTGTTTTCTATTCAATTCATCTTATTTTGCTTCTAAGATATTCATTCGCACTTCAATCTGAATGTGATGAACGTGACAATCATCATCATTCCCTATGAACGCGTGCCTGACAACCACTTCCGTTCTACCTTCGACTGAATGAGTATCTCTTAGATCTCTTAATCGGAATCTTCGTGGTGTAAGCTAGAATGATGGCGGCATTCAAGAGAATCCGGAAGGTCTAAACCTTGTCTGTGGTATTCCGAGTAGGATTCAATGATTGAATGACTGTGACGAGCTCCAAACTCGCGATTGCAGGGCGTTAGTGACAGACGCAAAAGGATAGTAAATCCTATTCCAGCATGATCGAGAACCGACAGATGAATAGCCGTGCCGTGACAGGGTGCGTTGACCATTTTCACTGAGAGGATAAGATGAAGCCATTGACAAGGGTGATGCCTCCAGACGATTAGCCGTGCCGTGACAGGGCATTGGATCATTTTCCCGAGAGATGACCGAAAGTAGCCATTGACAGTGGTGATGTATCACATAAAGCCAGCCATGGAAAGGAGTAAGACTGATTGGATGAAGATAGCAGGAAAGCAGAGGTTCAGAGGAACGAAAGCATCTCTATTCGCTTATCTGAAATTCTCACCAATGATTTACATAAGTATTTCTATCCTTCTTTTATTAATTAATTTCGAAAATCACATTACTATTTTATATCCGCCTGACTGAGATTTACAAGGTGACCATAGCTTGCTTCATACCAACAATCTCCGTGGGATTCGACCCTTACTCACGTAAGGTATTACTTGGACGACCCAGTGCACTTGCTGGTTAGTTTTGCGAAGTTGTGAACCATGGTATTGGCATCATGTGTTTGGCGCCATTACCAGGGAAAGAAAGAGCAATGAATTTTACATAATCAAAGTGTAATCACAATTTCTGCGCACCAAGTTTTTGGCGCCGTTGCCGGGGATTGTTTGAGTTTGGACAACTAACGGTTCATCCTGTTGCACAGATTAGGTAATTTTTTTTTGTTTTGTTTTCAAAAATCTTTCAAAAATCTTTCAAAAATATTTTCCTTTGTTTTCGAAAAAAAATTTCTAAAAAAAAATGTTTTCAAAAATATTATTTTTCTTCAGAATTTTTAAAGAATGAATTCTAGTGTTTCATGAAGCATGTTGAAGCCTATCTGGCTGTAAAGCCATACCCAAACTGCTTTGGGATGGGTCTTCAACTAATCACCTCAATGGAGCCATGTCCAATTCTTTTGGATAGGGCATGTTAGGCTTGTCATGTCTGAATTACACTCATATTTTTATTAAAGCTTGGCTGGCTATTAAGCCATGCCTGACCCTTTGATTGGAGCTTTAAGACTAACATGGCAAGATTCCTGGAATTCATATTAAAAATTTTGAAATCCTTATTTTTGTTTTTCAAATAATTTTCGAAAAAAAATACAAAAAAATTTAGAAAATCATAAAAATCAAAAATATTTTTTGTGTTCTTGTTTGAGTCTTGAGTCATGTTATAAGTTTGGTGTCAATTGCATGTGCATCTTGCATTTTTTCAAAAATTTCATGCATTCATAGTGTTCTTCATGATCTTCAAGTTGTTCTTGGTAAGTCTTCTTGTTTGATCTTGATGATTTTTTGTTTTGTGTTGTATGGTGTTTTTCATATGCATTCTTGAATTCTTAGTGTCTAAGCATTAAAGAATTCTAAGTTTGGTGTCTTGCATGTTTTCCTTGCATTAAAAATTTTTCAAAAATATGTTCTTGGTGTTCATCTTAACATTCAAAGTGTTCTTGGTGTTCATCTTGACATTCATAGCATTCTTGCATGCATCACATGTTTTGATCTAAAAATTTCATGCATTGCATCATTTTTCTTGTTTTTCTCTCTCATCATAAAAATTCAAAAATAAAAAAAAAATAAATATCTTTCCCTTTTTCTCTCTTAAAATTTCAAAAATTAGATTTGACTTTTCAAAAATTTTTAAAAATCTAGTTGTTTTTATGAGTCAAATCAAATTTTCAATTTAAAAATCTCATCTTTTTCAAAATCTTTTTGAAAAATCAAATCTTTTTCAAACTTCTTAGTTATTTTCGAAAATTCCAAAAATATTTTTCAAAAACCTTTTTCTTAATTTTATATTAAATTTTCGAAAATAACAATAACAATTAATGTTTTGATTCAAAAATTTCAAGTTTGTTACTTGCTTGTTAAGAAAGATTCAAACTTTGAGTTCTAGAATCATATCTTGTGATTTCTTGTGAATCAAGTCATTAATTGTGATTTTAAAAATCAAATCTTTTTCAAAACTAATTTCTATCATATCTTTTCAAAAATATCTTCTCATCTTATCTTTTTCAAAAATTTGATTTCAAAATATCTTTTCTAACTTCCTAACTTCTTATCTTTTTCAAAATTTGTTTCAACTAACTAACTAACTTTTTGTTTGTTTCTTAACTTTTTCAAAACTACCTAACTAACTCTCTCTCTCTCTCTCTCTCTAATTTTCGAAAATATCTCCCCTCTTTTTCAAAAATTTCTTTTTTTATTAACTAATTATTTTTATTTTTGATTTTAAAATTTTTCGAAAAAAATACTAACCTTTTTCAAAAACTATTTTCAAAAATCACTAACTCTTTTTCAAAAATTTATTTTCGAAAATTCCTTCTCTCTCATCTCCTTCTATTTATTTATTCATTCACTAACATCTCATCTCACATCTCTGCCCTCCTCACAGTTGTGTTTCTTTCTTTACATCACATTCTTTGTCTTCTTCTTTTCTTCTACTAACACAAGGACCTCTATACTGTGGTATAAAGGATCCATATTATTATTATTATTACTATTTCCTGTGCCCTCTTCTTTGTCATATGAGCAGGAGCAAGGACAAGAATATTCTTGTTGAAGCAGATCCAGAACCTGAAAGGACTCTGAAGAGAAAACTAAGAGAAGCTAAATTACAACAATCCAGAGATAACCTTTTAGAAATTTTCGAACAGGAAGAGGAGATGGCAGCCAAAAATAATAATAATGCAAGGAGGATGCTTGGTGACTTTACTGCACCTAACTCCAATTTACATGGAAGAAGCATCTCTATTCCTGCCATTGGAGCAAACAACTTTGAGCTGAAACCTCAATTAGTTTCTCTGATGCAGCAGAACTGCAAGTTTCATGGACTTCCATCTGAAGATCCTTTTCAGTTCTTAACTGAGTTCTTGCAGATATGTGACACTGTTAAGACTAATGGAGTAGATCCTGAAGTCTACAGGCTCATGCTTTTCCCTTTTGCTGTAAGAGACAGAGCTAGACTGTGGTTGGATTCTCAACCCAAGGATAGCCTGAACTCTTGGGATAAGCTGGTCAAGGCTTTCTTAGCCAACTTCTTTCCTCCTCAAAAGTTGAGCAAGCTTAGAGTGGATGTTCAAACCTTCAGACAGAAAGAAGGTGAATCCCTCTATGAAGCTTGGGAGAGATACAAAGGACTGACCAAAAAGTGTCCTTCTGACATGCTTTCAGAATGGACCATCCTGGATATATTCTATGATGGTTTATCTGAGTTATCAAAGATGTCATTGGATACTTCTGCAGGTGGATCCATTCACCCAAAGAAAACGCCTGCAGAAGCTCAAGAACTCATTGACATGGTTGCAAATAACCAGTTCATGTACACTTCTGAAAGGAATCCTGTGAATAATGGGACGCCTATGAAGAAGGGAGTTCTTGAGGTTGATACTCTGAATGCCATATTGGCTCAGAATAAAATATTGACTCAGCAAGTCAATATGATTTCTCAGAGTCTGAATGGAATGCAAGCTGCATCCAACAGTACTCAAGAGGCATCTTCTGAAGAAGAAGCTTATGATCCTGAGAACCCTGCAATAGCAGAGGTGAATTACTTAGGTAAACCTTATGGAAACACCTATAACTCATCATGGAGAAATCATCCAAATTTCTCATGGAAGGATCAAAAGCCTCAACAAGGCTTTAATAATGGTGGAAGAAACAGGTTTAACAATAATAAACCTTTTCCATCATCCACTCAGCAACAGACAGAGAACTCTGAACAAAATACTTCTAATTTAGCAAACTTAGTCTCTGATCTATCTAAGGCCACTGTGAGTTTCATGAATGAAACAAGATCTTCCATTAGAAATTTGGAAGCACAAGTGGGCCAGCTGAGTAAAAGGATCACTGAAATCCCTCCTAGTACTCTCCCAAGCAATACAGAAGAGAATCCAAAAGGAGAGTGCAAGGCCATTGACATAAGCACCATGGCCGAACTCAAAGAAGGAGAGGAGGACATGAATCCCAAGGAGGAAGACCTCCTGGGACGTCCAGTGACCAATAAGGAGCTTCCCTCTGAGGAACCAAAGGATTCTGAGGCTCATCTAGAGACCATAGAGATTCCATTAAACCTCCTTATGCCCTTCATGAGCTCTGATGAGTATTCATCTTCTGAAGAGAATGAGGATGTTACTGAAGAGCAAACTGCCAAGTTCCTTGGTGCAATCATGAAGCTAAATGCCAAACTATTTGGCATTGAAACTTGGGAAGATGAACCTCCCTTGTTCACCAATGAACTAAGTGATCTGGATCAACTAACATTGCCTCAGAAGAGACAGGATCCTGGAAAGTTCATAATACCTTGTACCATAGGCACCATGATCTTTAAGGCTCTGTGTGACCTTGGTTCAGGGATAAACCTCATGCCCCTCTCTGTAATAGAGAAACTGGGAATCTATGGGGTGCAAGCTACTAAAATCTCACTAGAGATGGCAGACAATTCAAGAAAACAGGCTTATGGACAAGTAGAGGATGTGTTAGTAAAGGTTGAAGGCCTTTACATCCCTGCTGATTTCATAGTCCTGGATACTGGAAAGGAAGAGGATGAATCCATCATCCTAGGAAGACCTTTCCTAGCCACAGCAAAAGCTGTGATTGATGTGGACAGAGGAGAATTAATCCTTCAACTGAATGAGGACAACCTTGTGTTTACAACTCAAGGATCTCTCTCTGCATCCATGGAGAGGAAGCATAAAAAGCTTCTCTCAAAACAGAGTCAACCAGAGCCCCCACAGTCAAACTCTAAGTTTGGTGTTGGGAGGCCACAACCAAACTCTAATTTTGGTGTTGAACGCCCATATCCAAACTCTAAGTTTGGTGTTGGAGAGTTTCAACAAAGCTCTGCACATCTGTGAGGCTCCATGAGAGCCCATTGTCAAGCTATTGACATTAAAGAAGCGCTTGTTGGGAGGCAACCCAATTTTTATTTATCTAACTATATTTTTCTTAGTTATATGTCTTTATAGGTTCATGATCATGTGGAGTCACAAAATAAATATAAAAATTGAAAACGGAATCAAAAACAGCAGAAGAAAAATCACACCCTGGAGGAAGCACCTGCCTGGCGTTCAACGCCAGAACAGAGCATGGTTCTGGCGCTGAACGCCCAAAATGGGTAGCATCCTGGCACTGAACGCCCAGAACAAGCATGGTTCTGGCGTTCAACGCCAGAAATGGCAACAAATGGGCGTTGAATGCCCAAAATGGGCACCAACCTGGCGCTGAACGCCCAGAGTTGTGTGCAAGGGCATTTTTACATGCCTAATGGGTACAGGGATGTAAATCCTTGACACCTCTGGATCTGTGGACACCACAGGATCACCTCAAGATCTGTGGACACCACAGGATCATCTCAGGATCTGTGGACCCCACAGGATCCCCACCTTCCCTCCTCATAATCCTAGTTTTTTTTTTCCACATCTTCTTCTTCATCTATTCCTTCTTCTTTTGCTCGAGGGCGAGCAACATTCTAAGTTTGGTGTGGTAAAACAATTATGTAAAGGATCTATAGCTCAGTGATAGAATATGTGGCTGCAAATCAAGAGATCCCTGAGATACCTCAGGGGATGCACTTAAGTTTGGAAGCAACTGAGGATAGAAATACCAAAAATCACTAGGAATCAAGCCACAAAGGCAAGGAAGAGACATAGAAGAGTTCAAGAACATCATTGAAACGCCATCATCACGAAGGTGGATTCATTCCTTGCTCTTATTTCTTCTATTTTTCGTTTTCTATGATAAGTGCTTATCTATGTTTGTGTCTTCATTACATGATCATTAGTAGTTAGTAACTTTGTCTTAAAGAAATGAATGTCCTATGAATCCATCACCTCTCTTAAATGAAAAATGTTTTAATTCAAAAGAACAAGAAGTACATGAGTTTCGAATTTATCCTTGAACTTAGCTTAATTATATTGATGTGGTGACAATGCTTCTTGTTTTCTGAATGTATGCTTGAACAGTGCATATGTCTTTTGAAGTTGTTGTTTAAGAATGTTAAATATGTTGGCTCTTGAAAGAATGATGACTAGGAAACATGTTATTTGATAATCTGAAAAATCATAAAAATGATTCTTGAAGCAAGAAAAAGCAGCAAAGAACAAAGCTTGCAGAAAAAAAAAAGAGAAAAAAATAGGCGAAAAAAAAATATATAAAGAAAAGCAAGCAGAAAAAGCCAAAAGCTCTTAAAACCAAGAGGCAAGAGCAAAAAGCCAATAACCCTTAAAACCAAAAGGCAAGGGCAAATAAAAAAGATCCCAAGGCTTTGAGCATCAGTGGATAGGAGGGCCTAAAGGAATAAAATCCTGGTCTAAGCGGCTAAACCAAGCTGTCCCTAACCATGTGCTTGTGGCGTGTAGGTGTCAAGTGAAAACTTGAAACTGAGCGGTTAAAGTCAAGGTCCAAAGCAAAAGAAGAGTGTGCTTAAGAACCCTGGACACCTCTAATTGGGGACTTTAGCAAAGCTGAGTCACAATCTGAAAAGGTTCACCCAATTATGTGTCTGTGGCACTTATGTATCCGGTGGTAATACTGGAAAACAAAGTGCTTAGGGCCACGGCCAAGACTCATATAGAAGCTGTGTTCAAGAATCATCATACTGAACTAGGAGAATCAATAACACTATCTGAACTCTGAGTTCCTATAGATGCCAATCATTCTGAACCTCAATGGATAAAGTGAGATGCCAAAACTATTCAAGAGGCAAAAAGCTACAAGTCCTGCTCATATGATTGAAGCTATGTTTCATTGATAGTTTAGAATTTATAGTATATTCTCTTCTTTTTATCCTATTTGATTTTCAGTTGCTTGGGGACAAGCAACAATTTAAGTTTGGTGTTGTGATGAGCGGATAATTTATACGCTTTTTGACATTGTTTTTAGTATGTTTTTAGTAGGATCTAGTTACTTTTAGGGATGTTTTTATTAGTTTTTATATTAAATTCACATTTCTGGACTTTACTATGAGTTTGTGTGTTTTTCTGTGATTTCAGGTATTTTCTGGCTGAAATTGAGGGACTTGAGCAAAAATCAGATTCAGAGGTTGAAGAAGGACTGTTGATGCTGTTGGATTCTGACCTCCCTGCACTCAAAGTGGATTTTCTGGAGCTACAAAACTCAAAATGGCGCGCTTCTAATTGCGTTGGAAAGTAGACATCCAGGGCTTTCCAGCAATATATAATAGTCCATACTTTGGTCAAGTTTAGACGACGCAAACTGGCATTCAACGCCAGCTTTCTGCCCAATTCTGGCGTCCAGCGCCAGAAAAGGATCCAAAACCAGAGTTGAACGCCAGAAATGGATCAAAACCTGGCGTTCAACTCCACAAATGGCCTCTACACGTGGAAAGTTAAAGCTCAGCCCAAGCACACACCAAGTGGGCCCCAGAAGTGAATTTATGCATCAATTATTTACTCATGTAAACCCTAGTAGCTAGTTTATTATAAATAGGACATTTCACTATTGTATTAGACATCTTTGGACGCCTGGTTCTTAGATCAGAGGGGCTAGCCATTCGGCCATGCCTGGACCTTTCACTTATGTATTTTTAACGGTAGAGTTTCTACACTCCATAGATTAAGGTGTGGAGCTCTGCTGTTCCTCAAAGATTAATGCAAAGTACTACTGTTTTCTATTCAATTCATCTTATTTCGCTTCTAAGATATTCATTCGCACTTCAATCTGAATGTGATGAACGTGACAATCATCATCATTCCCTATGAACGCGTGCCTGACAACCACTTCCGTTCTACCTTCGACTGAATGAGTATCTCTTAGATCTCTTAATCGGAATCTTCGTGGTGTAAGCTAGAATGATGGCGGCATTCAAGAGAATCCGGAAGGTCTAAACCTTGTCTATGGTATTCTGAGTAGGATTCAATGATTGCATGACTGTGACGAGCTCCAAACTCGCGATTGCAGGGCGTTAGTGACAGACGCAAAAGGATAGTAAATCCTATTCCAGCATGATCGAGAACCGACAGATGAATAGCCGTGCTGTGACAGGGTGCGTTGACCATTTTCACTGAGAGGATAAGATGAAGCCATTGACAAGGGTGATGCCTCCAGATGATTAGCCGTGCCGTGACAGGGCATTGGATCATTTTCCCGAGAGATGACCGAAAGTAGCCATTGACAGTGGTGATGTATCACATAAAGCCAGCCATGGAAAGGAGTAAGACTGATTGGATGAAGATAGCAGGAAAGCAGAGGTTCAGAGGAACGAAAGCATCTCTATTCGCTTATCTGAAATTCTCACCAATGATTAACATAAGTATTTCTATCCTTCTTTTATTAATTAATTTCGAAAACCACATTACCATTTTATATCCGCCTGACTGAGATTTACAAGGTGACCATAGCTTGCTTCATACCAACAATCTCCGTGGGATTCGACCCTTACTCATGTAAGGTATTACTTGGACGACCCAGTGTACTTGCTGGTTAGTTGTGCGAAGTTGTGAACCATGGTATTGGCATCATGTGTTTGGCGCCATTACCAGGGAAAGAAAGAGCAATGAATTTTACATAATCAAAGTGTAATCACAATTTCTGCGCACCAGCCCCCATGTCTCACGTTAGAGCCCACGTTAACTTAGTTAACGTGGCTCTTTAACGTGGCATTGCTTAGTCATCCCCAACGTTAGTGACAATGTTGAGTGTCACTAACGTTGGCTCATCTTTTACTCATCCACTTTAGCTTCCACGTTAACTAAGTTAACGTGGGAGTTAACGTGGCTCATAGTGGCTTGTGTGGCTCCTTCCAACGTTAGTGACAATATTGAGTGTCACTAACGTTGGCCATCACCTTCTTCTTTTACGTTAGCCTCCACGTTAACTAAGTTAACGTGGAAGTCAACGTGGCTCCTTGGGGTTGTGTGGTTGCTTCCAACGTTAGTGACAATGTTGGGTGTCACTAACGTTGTCGACCACCGTTGCCTCTTCACGTTAGCTCTCACGTTAACCAAGTTAACGTGGGAGTTAACGTGGCATTGTGCACTTAGGCCAACGTTAGTGACAATGTTGAATGTCACTAACGTTTGCTTCCTTTCCCCCTTTTAACGTTAGAGGCCACGTTAACTAAGTTAACGTGGACTCTAACGTGGCCACTTATTAGCATTGGCCAACATTAGTGATAATGTTAAGTGTCACTAACGTTGGCTCCAATTTCCTTCTTCACATTAGAGTTCACGTTAACTTAGTTAACGTGACTCTTAACGTGGGTAATGATGGCTTCGAGAGCGTTATTGGCAGTCACTTTTCTCATTAAATTTGCAAGTTACCTCCCATTCCTTGCTTCCTTTGGTCCTGAAATCAGGCAATAGAGTGCATCAAAGTTCTAGTCCAAGTCATGGGTAATGCAGCATACAATTTGTCACTAAACTCATGCAAAATCCTCATGAAATCATGTAAAATGCACAATGTATGCTTGAATCTAGGTGTAAGTGAATATCTACCCAAAACTAGCTTATTTCCTAAGAAAATGCATGAAACTACCCTAAAAACAGTAAAGAAAAGGTCAGTAAAACTGGCCAAAATGCCCTGACATCACAACGCCAAACTTAAAGCTTGCTTGTCCCTAAGCAAGTACTGGAACAAGAGAATGATGAATGAAATGCCAAGAGAAATGAGTCATTCTTGTGGAAGTCATGTCACTGATTTTATGGTGGTTTCATGCATAGCAACTTAGGTTCATTCCTGGCTTTCAGACCTTTATCATGCCCTACAATACTCACTTTGCTTACATCCCATGAGACTTTTATTCATTGATCCTTTTATTGTCATTTCAGGGCTTATTGGTGTTCTTCAGGCTAAGTGTTCTGTAAGGGGGTAACTCTTTAAGATAAGCTTTCAGCCAACACTCCCAAACCAGTTGGTTCAAGGTGCTAGGTGTTGAGACACCCCTAAGGACTTACTCCCTCAAGTCTCTCCCCCATACATACACACCACAGGAATATAGTTTATTTATTTTCTTTTCTTGAGGCCTTGGTGTCCAGCACCTCTTTGGGTTACTAAATATTCTGTGGTGAGGGTTACTCTTGATAGTGGACTTTCAGCTGATAATCCCGAGTTAGTTAACCCAAGTTACCAAGTGATAAGGCAACCCTAAGAGCTTATTCATCCAAGTAGATCCCTCACACAGGAACACCACAGACACATGCTTCAAGATTTAAAACCATTGGTGCCTAGCCTTATTGCTTAGTCTTTTTCTTTTATTCCTCAACTTTGATTGTTCTTTCCCTTTTTCTTATTAGGATTTTCTTATTTATCTAGTCTCATGGGGTGTGTCTCAAGTATAGTATTCATGACAGATAGTTGTCTTCCCACCTTATGGTTGAACCAACTTAGCTAACTTATGATCACACCAAATACTCATGAATGCACTTCCATATTATGAACTCCACTCTGGTCTTTTTAAAAGCACACTCATTCTCTTTTTTCATCTGATTTAAAGGGACAAACATACAAGTAAGCACGGTAAAGATGCAGTGACATAAGGACTAGATATCATAAACCTCTTCAACAAGAACTTAAAAGAAGGAATTTAGAAATGTTTAAACTGAAATGGAAGCAAGTTCTATTTCATACAAGATCTTCCTTATTTAAAGCATAGAGAAAGACGGACCAAAGAAGGAACTCCACCACCTTTTACTCTTGTGGATGTCCATGCTCTCCTTCTTGATTGCTTGTGCTCCCACTTCCTTTGCCTTTTCCAAGCAGCTTCTTCCAGAAACCACCATCTTCCATCTTCTTCTTGAGTGTCTCCTTTTGCTGTTTCACTTTCCTCTCTTCTTGTTCTACAAAATCCTTTTGGACCTCATCATATGTAGGGATGACATAGTGTAGCTGATGCATATTACTGGACATGTAGTTCAACTTGGCTTGAGTGTTGACGTTGAACTCCTCCCGATGTAGTTGTCGTCCTTCATTAAGTACAGTGAACTCATTGAATGCTTTCATCTGGGCTAGTTGTCGCTGATTGAGTTCCTGCAAATGCTTATCTTGACGTTCTTGCCTCTCGGTAACTTGGTGGATGGTTTGAGTGAGCTAGGAGTATTGTTCCTGTTGCTGCTCCATTTGTTGTTTCTTTCACTCTTCTTGTTGGCTCATCCAGTTCAATATTTGCTCTTGTCCTTCCATATGTCTCATCCCCAAATCTTCAATAGCTCTTAGAAGGTGATTCATATTTAGATCGGCTGGGTAAGGATACTCTCCCTATTGATATTCTTCCTGATGAGACTCCTCTTGGTGAGTTCCTTCCCTTGCTTTTAGTTTCCCTATTTGTGGCCTTCTTTGTTGCTGAGCAGGTGTAGTATAGGCCATACGCTGGGTTGTCATTAGCCTCCCTGGGTTAACCCAGTCTGGATTACTATCCTCAAAGACCACCTTGGCCTTTGTGCACAATCGGAGAATGGTGCTGGGGTACCAAAGCCTGGCACCTGATTCAAGCTTCTCAGCTGAATCTTGAATTCCCTCAGCTATAAGTTCATGCACGTTGATTTCTCCACCTTGTACTAGGCAATGTACCATAGTTGCTCGATTAATATTTACCTCTGAATTATTTGCAGCTGGGAGAATAGACCTCCTCACGAGTTCAAACCACCCCTTGGCTTCTGGGCTAAGGTCTCCCCTCTTGATGAACCGGGGTCTCCCATCTCTATACCTCTCCCAGTCAGCTGCTATAACACAGATGTCAGTCACTATCTCAGTGAGCTCATCATTGTCTTGGCTTTTACTTATCCTTGTATGATAGCTAGGCTCATCAAAGTGTGGTAATTTCAGGTGAAGAGTTCTTATTATAGCATTTGGACTGAAGTCTACCTCCTTTCCCCTTACATAGCTTTTGAAGGTTGAGGCTCTGGTTTTGTCTTCTCTGATCACATTTGCGTAGAACTCTTTGATGAGGTTTGCATTGATCTTCCCCTCTGGATTGTTGAGCAATTGCCACCCTCTTTCTTCAATCTTCTCCCGAATCTGTGGGCATTCGTCTTCATTGATTTGGAAGGTTAACTCGGGCAGTATCTTTTTGAGCTTTATCCGCTCAAATTCTCGTTCATGGAAGGCAGTCTTGAATCTCTTCTCGTCGAAGGGAATGTTCTCCGTTGGTTCCTTCCTTTTCTGCCTCTTGGAGCTTGATGATGCCATGAATGAAGTTAAAGCAAAAAGGGTGTAGTGAAGGGAAGAGGTGTAGGATTTAGAGAGTGAGAAGTTGAAGAATTGGTTGCTGGAAAGTGAAGTGCAAGTGGTATGAATTTCGAATGTGGAGATGGAGTGGATTTGATTCACTTATATAGGGAAGTGATGAAGAGATGAAAGGTGTGGATTGATGGGATTAGTGTATGATGAACGGATGGGATTTTATATGGAGTAAGCACGATGATTCTCAACTTTATGATGGAGTTGGTTCGCTTTCCAAGTTTGTTCTTCCTCCAATGTTGCATGGCAACCATTCCCAATGCATTCCCCTTGAGGCACGTGTGTAGTGCCCTCTTCATGAAGTGGCCGAACCTTTCCCATTAAATTATCCAATCAATCTCTTTCAATGCTCCTTTCCTTTCCCTATAAAGATGAAATAAGAAAAGTAAGAATTATTACAAAAAGAAATCACTTTAAATTTTTACGGCTAAAATAATAAAGAGATGAAAAGATGAGATTGTTTATTCATGAACTCCAACTAACTAACTAACTGTGTATCCTTATATGCATTTTGGTGGCACCATGGGGTGACACCAAACTTAGTTTGGAGCACTGTGATCAAAAGTCTTGTTCAAAGCTCCAAGACTAGCATGCTCTCTGTTGCATTCATGCTTTCTTGGTACGCTTTGAACACCAAACTTGTTCTTCACTATATACTGCAATATAAGGACTTCACCAAGTTTGGGTTGGAATTCATGAATATTGACTTATTCAATAGTAAAAGCTAATAAAACATGGGTTGCCTCCCATGAAGCGCTTCTTTAGCGTCACTAGCTTGACGTTTCTCCTTCATCAGGGAGGTTGATAATGTTTCAAGTCCTCCCCTCTTGCCTTGGACTTATATCCATTGGTTGTATCAATGATCTCCACATGTTCCAAGGAGAGGACTCTATTAATAGTGAAGACCTTAGGTAACTGAGATGGTACAGTCGGGAGATTAGGGGGGATATCTGGGAAGTAAGCTGAGATCACTTTATCTCCTGGAGAGAAGTCTTCCGTAGGGATCTTCTTGTTCCTCCACCCCCTTGGTACTTTCTTCTTTGTCCCTTTTGATATTGCCTTGCTCTTTGTAGCTTCTTCTTCTAAGGAAATTTTGTTGTTGTCTTCACATGTTTCTGGTGGTTTAGGTTCCTCCAGCTTTTCCTTGAGCTGTGACAGCTGCTTATTTCCTTGTTCATCAACCAAGGGCTTTTCCAGTTGGGCTGGTTGTGCTTCAATGTTTGCTTCCTCTGTCAGCATTTCGTTACGATCTGTACTTGGTTCTTTATTTTCTTGGTCAGCTTCTTGGGAGAGTTTGAAGACATTGAAGCTGAGTTGTTCATCATGGATCCTCAATATTAGCTCCCTTCGCTCCACATCTATGAGTGCTCTGGCTATAGCTAGGAATGGTCTTCCCAATATGATTGGGTGAGTGTGACTCTCTTCCATGTCCAAGATGACAAAGTCTGTGGGAAGAAAGTATTTCCCAACCTTTAACAACACATTTTCCACTACCCCTATTGCTTGTTTTTGAGTTTTGTCAGCCAGCCTGATGACCACATCTGTGGGCAATATCTCATTGATCTGCAGTCTCTTCACCAGGGCTAAGGGCATTAAGTTGATGCTTGCTCCCAAATCGCAGAGTGCTCTATCAAACATTGTTTCTCCTATGGCACAGGGGACATGAAAACTCCCTGGATCTTTTCTTTTCGTAGGCAACTGTGGTTGAATGAGGGCACTGCACCCCTTGTTCATCACTATAGTCTGGCCTCCCTTGAGTGAGCTTTTCCTAGGAAGCAGCTCCTTCATATACTTGATATATGCAGACATTTGTTGGATAGTCTTGATGAATGGTATGTTCACATGCAAAGATGCAAACAAGTCAAGAAATCTTGAGTATATTCTCTTCTCCACAACACCATTGAGCAGTTGGGGAAAAGGTGCATAGAGTCTCAGCAGCTCCTATTTTGATATTTTTGGTTCTTGGTATTCTTTTTCCTCCTTCTCTGTTGAGGTATCTTCAGGCTGTTCTGACAGCTTGCTTGGCTTGTCCTCAGTCTCCTTATCACTTGTAGTGACCATCTTGCAATCTTCCCATCTTACTTTCTTTGTTTCACCTCTTGGATTCTTCTCTGTGTCACTTGGGAATCCATCTGTGGGTTTGGGAATTTGCTCAGAGAGATATCCTACTTGAGATTCCAACCTCTTTATTGTGTCTCCCTGGTTCTTGAAACTGGCTCGCACTTCCTCCTTGAACACCTTGTTGTCTTGGATATCCTTGCATATGCCTTCAAGTAGATTTTCAATCCTTGAGATTCTTTCATCAAATGATGATAGGTCAAGTTGAGGAGGGTTGTTCTGGCCTTGATATGAATGTGGAGAGGTGTTGTTATTGGGATGTTGATATGGTCTAGATGTGAAATTGTTTGGATTTGGACGTCTTTGATCAAGGCTTTGGTCTTGTTGATTTCCCCACCCAAAGTTTGGGTGATTCCTCCATCCAGGGTTGTAATTCTTGGAGTAAGGATCATGGTTCTGCCTAGGTGAATTCCCAATGTAGTTGGCTTGCTCCTGACTACCCTCTGCTTCTTCATTCACTCCTTCTTGGGTTGTTGATGAAGTGGAGATTGATGCCACTTGGTTCCTCTCCATCTTCTTGGTGAGGTCAGCCAGCTGTTGGGTAATGAGCTTGTTTTGGGCCAACAGAGTATCTACATTGTTTAGCTCTATTAATCCTCTTGTGTTCCCTCTTTCGGAAGCATAGAAGTAGTCGTTCTCTGCTACTATTTCAATGACATCTATAGCCTCCTCAATGGTTTTCTTCTTGTTCAAAGATCCTCCGGATGAATGGTCTACGGCCTTCTTTGACTCATAAGAGAGCCCTTCATAGAAAATGTGCAGCTGCACCCATTCGTTGAACATGTCAGGTGGACACCTCCTTGTCAGGTCTTTAAACCTCTCTCATGCTTCATATAGAGTCTCACCATCTTGTTGCCTGAAGGTTTGGACCTCAGCTCTCAGCCTATTGATTCTTTGAGGAGGGTAAAATCTTGCTAAAAATTTGTTCACCACGTCTTCCCAAGTTGTCAAGCTTTCCCTTGGGAAAGATTCCAGCCACTTGGCTGCCTTATCCCTGAGTGAGAATGGAAATAAGAGCAGTTTATAGGTGTCAGGATGAACACCATTAGACTTCACTGTGTCACATATTCTCAGGAAGGTGGTTAAATGTTGATTTGGGTCCTCTTGGACACTTCCTCCGAACGAACAGTTGTTCTGCACAAGGGTGATGAGCTGTGGCTTCAGTTCAAAATTGTTGGCATGGATGGTTGGCTTTTGAATGCTACTTCCACAGTTTCCTGGGTTTGGATTGATGTAAGAGCCTAAAACTCTTCTATCCTCCCCAGCATGATTTGCTCGACCTCTTCCGCCATGGTTGTGAGCCTCTTCTTCATGATGGTTTTCCATGTTTTCTTCCATGTTTGGTTCAAAGTATTCCTCAAAGTGTTCCTCCTCTTCTTCACCACCTACTACACGTTTTTCTCTTACCTCCCTCCTTAGTCTAAGGAAGGTTCTCTCAGGTTCAGAATCAAAGGAAGTTGAAGCTCCGCTTCTTCTCCCTGTCATACAACCAACAAGTACAAGCAAAGAGAATAGGTGCAGAAAGTATATCTGTCAGAATTACTGTTAGTGTGAGTGATGCAATATATCAAACAGTTAGTGGGTTAGTGCGATGAAGTGTAAATAACAAAGAAAAAGTAGGGGAAAGGGAAGAAATTAACTAAAATAGGAAGTAAACAACTCAAACAGAAATTTAAATCAAACAAAACTAAAATGCTCAATCTAGTTATCCTCCAGTCTAATCATTGTTGATGCACAATCAATCCCCGACAACGGCGCCATAAACTTGATGCACGGAAAACTTGTCTCATAACAAATTTCCTTCGGCAACTGTACCGAATTTGTCGTCAAGTAAAAACTCACAATAGAGTGAGGTCGAATCCCACAAGGATTGATTGATCAAGAAACTTTAATTAGAGGAATGTTCTAGTTGAGCGAATCAGAAATTTAGTTGAGAATTACAGAAAGTTAAATGCGGGAAAGTAAATGACAGAAAGTAAATTGCAGAATCTTAAATGGGAATGGGGGAATTGCTCATAAATGTAAATGACAGAAATTAAAGAGAATGGGTAAGATTAGAAATGGGGAGTTCATTGGGCTTAGGAGATGTTGCATTCTCCGGATCAATCTCATTTTCATCTCTTCCTCAATCAATGCACTCATTGATCTCCTTGGCAATCTTAAGTGATTGAATTACAATTTCTTGTAATTGAATTTCTCAAATCTTGATTAATATCCAATTCCTTGGTCAATTGCTCATGAGAAGAGATGAAGTATGGTCACTGATTATACCACATGCATTTCCCAAATCAAGTATTGAGAGGATTATAGTCACATATCCATCCAAACCCAATTTGGTCCAGCATGAGAAAGCATTTCTAGCTTGATCTCTTCATTCCTCTTCCAAGGTTCAGAAGAGATCCAAGTATGAATAGTTTCTTTTCCAAGATCACTATCCAATTGGATGAAGATCGAAAGCTTTCAAGTAAAATCAAGAGAAAAGATAGAAGAAGAATAATGAAAACTAGTATTGATCCATCAAATTACAACAGAGCTCCCTAACCCAATGAAAGGGGTTTAGTTGTTCATAGCTCTGGAAAATGAAAACAAAGATGGAGAATACATAATGAAAACTAGAAGTGCAGAGAAAGTAAATACAGGAAGTAGTTCTATGCTATTTTCCAACTCCCAGAACTCCCAAAATAATTCAAAGCTACTCCTATATATACTACTCTTCTCATCTTCTAGTTGACTCTTCAAGTCTTGGGCCTTTGGATCTTGAGTTTGAAGCAGTTCTTTTCTTCATTTGGGCTTGGCTTTACTTGCAGAGAGAAAGTGTGAAGTGGGCAGAGACTTTAGCTCAGGGCGTTAGGGGTGTTAACGTTTAGTGAAAATATGAGTTCGAGAACATTAGTGACAATCAACTTTCTCACTAACGTTCCTAAGTAAAAGCCACGTTAACTTCAACGTTAGTGGCAAAAACGTTGCCACTAACGTTGCCTCTAGGTCCTTCGCACACGTTATTGGGGCTTAACTTTCCCAATAACGTTGAAAAGCCCCCTTGCTCCTACGTTAGAGCCCACGTTAACTTAGTTAACGTGGCTCTTTAACGTGGGCTTGCCATCCTTCGAAAACGTTAGTGACACTCAACATTGTCACTAACGTTCCAATGTGCCCCCATGTCTCACGTTAGAGCCCACGTTAACTTAGTTAACGTGGCTCTTTAACGTGGCATTGCTTAGCCATCCCCAACGTTAGTGACAATGTTGAGTGTCACTAACGTTGGCTCATCTTTTACTCATCCACGTTAGCTTCCACGTTAACTAAGTTAACGTGGGAGTTAACGTGGCTCATAGTGGCTTGTGTGGCTCCTTCCAACGTTAGTGACAATGTTGAGTGTCACTAACGTTGGCCATCACCTTCTTCTTTCACGTTAGCCTCCACGTTAACTAAGTTAACGTGGAAGTCAACGTGGCTCCTTGGGGTTGTGTGGTTGCTTCCAACGTTAGTGACAATGTTGGGTGTCACTAACGTTGTCGACCACCCTTGCCTCTTCACGTTAGCTCCCACGTTAACCAAGTTAACGTGGCATTGTGCACTTAGGCCAACGTTAGTGACAATGTTGAATGTCACTAACGTTTGCTTCCTTTCCCCCTTTTAACGTTAGAGGCCACGTTAACTAAGTTAACGTGGACTCCAACGTGGCCACTTATGAGCTTTGGCCAACATTAGTGATAATGTTAAGTGTCACTAACGTTGGCTCCAATTTCCTTCTTCACATTAGAGTTCACGTTAACTTAGTTAACATGACTCTTAACGTGGGTCATGATGGCTTCGAGAGCGTTATTGGCAGTCACTTTTCTCATTAACTTTGCAAGTTACCTCCCATTCCTTGCTTCCTTTGGTCCTGAAATCAGGCAATAGAGTGCATCAAAGTTCTAGTCCAAGTCATGGGTAATGCAGCATACAATTTGTCACTAAACTCATGCAAAATCCTCATGAAATCATGTAAAATGCACAATGTATGCTTGAATCCAGGTGTAAGTGAATATCTACCCAAAACTAGCTTATTTCCTAAGAAAATGCATGAAACTACCCTAAAAGCAGTAAAGAAAAGGTCAGTGAAACTGGCCAAAATGCCCTAGCATCAGGCCTCTTTCTATGGATTATTTTTTTATAACTTGCATTAACCTGTTTTTATCACTCTTTCATCTTGCCGATTTTGTAGAAATCGAACGGTGAGTTTGGTTCTCACTTTGTCGACCTTGTCGAAGTCGGGCGGTGAATTTGGTTTTCACCTTGCCGACCTTTGTAGAAATTCAGACGATGAATTCGATTTTCATCGTGGTCGGGCGGTGAATTTGGTTTTCACCTTGCCGACCTGTAGCTTTGTAATCGGGCGATGAATTTTAGTGTTCAGATTAATGCGTCTTGGTAGAGAATCTTTGTAGAGAATCTGAAAAGTTTTATTCTAATAGAAAGTAGACATATAGGCAAATAAAATATATACATGTGGGTTCTTACCCTTTTAAGTTAGACAATTTTGCGGATCTTGGTTTGGTGCCTCGTTAAAAAACCTTTTCAGGAAAAAGAGTGCACCTTGACCTAAGATCTTTTATCACCTAACTATAATACCTTCTTAGGTTGCAGGCATGCCATGACCTTGGTAGCTCTCACCCCTCGAGTTCGGATACCTTGTAGTGGCCTTTTCCCAGTACCTCTATGACTCGGTAGGGTCCTTTCCAGTTAGCTGCTAGCTTCCCCTCTCCTGGTCGATTTGTTCTGATATCATTTCAGATTAGGATGAGGTCGTTATTGGCAAAGCTTTGTTGTACTACCTTCCGATTGTATCTTGAGGCCATTCGACATTTTAACGCCTCCTCCTTGATCCGAGTTCATTCTCGGATTTCTGGAAGTAGGTCGAGCTCTTCCTTTTGGAGTTGGGAGTTGGCCTCTTCATTGTCGTAGATCACTCTGGGAGATCCTTCTTCGATTTCTACCAGAATTATTGCCTCCATTCCGTAAGCCAATCGGAAAGGTGATTCCTTTGTGGTGGAGTGTGGAGTTATCTGATATACCCATAGGACTTATGGGAGTTCTTCAGCCCAGGCTCCTTTTGCGTCCTGTAATCTCCGTTTTAACCCAGCCAATATGACTTTGTTAGCTGCTTCTGCTTGTGGGTGTTCTACGGATTTAAATTAGTGCTTTATTTTCAAGTCTGCTACCAACTTCCTGAAGCCTGTGTCGGTTAATTGAGTTCCATTGTCTGTGGTGATAGAGTAAGGAACCCCAAACCTTGTAACAATGTTTTTGTATAAGAATTTCCGACTTCTTTGAGCAGTGGTATTAGCTAGGGGCTCTGCCTCAATCCATTTTGTGAAGTAATCTACCCCTACAATGAGGAACTTGACTTGTCCCTATCCTTGGGGAAAGGGTCCGAGGAGGTCGAGTCCCCATTTTGCGAATGGCCAAGGCGATGTTACGCTGATGAGCTCCTCTGGTGGGGCGATGTGGAAGTTAGCATATTTTTGACACGGTGGACATGTCTTTACAAATTCTGTTGATTTCTTTTGCAAAGTCGGCCAAAAGAATCTGGCCCGGAGTACCTTTTTGGAGAGAGCTCGTGCTCCGAGATGGTTGCCACATATGCCACTGTGTATTTCTTCCAAGACCTCCTTTGTGTTGGAGGTCGGCACACATTTTAATAGGGGTGTCGAGATCCCTCTCTTGTATAGAATATTGTTTATGATGATGTAGTATTGTGTTTCTCATCTCAGCCTCTTCGCCTCCTTCTTATCTGTAGGGAGGGTCTCTGATTTAAGGTAATTGATATTGGGGGTCATCCATCCTTGATCCTGACCTGATATGGCTAGGACCTTTTCTTCCTCCGAGATTGATGGGTTTTACAGTATTTCCTAGATGAGGCTTCTATTATTTTCCCCTGGTTTGGTGCTAGTAGTGCATCAGCTCGAGCGTTCTGTTCTCGAGGTATATGGCAGACCTCGTATTCCCCGAGTTGTTCAAGCTGTTCTCTGGTTTTGTCCAGGTACCTTTTCATGGTAGGGTCCTTTGCTTGGTAACTCCCTACTATCTGTGAGGTGACTACTTGCGAATCGCTGAAGATGATAATCTTTTGAACTCTAACCTCCCTAGCCAGTCTCAAACCAGCTAGTAATGCCTCGTATTCGGCTTGGTTGTTTGAAGCAGGGAACTCGAACTTAAGGGAGAGTTCGATTTGGGTTTCCTGGTCACTTTCTATTATCACACCTGCACCACTCCCAGTTTTGTTTGAAGAGCCGATTACATATAGATTCCACTTTGTAGGAGTTCCCGGGGTGTCAGTGTACTTAGTAATGAAATTGGCCAAATACTGAGACATGATGGCCGTTCGAGCTTCGTATTGAAGATCGAACTCAAATAGCTCGACTGCCCACTGTAGAATTCTTCCAGCTAAGTCTGTCTTCTGTAGAATACCTTTCATGGGTTGGTTAGTCCGGACCTTGATGGTGTGCGCTTGAAAATACGGGCGAAGCCATCGAGAAGTTAATGAGAGCGTAGGCAAACTTTTCTATCTTTTGATAGTTCAATTCGGCCCCTTATAGGGCTTTGCTGATGAAGTAGATGGGTTGTTGCCCACTTTCATCTTCTCTGACTAGTGCTGAGGCTATTGCCCGACTTTCCACTGCGAGGTATAATATGAGTGCTTCCCCTTCCCATGGTCGAGTAAGAATGGCTGGTTGTCCAATGAACTTTTTGAAATCCTGGAAGGCTTGCTCGCATTTTGTGGTCCATTCAAACCTCTTTCCCTTTTTTACGATGGCATAAAAGGGAAGATATCTTATGGCCGATCCGGCTAGAAATCTAGACAAGGCTGCGAATCTCCCATTGAGTTGCTGTACTTCTTTGATGCAGGTCGGGCTTTTCATGTTGAGTATAGCCTGGCATTTATCTGGGTTTGCCTCAATTCCTCGTTGTGTTAGCATGAAACCCAGGATTTGCCGGCTTCTACTGGAAAGGTACACTTTGCGGGACTAAGTCGCATGCCATATTTTCTGACGGTGTCGAACACTTTGGCGAGGTCAGACAGCAATGATTCCTCACTTTGTGTTTTTATCAACATGTCGTCCACATATACCTTCATGAGTTTCTCGATATGGTCTGCGAAGACTTTATTCATTAATCTTTGGTAGGTAGCTCCTGCGTTTTTGAAACCGAATGGCATGACGACATAACAGTAATCTGCTTTTGGGGTTAGGAATGAGGTCTTTTCTTGATCAGGTGGGTACATCGGGATTTGATTATATCCTGAATAAGCATCTATGAAGGAAAGGTACTTGTATCCGGAGGAGGCATCCACTAGAATGTCTATGCTTGGATGTGGATAGGGATCTTTTGGACATGCTTTACTGAGGTCGGTGTAATCAGTGCACATTCGCCATTTCCCATTTAACTTTTTCACCAATACAACGTTGGCCAGCCATAGTGGGTACTTGACTTCTCTTATGAATCCTGCCTCCAGTAGAGCTTGTACTTGTTCTTCTATAGCTTGGGATCTCTCTGGTCCGAGCTTTCGACGCTTCTGTTGTACTGGCCGAGATCCTGGGTATACTGCCAGTTTGTGGCACATTAGTTTGAGATCTATGCCCGACATGTCTGCGGCCTTCCATGCAAAGAGGTCAACATTATCTCTTAGGAACTGTATCAGAGACTCCTTTATGTCTCCTTTCAAAGTTGCCCTAATACTTGTTGTCTTATCTGGGACATCCCCGATCTGGACTTCCTCGATCTCGCCCTCCGGTTGTGGATGAAGTTTTTCCCGACCTCGGATTCCCTCAAGCTCGATAGTGTTGATTTCTTCTCCTTTGCCTCTAAGGTTCAGACTTTCGTTGTAACAGCATCGTGCAGTTTTCTGGTCTCCTTTTGTCGTGGCTATCCCTTCTGGGGTTGGAAACTTCATGCAAAGATGTGGAGTTGACACTACTGCGGCAAGCTGATTTAGCGTTGTCTGACCTATTAGGGCATTGTAGGCTGAGTTCACGTCGACTACGATGTAGTTTATGTTGAGTGTCCATGACCGGGTTCCTTTTTCAAAGGTTGTGTGTAGTGAAATATATCCAAGAGGTTGGATTGGAGTGTCTCCTAATCCGAACAAGCTGTTCGGATATGCTCTGAACTCTTTTTCTTGTAGGTCGAGTTTGTCGAAGGCGGATTTAAACAAGATATCTGCCGAGCTCCCTTGGTCCACCAATGTGCGGTGGAGGTTGGCATTGGCCAATATGATAGTAATGACCATGGGATCATCATGTCCCGGGATGACGCCTGCCGCGTCTTCTTGTGTAAAAGTAATGGTAGGGAGGTTGGGTGATCCTTCCTCTCCTCCAACATGGTATACTTCTTTAAGGTGCCTTTTGCGAGATGATTTGGAGATCCCTCCTCCTGCAAATCCTCCATTTATCATGTGAACGTGCCTCTCCGGGGTGCGGGGTGGTCGTTCAGTTCGTCCGACCTCTTCATCCCTGCTTCTTTTTCTAGGTTAATCCATTTTGTTGGCTAAGTATCGATCTAGTCGTCCCTCTCTTACCAATTTTTCTATGACATTTTTCCGGTCGAAGCACTCGTTTGTAGGATGTCCATAGATTCGGTGGTACTCACAGTATTATGTCCGATTTCCCCCTCCTTTTTTACTTTTGATTTGACGAGGTGGTGGAATCTTCTCGGTGTTGCATACTTCTCGGAAAACATCCACAAGAAACACCCGAAGGGGGGTGTAATTGTGATATTTTTTAGGCTTCTCTCCGTGTTGATCTTCATTTTTCTTGGACTCTTTATCCTTATCCCAAAATGAGTAGGAGAATCCAGATTTTGAGGTCTCTCCTAATCAAGAATTTTCCTCCATGTTGATGTATTTCTCTGCCCGTTCTTGTACTTCATTTAAAGATGTTGTGTGATTCTTTGATATAGAGTGACTAAAGAGTCCTTCTCGTAGGCCATTTGTAACAACCCTAATTTTTGAAAATCAAATAATTAGTTATTTGTGTTTTATTTTAAGAAAATTATTTTACTAAAGGAAATTAAAGAGAGTTTCATGAAAATTGGAGTTTAAATTAATTAGAATTTTTATATAAACTTTATTAGATATTTGGTATAATTGAAATTATAATTTTGATAATTGAAAAATAAGAAGAATTGTATAATTTAATTTAAATAAATTCTATTTTGAATGAATTATGTTATTAATTTGTCAGAAATTATTTTATTAGAAATGATTACATTGATATTTATAAATACTTTAAGTTTAAGTCAATTAATATTTGTGTACAATTTTTATTATAATTAGTTATTTTATAAATTGAAATTAAAGTTTCAGATATAGAAAAATAAAGAAAAGTTATATCCTTTAATTTGAATAATTAATATTGAGTTTACACTATATTTTATAAAAATGTCATTAATATGTTTATTTTACAATTTAAATTAGAAATAATTAATTGAATTTAGCAATATGATAAATAATGTTCCGAAATATTTCTAATAGAGTATATTCGGTTTTAAAATTATTCTACCCTCCAATTTTATTAAAATATCTATCCATACCTATCTTTTATTTTTTTATAAAATCCCTAATTTCTAACCTTAATTCCCAAATTGAGAATCAGAAACCCTAATTCCCAAATCCCAGAAATCCTAACCCTAATTTCTTATCCCAGCCACCAAACCCCCTCCAACGTAATACATGCTTCAGAAACAGAACATCTGAGAGGGAGAGTGAGGAGTTAGGGGTGAACTAGGGGAAGGGAATCGGAGAAGAGGGACGGTGCGGTGCCGAAAAGGAGTGCCGTCGCTGTTCCTGTTGCCAGGAGAGGAGAGTGACGCGGAGGAGGGAGATGAAGCTTCACTATCGTCGCACTCTGCTACCACGAGGCCGCTGTCATCGCTGCTTCGAAGGGAGTCTTAGTCATTGCCGTCAAGCATGAAGGGTAGAGAAGAGAGAGCTTGCTCATCGCAAGAAGCGTAGCCATCGCCGTCACCGTCGTACCCAGGTGCCGTCGATGGAAGCCACCGCCGCTGCTTGAGAAGAACCCGAAGAGAGAGAAGGAGCCCGAGAGAGGAACACAATCCTCCATGTCGCGTTGTCGTTCTGTCACCGTGCTGCTGGGCTGTCGCACACCAGAGAAGGAGGGAGAAGCTTGCCACCACCGCGTCCTACCACCGTCGTCGCCATTGATGCCATCGACGCTGTTCAGGGAAGAAGGAAGGATTGCGTGAGAGCCAGTGGAGGAGGGAGCCTCTGCTGCATCACCTTCGTGCTTCCATCAACGCTGAACTGCTAGGCCGTCACTGCTGCTGGGTTGATGCCGCCGCTACTGTCTAAGCTGTCACCATTGCAGAACACACGCAGAGGAGAGGGATAAAGGATCTCCGTCGCTGTCAGGTTCGTTGGTGAGTCATGAACCGCCATCAGAGTCGTTGTTCTGCCACCATCAAGTTTGGAGGAGGACGCTGCCACTGTCACCATTGAAGCCTACTAGGGAAGGAGCCATTGACAGAAGAAACTGCTGCTGCTCTTACTCTATACTACTCTGTGCTGCTCTGTTCAGCCTCTGCTTCAGGTTTCGTAGTTACCGGAGCCCTCTGCCACTGGGAACCAATGTTGGAGCTGCCCAGAACCACTTTAGTTGCTGCCCAAGAAACAAAACGAGTGTTGGAATTGCTAACGAAGCTGCTGTGTTTGGCGATTTTCGTGAGTTTTGACATTGAGTTAGGGGATTTATTTTTAAAGTTAAATGTTTTTAATTTAGAATGCCTACAAAGTTATTTGGATAATTACAAATAGTTAACAATGGTTAAGAATTGATTAATTGATGTGAATTTCTTGAAAGGTGTTTGAGAACAGTTAGCTGTTGTGATTATTGTGAATTATGACTAGAATTGGATACTGTTGTGATTATTCTGAATTATGAATTTGAATTGGATGCGATTGTGATGACTCTAAATTATAAGTGAAAATTAAATGCGATTGTGAATTGTACTTTGAATTATTGATTTTTGTGATGAATTGGCTGAGATTCTGATCTTGGATGAACTATTTTGAATTGTTTGATATTGAATTGGAATTTTAATATAATGGAATGGCTGTGAAATAGACTTGTGACGAGTTGAAATTGGTTGAAATGTGGCTTTGAATGGTAATGTTACTTATTAAATTGAATTATGATGAGTTAATTATTGAATGAAATGTATTTGAGAAAAGTTAGTTGTGGTGATTGCTCTGAGTTATGATTGAAATTGGATGCGGATGTGAATTGCGTTTGGGTTATGGCTGTGATATTGATTGGCTTCGTTGTCGTGAGTAATTAACTGATGAGATTTACTTTGGTTTGAGGCTGTGATTATTATTGGTTTTCTGATTATTTTAGAATTGTTGGAAATTCCGATTTTAGTTGATTATGTCAAGTTGGTAGCTTTGGAATGGTTCATTTGATTACTAAATCAATTTTCTTGAAACTTGAATTTTAAGGTAAAATAGTAGTTTTGAAAACGAACTAGTAATTTGATAGTGAACGATATTGCATGAGGTTAAAGACTGATTTTTGGGAAATTATTCATAATTTTTTTGACGTTGGACTAGGCTAATTTTCAAGAATGCTTGATGGAAAATTCTGATTGTATTTGATGAAAGGATGTTAGTCCTTAAACTAATTTATGATGAGATGACCATTGAGAATCTGTTGATGTGATAATTGCTGGTAAATGGCGGGTGAAATGTTGAGAAAGAGGGAACCCGTAAGGGTGGTTAAGTCCAAGTTTTAGGGGAGGTGCTGTCAAAATTTCTATAAAATTGAGGTTTTGTTTGAAATGTTTTGGATTTGGGAAAGTGTATTACTTGACTTATTAAGAACAGAATAAATTATATTTCGAACTTGATTTATTCAAGAAAAAGGATTTGGTTATAAATTTGATTTGAATATGAAAAGACTTATCTTTTAGATCTTGTTTTGATAATGGTTAACGATTGTTTATAAAATTGAAAAGTGAATATTGTTCTAAGAGTATTAAGGGTAGACCTATATGCTTGAAAATGATTTGATCCAAGATTTCAAAGGTATAGATTATGAAGTGATTTGGTAGTTGAGATTTTTGGGAACGAATTCCTGAGGAAGTTAAGAAAGGTCTTTTGAAAATATGTTAAGGTTTCAAAGGGAAATAGAGAATGGAGAACTGATATACGAATTATTAAGATTTAGGAAGGATAATGAGAAACAGGGTAACAGATGGGAAAACCCATGAATTGATAATTAGTTAAATTCGAGAAGTACCCACGAACTGAATGATCATTGATCTCGGGGAAACCTATAAATTGTTATTTGTTTTAAATGTGGAAAAACCTACGAATTGATAATCACTGATTACGAGAATAACCCACTAACTGTTATATGTTGATCTCGGGTATGACCCACGAACTGAGGATCATTGTATGGTTGTGTATTGATCTCGGGTATAACCCACGAACTGAGGATCGTGTTTGTTGTTGTATGTTGATCTCGGGGATGCCCACGAACTGAGGATCACTGATTCCCCTTGTGCGTATATTATGGGGTCGGCCTTTGCGCCGACTGCCGGTAGTCACGAAGGAATGGTATTCTTACCACCGACACATATGCACTAAGGACACAAAGGGAAGCCATATCTGGGACTTATTCCTAGGTAATGTCGGGCTGCAGGGTATAAACCGATACGTGAGCTCATGGCTTGCTTAGGACAGACATGCATCATAGTGGTTGTGCATTTGCATTTGGTTGTGTTTGCTTGTATTACTTCTCTGTGATTGTGTTGTTTGTTCTATTCTGATTTGTTTGTGTGTTGAATTGAGTTTCTTACTTGTGCTAGTAGTCTGTGAATGTATAGAGATGATTAATAACTGTTTGTTGTGACTGAGAATCAATTATGTGGCTGAAAGATATTTAATATGACAAATTTTGTGATTGAGATCTGTTTTGGGTTTAGAAATTTAAAGAAAGTAATTATTTATCTAAAGTAATATTAAAAAGTATTTCAAAGGGTTTGACAAAGATGGTTTATTAAGCAAAGTTAATTATTTGCATGTTAATCATTACTTTTACAGCATTCCCATTCCCTACTGAGAACGTGTGGTTTGTTCTCACCCCAAAATCTTCCACCCTTTCTGTGACACAGGTTCGAAGACACAGTTTGAAGCTGTGGGCAATTATAGAATTTATTTATGAGTTAAGTGTGTGAGTTAATTTGCTTGCATAGAGTTCCCTCGTCCTTATTGCTTAAGATTTTTATTTTATGCAGAGGGATAGGATTTGTATCTGAGTTTTATTTGAAGTCTCTTGTATGACAGATATTATTATGAACAATTATATGATTATTATTACTTTGAAATGTTTGATATATGATTTTGATAATCAAAAACAAAATTTTCCGGAATTTTCTATAAAACTAAATCGCGATATCGAACTAAAGGCTCAATAGTAAATAGTTAATAAAGGAAAGCAAGTTAGTAACGCCTTACTTTCGATACGATCATCACGTTCTGGTAGTTGGGTCGTTACACCGTTGATGAGACCCATGATGGCTGCTTCTGTTGGTAGGCTTTGTATCCAGGCAAGCCTTGTTAAATCTTTCCATGTAAGAGTGAAGACTCTCCCGATCTCCTTGTTTGATTCCTAATAAGCTTGGGGCGTGTTTGGGTTTGTCCTTCTGAATGGAAAATCTAGCAAGAAACGTTTTAGCTAAGTCAATGAAACTGGTGATGGATCTGGGAGGCAAGCTTTCGAACCACTTAATTGCTGTCTTTGTTGGAGTAGTTGGGAAGGCTTTGCATCGAATAGCGTCTGAGGCATCGGTGAGATACATTCTGCTTCTAAAGTTGCTGAGATGATGGCTTGGATCGGAGATACCGTCGTATGGGGTCATGTCGAGAGCTTTAAAATCCTTTGGAACATTAGTTTTCATGATTTCTTTGGTGAAGGGATCTTGATCCTTGTGGGGGTTATCGCCGTGACTGGGTTGAGCTGTTTTAGCTTTGAGATCAGCTTCAAGCTTTAGGAGCTTATCTTCTAGCTCTCGGCATCATCTAGTTTCTCTTCGGAGGTCCCTCTCGGCTTCACGTTGGTGTTCTGCCTCCTGTTTGAGCTGCTTAAGCCGATTTTGTTATTCTCGGAGGGCTTCTAAAATTTCTGAGTTTGGAGACTGCTTCTCTCCGTTTTGTTGAGGTGTATCTTTAGGTGTGGTGTCCGCGTTCTTATGCGGTGTCCTGTTCTCTAGATCAGAGTCGTGGTCATTGTCAAGGTTGTCCGCCATGATGATGGGATGACTTCCAGGTTTCCCGGCAACGGCGCCAATGTTCCGAGGGTTACCTGAAACTGTAGGTCGATCTCAGACAAGATCTGCGGTGGTGGCCGGAGCTGACGTGTCCGACTTGTTGAACCTGGTGGTGCTGCTGATCCTTGATCACTGGAGGATGGTGGTACCTACAAGAGACTCCGATGCTTAAGTTAGCATGGGCTTTAAACAGGTTTTTTTGTAGAATCAGAGTATGAGTTATACCTGGGTGCTCCAGTGTATTTATAATGGTGTAGGCTGACCTTTTCGGATAAGATAAGTTAGTTATCTTATCTTATCTTCTGAGTGAAGTCATATTATCTTTAAGGGGAACCGCCCTTATCTTTTTAGGCTTTAGTTGCCTTTGGATTGGGCTATGTTCCTTTATTTGGGCCTGCTTGGGCTCCTTGTAGCGTTCTGGCCGAACTCCTTGAGAGGAGGTCGGGTAACCCTGACCTGAAGAGGTCGGTCGACTTGTTTTTGATCAGCCCGGGTCATACAGCTCGACCCAGGGCATGAACACTATCTATATGCAATTTATCTAAATGCAGTCTATCTACATGAATGCAACTGTTTGGTCAAAATAAATCAATCTCCAAGAATACATATACAAGTACAAGGGCTAAGGCATTAACAATTAAATCAACCCACAATTGAATTGAATCATTGAAAGATTTAACAAACTTGCAAGAAAAGATAATCATGGGTGGAAACATGTAATTGAGCAATCGAACCCTTGATAAACCCCAACTTTGTGGTTTATATTGTACTTATTTTAGGGGATTTTATCACCTTTTCCCACATTTATTCAATGAAATAGCATGGTTTTGTAATTCTCCCTTAATTTGTGCTTAAGTGTAAAAATATGCTTTTTAGGCCCTTAAATTGATGATTTTAATTCACTTTAATTCTATTCGATGCCTTGATGCGTTTGTTGAGTGATTTCAGGTTCATAAGGCAAGTATTGGATGGAAGAAATGAGGAGAAAAGCATACAAAGTGGAGAATGCATGAGGAAACAAGGATTGGGAATACTTCAATGGGCGCACAAGCGTACAAGGCGCGTGCGCGCAGAAGTGGCATCGCATGGCGACGCGCACGCGTACATGGCGCGTACGTGTGGATGAGAAAATGGCCAAGCGACGCGCATGCGCACATGGCGCGTACACGCCGATACTCGTACGTGACCCACTTAAAGGCAAAACACTGGGGGCGATTTCTGAGCTGCCCAGGCCCAAATCCAACTTGTTTCTGAGTGTATTTCATGCAGAATTGAAGCCTAAGCAGAGGGGGAGCAATTAGTTAGTCAACATGAGCCTTTAGTTAGTTTTCTAGAGAGAGAAGCTCCCTCTTCTCTCTAGAATTAGATTAGGATTAAGTTAAATTGTCTTGGATCTTAAATTAATTACTTGATTTCATCTTGTTTCTTTTACAATTTCTTGTTTCTATATCTTGTTTCTCTTAGTTGTAGAGTTAATTTCTCGTTTTGCCCTCTTTTATGTGATGAAACTTGTTAGAGCTTAATTTCTTTTAATGCAATTTTATGTTTCCATGCTCTTTTATGTTCATCTTAGTTGTTATTATTGAATTCTTACTTATGTTAGTCATGGGTTTCATTAATTCTTGCATGTTGTGATGTTTCCTTCTCTTGCACTCTAGGTGTTTGTTAAAATACTTTCACTAGTTTTTGGGTAGTTTTCTTGACTCTTGGCCTAGGCTAAGGAAATTGAGTGACCTTGAGTCATTGGGTCTCATTGAATTGGTGATTTGAGAACCCTTGGTGGTCAATTTGATAACCATTGCTACTAACCTAATACTAAGTCAATTAGTAGCTAGGTTAGGACTTATGGATTGATGTTGATCAAGCCATTTGACATGCTTCAAGTATAGAAGTAAACTTAATGAGCTTGGTTCCTCATAATTATCAATATTTGATTTGTTGACAAGGATGGTGATCTCAATTACCTATGTCTAGCCAAGAGTTCTTTCCATTTCTTTTATTAGTTCTTGTTATTTTACTTTCTTGTCATTTATACTTTCTTGTCAATTTACCAAATCAAACCCCCCTTGTTCTTCATAGCCAATAACTGACCACTTCATTGTAATTCCTTATGAGATGACCCGGAGTCTAAATAACTTCGGTTAATTTTCATTGGGGTTTGTACTTGTGACAAAACCAAAATTTTTGATAGGGAGGATTATTTGTTGGTGTAGAGCTACACTTGCAACGAGAATTAATTTTGAGAAATTCTATACCATCAAAGAAGTCAGTCATCAAAATGGCGCTGTTGCCGGGGAGTTGCAATGGTGCTATGTTATTGGCTATTGTATATATTGTGAATAGCTTGATTTTGGGTTTGTTTGTTAATTTTTGCTAGTTTTAGGATTTAGTCTTCTTTCTTTCTTGTTAGCTTTTGTTTTTATTTTCTCTTATCACCATGAATTCTCATCACTTTGTCTATGAGTTTGGTTCAACTTATGATGTAGAAAATGGAAGCTCTAATGAGGATATGCATCAAGGAATTGGAGATCAAGGCTTGACAAGAGTACTTGGGGACATGACTATTCTCCTCAGGAGATGCGCAAGGACCAAAGGGCATTTCATGCCATCCGAGCCGTTCAAGCGCCACCCCAATGTGACTACTCTTTAGATTCTTATGGGTATACTCCTAATCCTAATGCATACCAATCTAATGTATGTGATGACCCCTATTGTGATTGTCAACCACAACCATCACATGCATATGAATCCCCTTTCCAACATGACCTTCAGCAACTATACTCACAAGCCTCATACCACCATTCACCTCTATATAACCCTAACCCATACCCACCATACCAACCACCATATAAACCATATCTAGAACTACCACCATTCCAACACCAATACCCCCAAGAACCACAAATTCTATATTCACCACCTCAAGACTTTCACCAACATGAACCACCTTCCGATTACAACACCTTTCCCTCAAACAATGAACCCTCTTTTCCACCACCGTCTTCCAATGAAGCCCACACGCACGAACTAAGAGATCTTGAATCTCATATCTTAAGGCAACAAGAGGAGACGAAAAAAGAGTTTAAAGAGATGGAAACCAAGATGGCTATCATGGTAGAAGCCGTGGGTCGCCTAGCCTCCCACCCAAGCTCATGCATTCCAAGTACTCCCATTGATGAATGTGGAGAAGTAACTAAGGAGCTTAGTGAGGGAGTAAATTTGGAACTCCAAGGTGAAGAAGAGGAGTTAAGGCAAGAAGTACAACAAGAGGAGAAGGTAGAGATTACTGAACAAAAGGAAGTAGTGGTTGGATACTTAGGATATGTTGAGTACATAGAGGAATCGCAAGTTGAAGAACCTCCTTCCACGGAGTTAAGAAGGGATGTTAAGGAATTGGATAGAGAGTTGAGGGATATTGATCAAGAAGTGGATTCCATTATTAGTGATTTTTTGTCCATGTTGATCAATCCCCTTGATGATCTTGTTGAACCTTCTTCCATTGGATTAGAAAGAAACGTTGAGGAGGATGTGCAACCTCTAAGGCATGTTGTAAGTGAAGGATTGGAAGAGGCATTCCAAGTAATAGGTCCTCCTATTTATGATGATTCTGTGTCAACATATGATCCTTTTGACCTTGATGAATCCTTCCCTATTATGCTTGGAATTGACGTTGAGGTAAACTTCACTAAACCTCCTATCTACGATGAGAGTGATAGGGAAGAGATAGAAGAAGTTGGTGAGCAAGAAATTGAGCTTAGAAAACCTTGCAAGGAGGTGGAAGTTGCAAAGGAAGACCACAAGGGAACGGACCTTGCATTGGCTAAGTGTGGGGAGGTCGCCCTCCCTAAACCACCATCACCCAACACAACATTCAAGTGGGTAAAATTTCTATCTCTAAACTTTGCTTTCTCACTTGAATATGGGTTGCTTGAAAATGATGGTCAACTTAGAGCCCTTTGTGGAGTTAAGAGTAGGGGAGAGTTGTGTAGTGGTTGGAGACTTCCTTATAGGTTCACTATGGTTGCATGTTCAACGTTTGATCGCAAGGTTGGGTGTAGTGCTCAATTGAGTGGGTCTAGGAGGATTGTTTGGTACTCACATAGGAATTCAGATCACTTGCCACCCAAATAGAATCGTCTTGATCAACTC
The DNA here is from genome assembly GCF_059453495.1 of Arachis ipaensis. Taxonomy (NCBI): domain Eukaryota; kingdom Viridiplantae; phylum Streptophyta; class Magnoliopsida; order Fabales; family Fabaceae; genus Arachis; species Arachis ipaensis. The sequence continues at coordinate 120,535,255 of NC_142444.1, read as the reverse complement.
GAAGATGGGTGTGAAGATAACATATGGGACCCTGGATCACAACATGAAGACCAATTTTGGGAGCTCATATCTTGGAAAGAACCTCACCCAAGCCTGGTGAAGATGGTTGGAAATTATGACAACCGATCGAAGAGCAAGCATTCTTGGGGGTTCAAGGATGAATACAAGCATAAGCCACCTTGACAAGGAGCCTCCCAAAGGTCCAACTTAAGGACTTAAACTAAAAGTGCTTGGTGGGAGACACCCCACCATGGTAAACTCTTTCCATTCTCTTGTAGATATAATGAATGAATGAATTGGGTTCCGTTGTAGGTAGCTTCTTTACTCTTTAGTATATGTTGTCTTTCTTGCTGAAGTTATTTATACATTCTATGCCTTAATTAAGGATAATCCTTTGAATTTGAGTTTTTGCTTGGATTGCAAGTTTCCTCAAGTTATTTGAAAAATCCTAAAAAATTCAAAAATATGGTTGATTTTGCATTTTGGCCGGTTTTTGAGTCTTAGAGAAGGTTAGGAGGATTCTGAGCTCTTCTTAGTGTTTTAAAAAAAAAAGAGAGAGAGAAGCCACGCGCAAGCGCACAGTGTGCGCGCGTCGGTTGTGCATTTTGCACTCTCCAGGCCAAGGACCAGAGAGTTGTGCCACTTCTGGGCCAACTCTGTGCCTTGAGCCACGCGGATGTCTCCTTTGCGTTTCCATAACCACGCGTAGGTGCACTTGGCGCCTCCGCGCCCCATTATCACTTTTCTACCCACGCACAAGTGCACAGTACGCGCGTGCATCGAAGCGTTTTTGCATCGCTCAGGCCAAGGACCCGAGAGTTGTGCCAACTCTAGGCCACCTTTGTGCCTCTGGCCCAACTTACCCACGCGGATGCGTACCGTGCATGCACGCGTGGATTCAAAAATTTCACTTACCCAGGGACGCGGAAGCCCTAGCGCAGTCGTGCCCTAACTCCTCTTTCTTCTCCAACGTTTCGTTTCCTCCTCTCTTCCTCCATAACCACCATCTCAAATCCCAGCGCCGCCCATTACAGGCACACCTCGCCGGCGGATCACCGTCGCTGCAACCCATCCCTCATTTTCTCGTTCTCCCTCTTCCTCCATCTTCCCTTCCTCTCTGCTTCGCCCAGCCACCCCCTAACTTCTGCTCCCTCTGGTTTCTGCTCCACCACCACGCCCACCTGCGCCGCCGTGAGCCCCGCTGCTAGCAGCACTACCTTGCTGCTTCTTCTTTCTATTTCTTCCTTTCCCCATCTCTGCCTCTACATTCCAGGTTTTCCATCTCCTTCTCTGTTCTTCTTTTTTATTTCCAATTTCGTCAGTTAGTTTAGTTCTTTGATTCTTTTCATCTAGCGTAGTTAGATATGCATGTTTTAGTTGATCCTAGGTTGTTAGGTAGCTAAGTGCTCCGTTTGTGTTTATCTGTTTGAATTGCACATTGCTTTGCTGAGTGATGGTTGATGAGTTATTCTGCATCCATGTTAATACTACTTTGCTGCTATGTCACTGCTGTCTTGCTTGCTTAATGCTGCCGAGTCATGTGAATTCCCTGATTGTTTTGCATGATTGATATGTTGAACTCATATGACTATTTTCCATGCTAATTGCTATCCGGGAACGTCTAATTTACTGCCGGGATGCTGCCCAAATTTTTATAAACTGCATGTTTTCAACTTGTTGCCTATAATTGAACTTGCAATTTCCCCAATTAAGGTTATTTAACCTCACCAAGTTTAATCCCTAGGCCATCTTGGCTAGCATCTCCGTGTTTATGTTGTCTTCCGTGATATGTATTAACTACACTTTCTTTCTCAAGTTACTCAAATGCCTTATGCTCAAGCTAATGATTAAGCTTGCCATTTGAGTTTAACTTGCAATTTTGTTGAAAATGGTGCATTAATGAGCGGATAATTTATACCCTTTTTGGCATTGGTTTTACATAGTTTTTAGTATGTTTTAGTTAGTTTTTATTATATTTTTATTTGTTTTTATTCAAAAATCACATTTTTGGGCTTTACTATGAGTTTGTGTGTTTTTCTGTGATTTCAGGTATTTTCTGGCTGAAATTGAGGGACCTAAGCAAAAATCTGATTCAGAGGCTGAAAAAGGACTGCAGATGCTGTTGGATTTTGACCCTCCTACACTCGAAATGGATTTTCTGGAGCTATAGAAACCCAATTGGTGCGCTCTCAATTGCGTTGGAAAGTAGACATCCTGAGCTTTCCAGCAATATATAATAGTCAATACTTTGCCTGAGATTTGATGGCCCAAATTGGCATCCAAACGCACACCAAAGAATTCTAGCGTAAAACGCCACAACTGGCACTAAAACTGGCGTAAAATGCCCAAACTGGCACCCAAGCTGGCGTTTAACTCCAATGCTCAGTCCAAGAACACACCAAGTGGGCCCCAGAAGTAGATTTCTGCACTATCTGCACTTACTTACTCATTTTCTGTAAACCCTAGTAACTAGTTTAGTATAAAAACTACTTTTAGAGGTTTATTTTATATCATATCTGATCTTTGGATCATATGTAACTTTGACACTTTGAGACCTCCATGGGAGGCAGGCCATTCGGCCATGCCTAACCCTTTTTCACTTATGTATTTTCTACAGTGGAGTTTCTACACCCTATAGATTAAGGTGTGGAGCTCTACTGTTCTTCATGAATTAATGCAAGTACTATTGTTTTTTCCTTCAATTCACGCCTTCTTCTTCTCCATGATATACTCTCGTACATAATTCAGTTAATTCAGAATGAAGGGGTGACCCGTGATAATCATCCACTATCTTCATTACTCGCTTAGCCAAGATCCGCGTGCCTGACAACCACAAGCAGTCTACATGATGTTCAACGTAGTCATTGGACGACAGCCGGAGTATATTCTCTTGGATATCTAATACACGGACCGAGTCCATGAGATTAGTATCTTCGTGGTATAGGCTAGAACCATTGGCAGCATTCCTGTGATCCAGAAAGTCTAAACCATGTCTGTGGTATTCCGAGTAGGATCTAGGAAGGGATGACTGTGACGAGCTTCAAACCTACGAATGTTGGGCGCAGTGACAGTGTGCAAAAGGATCAATGGATCCTATTTCGATGCTAGCGAGAACCGACAGATGATTAGCCATGCGGTAGCTGTGCCTGGTATTTTTCATCCGAGACGAGAAATCTGACAGTTGATTAGCCGTGCAGAAACCGTAGAGGACCATTTTCACTGAGAGGATCCTACAGCTTGCCATGGAAGGGAGCACGCATGGTTGGAAAAAGGCAATAGGAAAGCAGAGGTTCAGAAGCAACAAAGCATCTCCAGACGCTTATCTAAAATTCCCACCAATGAATTACATAAGTAACTTTATTTTATTTTATGTTTTATTTATCTTTTAATTATCAAAACCTCATAACCATTTGAATCCGCCTGACTGAGATTTACAAGGATGACCATAGCTTGCTTCAAGCCGACAATCTCCGTGGGATCGACCCTTACTCACGTAAGGTTTATTACTTGGACGACCCAGTGCACTTGCTGGTTAGTTGTGTGGAGATGTGAAAAGTGTGAATCACGATTTCCCACACCAAGTTTTTGGCGCCATTGCCGGGGATTGTTCTAGTTTGGACAACTAACGGTTCATCTTGTTGCTTAGATTAGGTAATTTTATTTCATGTTTAAGCTTTTTATTTTTATTTTCGAAAAAAATAAATACAAAAAATATATAAAAATGTGTTTTCGAAAAATTCAAAAAAAATGTGTTCTTCAGAGTTTTTAAGAATGAATTCTAGAGATTCATGAGATATGTTGGAACCTGGCTGGCTGTTAAGCCTTGTCTAATCTTTTGTACCGAGGTTTCTACTTTCCATTGCAGAAAGGACATGTCTATATTTGTATGCTGAAGCTTGGCTGGCCATTGGCCATGTCTAATCTTTTGGACCGAAGCTTTAGACTATTACTGGAATCCTGGAATTCTTATTAAAAATTTTGAATTTCTTTATTTTCTTTTTCAAAATAATTTTCGAAAAATCCAAAAAAAAAAATTAATAAAACCATAAAAACCAACAATTTTGTGTTTCTTGTTTGAGTTTAGTGTCAAATTTTAAGTTTGGTGTCAATTGTATCTTTTTAATTTTTCTTTAAATTTTCGAAAGTTCATGCATGTGTTCTTCATAATCTTCAAGTTGTTCTTGATGATTTTCTTTGATTGATCTTTACATTTTCTTGTTTTTCATATGCATTTTTGAATTCTTAGTGTCTAAAGTTTAAAAATTTTTAAGTTTGGTGTCTTGCATGTTTTTCTTTACTTAAAAATTTTCAAAAACATGTTCTTGATGTTCATCATGATCTTTAAAGTGTTCTTGGTGTTCATCTTGACATTCAAAGTGTTCTTGCATATTTCTCTTGTTTTGATTCATAATTTTTATGCCATATGTCATTTAGTTGTTTTTCTTTCTCCTTAATAAAAATTCAAAAAAAAATATCTTTCCTTTATTCTTCTCATAAATTTCAAAATTTTGGATTGATTTAGTCAAAAAGTTTTAAAATTTGGTTGTTTCTTATTAGTCAAGTAAAAATTTCAATTTAAAAACTTTATCTTTTCAAATATTTTTCAAAAATCAAATCTTTTTTTATTTTTCTTTCATGTTTTTTGAAAATTCTTTCTTAAAATTTTTCAAAATCTTTTTCTTATTTTTGTTTCACATTTTCGAAATTAATTGCTAACATTTAATGTTTTGATTCAAATATTTCAAGTTGTTACTTGCCTATTAAGAAAGATTCAATCTTTAAATTCTAAGAATCATATCTTTTAGTTTCTTGTTAGTCAAGTCATCAACTTTAATTTCAAAAATCAAATCTTTTTAATTTCCTTTTTAAATCTTTTTTAAAATAAATTTCAATCATATCTTTTTCAAAATCAATTTCAAAATCTTTTCTAACTTCTTATCTTTTCAAAATTGATTTTCAAATCTTTTTCAATTAACCACTTCACTTTTTGTTTGTTTTACTATTTCTTATCTTTTTCAAAACTACCTAACTATTTTTCTCTCTCATCATTTTCGAAAATAATTAACATCTTTTTCAAAATTCTTTTTAATTAACTAATTGTTTTAAATTCTAATTTATTTTATTTCTTTTCTTAAATTTTGAATTCTAACTTATAATTAAAATAAAAACAAAAATATTTTTCTTTTCTTATAATTAAAATTTGAATTTCTTCTCTCTCTCATCTCTTTCTATTTATTTTATTCAATTACTAACACTTCTCTTTGTGTTAAAATTCGAACCCCTCCCTCTCTCTGTGTTCGAATTTTTCTTATCCTCTCTCTACTTCATTCTTCTCTTCTTCTACTCACACAAAGGAATCTCTATACTGTGACATAGAGGATTCTTCTTCTTTTCTGTTCTCTTCTTTTTCATATGAGCAGGAACAAGGATAAAGATATTCTTGTTGAAGCTGATCCTGAACCTGAAAGGACTGTGAAGAGGAAGCTAAGAGAAGCTAAAGCACAACTCTCTGGAGAGAACCTTACAAAAATTTTTGAAAAAGAAGAAGATATAGTCAAACCCAATAACAATGGTGGATATGCAAGGAAGATGCTTGGTGACTTTACTGCACCAATTTCTGACTTCTATGGAAGAAGCATCTCAATTCCTGCAATTGGAGCAAACAACTTTGAGCTTAAGCCTCAATTAGCTTCTCTAATGCAGCAGAATTGCAAGTTTTATGGACTTCCATTGGAAGATCCTCATCAGTTCTTAGCTGAATTCTTGTAAATCTGTGACACTGTTAAGACTAATGGGGTAAATCCCGAGATCTACAGACTTATGCTTTTCCCCTTTGCTGTAAGAGACAGAGCTAGGACATGGTTGGACTCACAACCCAAAGAAAGCCTGAACTCTTGGAAAAAGTTGGTCAATGCTTTCTTGGCCAAATTCTTTCCACCTCAAAAGTTGAGCAAGCTTAGAGTGGAAGTCCAAACCTTCAGACAGAAGGAAGGTGAATCCCTCTATGAAGCTTGTGAAAGATACAAACAATTATTCAGAAGGTGTCCCTCTGACATGCTTTCAGAATAGAGCATCTTATGTATATTCTATGATGGTCAGTTTGAATTGTCCAAGATGTCATTGGACCACTCTGCTGGTGGATCTCTTCATCTAAAGAAGACGCCTGAACAAGCCCAGGAACTCATTGAAATGGTTGCAAATAACCAATTCATGTACACTTCTGAAAGAAATCCTGTGAATAATGGGATGACTCAGAAGAAATGAGTTATTGAGATTGATACTCTGAATGCCATATTGTCTCAGAATAAAATATTGACTCAGCAAGTCAATATGATTTTTCAGAGTCTGACTGGAATGCAAGCTACATTCGGCAGTACTAAAGAAGCCTCCTCTGAAGGAGAAGCTTATGATCCTGAGAATCCTGGAATGGAAGAAGTGAATTACATGGGAGAATCCTATGGAAACACTTACAATCCTTCATGGAGGAATCATCCTAATCTCTCATGGAAGGATCAACAGAAGCCTCAACAAGGCTTCAATAATAATAATGGTGGGAGAAATAGGGTTGGCAATAGCAAACCTTTTCCATCATCTTCTCAGCAACAGACAGAGAATTCTAAGCAGAGCTTCTCTGACTTAGCAACCATAATCTCTGATCTAAGTAAGACCACTCACAGTTTCATGACTGAAACAAGGTCCTCCATTAGAAATTTGAAGGCACAAGTGGGTCAGCTGAGTAAAAGAGTTACTGAACTCCCTCCAAGTACTCTCCCAAGCAATACAGAAGAGAATCCAAAAAGAGAGTGCAAGGCTATCAACACGTCCAACATGGCCGAACCTATAGAGGAGGGAAAGGCAGTGATTTCTAGTGAGGAAGACCTTAATGGACGTCCATTAGCCACTAAGGAGTTCCCTAATGAGGAACCAAAGGAATATGAGGCTCATACAGAGACCATAGAGATTCCACTAAACTTACTGTTGCTATTCATGAGCTCTGATGAGTATTCTTCCTCTGAAGAGGATGAATATATTACTGAAGAGCAAGTTGCTCTGTATGTAGGAGCAATCATAAAGCTAAATGCCAAGCTATTTGGTAATGAGACTTGGGAGGATGAACCTCCATTACTCATCAATGAACTGAATGATCTGGTTCAACTGAAATTACCTCAGAAAAAACAGGATCCTGGAAAGTTCTTAATACCCTGTACCATAGGTACCATGACCTTTAAGAAGGCTCTGTGTGACTTGGGGTTAGGAATAAACAATGGAGAAACTAGGAATCTTTGAGGTACAAGCTGCTAAATTCTCACTAGAACTGGCAGACAAATCAAGGAAACATGTTTATGGACTTGTAGAGGATGTCCTAGTGAAGGTTGAAGGACTATACATCCCTGCTGATTTCATAATCCTAGACACTGGGAAGGATGAGGATGAATCCATTATCCTTGGAAGACCCTTCCTAGCCACAGCAAAAGCTGTGATTGATGTGGACAGACGAGAGTTAGTCCTTCAATTGAATGAGGACTACCTTGTGTTTAAGGCTCAAGGATATTCTTTTACAACCATGGAGAGGGAAGCATGAAAAGCTTCTCTCAATATAGAGTCAAACAGAGCCCCCACACTCAACTTCTAAGTTTGGTGTTAGGAGGCCACCATTAAACTCTGAGTCTCTGTGAAGCTCTCTAAGAGCTCACTGTCAAGCTATTGACATTAAAGAAGCGCTTATTGGGAGGCAACCCAATGTTATTTAATTATATTTATATAATTGTTTTCCATTGTTATTTTATGTTTTCTTTAGGTTGATGATCATGTGAAGTCACAAAAACAACTGCAGAATTAAAGTAAAATGAAAAACAGCATCAAAAATAGCACACTCTGAAGGACAGTCTTACTGGCGTTTAAACGCCAGTAAGGATAGCAGAATGGGCGTTTAATGCCCAGTCTAGCAGTATTCTAGGCATTTAATACCAGAAAAGGGTGTCTGGCATCTGGCTGGTGTTAAACGCCAGAAATGGCAGAGAGACTGGCGTTTAACGCCAGAAAAGGGTGCCTGGCTGGCGTTAAACGCCAGAAAGGGACAGCAGACTGGCGTTTAACGCCAGGAAAGGTAGCAGAGCTGGCGTTAAACACCAGAATTGGCACACAGAGGGCGTTTAAATGCTAGAATGGTGCAGGGAGCAGAATTCCTTGGCACTTCAGGATCTGTGGACCCCACAGGATCCCCACCTACCCCACCTCTTCTTCTCTCCTCCTCACACCTTTCCATAATACTCTTCCCCAAATACCCTTCACCTATCAAATCCTACCCTCTTCTCCATACTCTCTTCACCACTTACCTTCATCCATCATAAAACCCCACCTACCTCACCATTCAAATTCAAACCATTTTCCTCCCAAACCCACCCCTTCATAACCGACTTCCCTCTCTCTCTTACCATATAAATACCCCTCCTTACCACCTTCAATTTCACACATCTTACACACTCCTACTCCCCTTGGCCGAACCCAACACACACCTCCATCTCCTCTATTTCTTCTTCTTCTCCTCCTTTCTTTCTTATTTTGCTCGAGGACGAGCAAACATTTTAAGTTTGGTGTGGAAAAAGCTCTGCTTTTTATTTTTCCATAACCATTGATGGCACCTAAGGCCAGAGAAATCTCTAGAAAGAGGAAAGGGAAGGCAATCGCTTCCACCTCTGAGTCATGGGAGATGGAGAGATTCATCTCAAAAGTGCATCAAGACCACTTCTATGAAGTTGTGGCCAAGAAAAAAGTGATCCCCGAGGTCCCCTTCATACTCAAAAAGAGTGAATATTCGGAGATCCGATGTGGGATTCAAAGAAGAGGTTGGAAAACTCTCACCAACCCCATCCAACAAGTCGGAATCTTAATGGTTCAAGAGTTCTATGCGAATGCATGGATCACTAGGAACCATGACCAAAGTGTGAACCCGAACCCAAAGAATTGGCTCACAATGGTTCGGGGTAAATACTTGGATTTCAGTCCAAAAACTGTAAGGTTGGCATTTAACTTGCCAATAATGAGAGGAGATGCTCATCCTTTCACTAGAAGAGTCAACTTTGATCAAAGGTTGGACCAAGTCCTCATGGACATCTGTGTGGAAGGAGCACAATGGATGAGAGACTCAAGAGGCAAGCCGGTTCAATTGAGAAGGCCTGACCTCAAACCCGTGGCTAGGGGATGGCTAGAGTTCATCCAACGCTCTATCATTCCTACTAGCAACTGGTCTGAAGTTACTATGAACCGGCCTATCATGATCCATAGTATCATGATGGAGAGGAAGTAGAAGTTCATGAGATCATATCTCTAGAACTATACAAGGTGGCTGACAAGCCCTCCACTTGGCAAGGTTAGCCTTTTGATGAGCGGATATTTTATACGCTTTTTGGGGTTAATTTCATATAGATTTTAGTATGTTTTAGTTGGTTTTTAGTTTATTTTCATTAGTTTCTAGGAAAAATTCATATTTCTGGACTTTACTATGAGTTTGTGTGTTTTTCTGTAATTTCAGGTATTTTCTGGCTGAAATTGAGGGAGCTGAGCAAAAATCTGATTCAGGCTGAAAAAGGACTACTGATGTTGTTGGATTCTAACCTCCCTGCACTCAAAATGGATTTTCTGGAGCTACAGAACTCCAAATGGCGTGCTTCTAATTGCGTTGGAAAGTAGACATCCAGATCTTTCCAGAAATATATAATAGCCCATATTTTGCTCAAGGATAGACAACATAAACGGGCGTTCAACGCCAGCTCTCTGCCCAATTATGGCGTCCAGCACCAGAAACAAGTTGCAAGTTGGAGTTCAACGCCAGAAAAGGATCCAAAGCTGGCGTTGAACGCCCAAAACAGCCCCAGGCACGTGAAAGCTTTAGTCTCAGCCCCAGTACACACCAAGTGGGCCCCAGAAGTAGATTTCTGCACTATCTACCATAGTTTACTCATTTTCTGTAAACCTAGGTCACTAGTTGAGTATTTAAACAACTTTTAGAGACTTATTTTGTATCTCATGACATTTTAGGTCTGAACTTTGTACTCTTTGACGGCATGAGTCTCTAAACTCCATTGTTGGGGGTGAGGAGCTCTGCTGTGTCTCGATGAATTAATGCAAGTATTTCTGTTTTCCATTCAAACATGCGTGTTCCTATCTAAGATATCCATTCGCGCCTAAATATGGAGAAGGTGATGATCAGTGACACTCACACCTTCCTCAATCCATGAACGTGTGTCTGACAATCACTTCCGTTCTACATCAGATTGAATGAATATCTCTTAGATTCCCTAATCAGAATCTCCGTGGTATAAGCTAGATTGATGGCGGCATTCATGAGGATCCGAAAAGTCTAAACCTTGTCTATGGTATTCCGAGTAGGATTCTGGGATTGGATGGCTGTGACGAACTTCAAACTCGCGAGTGCTGGGCGTAGTGACAGACGCAAAAGGATAGTAAATCCTATTCCAGCACGATTGAGAACCTGCAGATGATTAGCCGTGTGGTGACAGCGCATTTGGACCCTTTTCACTGGAAGGATGGATGGTAGCCATTGACAACGGTGATCCACCTACACACAGCTTGCCATAGGAGGACATGCGTGCGTGAATTAGAAGACAGAGGAAAGCAGAGATTCAGAAGACAAAGCATCTCCAAAACTCCAACATATTCTCCATTACTGCATAACAAGTAACCGTTAATCCATGCTCTCTTGTTTATTCGCAATTCAACTGATAAATATAATTGACTTCCTGACTAAGAATTGCAAGATAACCATAGATTGCTTCAAACCAACAATCTCCGTGGGATTCGACCCTTACTCACATAAGGTATTACTTGGACGACCCAGTGCACTTGCTGGTTAGTGGTACGAGTTGTGAAAAGTGTGATTCACAATTCATGCACCACCTTTTCTCATCTCATCTGTCACCTATGCAATTCAGCTGGAGTTGTTATAGAGGAAGACACTCTCATTGAAGAGGACAAGCCCATTACTAGAAAGAGGATGAAGCAAACAAGAGAGCCCACTCATGGACCTCAATAAGAGCATGAGGAAATTCCTTATAAAGAAATCCCTGAGATGCCTCAAGGGATACATTTTCCTACACATAACTATTGGGAGTAACTCAACACCTCTTTAGAAGATTTGAGTTCTAACATGTAGCAACTAAGAGTGGAGCACCAAGAGCACTCCATCATCCTCCATGAAATAAGAGAGGACCAAAAGGCCATGAGAGAGGAGCAACAAAGACAAGGAAGAGACATAGAGGAGCTCAAGCACTCCATAAGATCTTCAAGAGGAAGAACTAGCCGCCATCACTAAGGTGGACCCGTTCTTTATTTTTCTTATTCTTATTTTTCTGTTTTTCGATTTCGATGCTTTATGTTTTACATATGTTTGTGTCTTTATTGTATGATCATTAGTGTTTAGTCTCTATGTCTTAAAGCTATGAATGTCCTATGAATCCTTCACCTTTCTTAAATGAAAAATGTTTTCTAAAAAAGAAAAAGAAGTACATGAATTTCGAAATATATCTTGAAAATAATCTAATTATTTTGATGTGGTGGCAATACTTTTTGTTTTCTTAATGAATGCTTGAACAGTGCATATTTTTGATATTGTTGTTTATGAATGTTAAAATTGTTGGCTCTTGAAAGAATAATGAAAAAGGAGAAATGTTATTGATGATCCGAAAAATCATAAAATTGATTCTTGAAGCAAGAAAAAGCAGTGAAAAACAAAGCTTGCGGAAAAAAAATGGCGAAAAAAAAAAGAAAAAAAGAAAAAGCAAAAGGCAAGGGTAAAAAGGATCCAAGGCTTTGAGCATTAATGGATAGGAGGACCCAAAGGAATAAAATCCTGGCCTAAGCGGCTAAATCAAGCTGTCCCTAACCATGTGCTTGTGGCGTGAATGTGTCAAGTAAAAAGCTTGAGATTGAGCGGTTAAAGTCGTGGTCCAAAGCAAAAAGAGTGTGCTTAAGAGCTCTGGACACCTCTAATTGGGGACTCTAGCAAAGTTGAGTCACAATCTGAAAAGGTTCACCCAGTTATGTATCTGTAGCATTTATGTATCCGGTGGTAATACTGGAAAACAAAATGCTTAGGGTCACGACCAAGAATCATAAAGTAGCTGTATTCAAGAAACAACATACTGAACTAGGAGAATCAATAACACTATCTGAATTCTGAGTTCCTATAGATGCCAATCATTCTGAACTTTAAAGGATAAAGTGAGATGCCAAAACTGTTCAGAAACAAAAAGACACTAGCCCCACTCATCTGATTGGAACTGAGCTTCATTGATATTTGGAATTTATTGTATCTTCTCTTCTTTTTATCCTATTTTATTTTTAGTTGCTTGGGGACAAGCAATAATTTCAGTTTGGTGTTGTGATGAGCGGATAATTTATACCCTTTTTGGCATTGTTTTTACATAGTTTTTAGTATGTTTTAGTTAGTTTTTATTATATTTTTATTAGTTTTTATTCAAAAATCACATTTCTTGAATTTAATATGAGTTTGTGTATTTTTCTGTGATTTCAGATATTTTCTGGCTGAAATTGAGGGACCTGAGCAAAAATCTGATTCAGAGGCTGAAAAAAGACTGCAGATGCTATTGGATTCTGACCTTCCTGCACTCGAAATGGTTTTTCTGGAGCTACAGAAGCCCAATTGGCGTGCTCTCAATTGCGTTAGAAACTAAACATCTTGGGCTTTCCAGAAATATATAATAGTCAATACTTTGCCAGAGATTTGATGGCCCAAACTGGCGTCCAAACGCACACCAAAGAATTATGGTGTAAAACGCCAGAACTGGCACTAAAACTAGCGTAAAACGCCCAAACTAGCACCCAAGCTGGCGTTTAACTCCAATGCTCTGCCCAAGCACACACCAAGTGGGCCCCAGAAGTGGATTTCTACACTATATGCACTTAGTTACTCATTTTCTGTAAACCCTAGTAACTAGTTTAGTATAAAAACTACTTTTAGAGGTTTTGTTTATATCATATCTGATCTTTGGATCATATGTAACTTTGACACTTTGAGACCTCCAAGGGAGGCTAGCCATTCTGCCATGCCTAACCCTTTTTCGCTTATGTATTTTCTACGGTGGAGTTTCTACACCCCATAGATTAAGGTGTGGAGCTCTACTGTTCTTCATGAATTAATGCAAGTACTATTGTTTTTTCCTTCAATTCACGCCTTCTTCTTCTCCAATATATACTCTGGTACTTAATTCAGTTAAGTCAGAATGAAGGGGTGACCAGTGACAATCTCCCACTATCTTCATTACTCGCTTAGTCAAGATCCGCGTGCCTGACAACCACAAGCGGTCTACATGATGTTCAACGTAGTCATTGGATGACAGCCGGAGTATATTCTCTTAGATATCTAATACACGGACCGAGTCCGTGAGAGTAGCATCTTCATGGTATAGGCTAGAACCATTGGCAGCATTTCTGGGATCCGAAAAGTGTAAACCTTGTCTGTGGTATTCCGAGTAGGATCTGAGAAGGGATGATTGTGATGAGCTTCAAACCTGCGAATGTTGAGCGCAGTGACAGTGTGAAAAAGGATCAATGGATCCTATTCCGACGCTAGTGGGAACCGACAGATGATTAGCCATACGGTAGCTGTGCCTGGTATTTTTCATCCTAGACGAGAAATCTGATAGTTGATTAGCCATGCAGAAACCATAGAGGATCATTTTCACTTAGAGGATCCTATAGCTTGCCATGGAAAGGAGCACACATGGTTGGAAGAAGGCAATAGGAAAGCAGAGGTTCAGAAGCAACAAAGCATCTCCAGACGCTTATCTGAAATTCCCACCAATGAATTACATAAGTAACTTTATTTTATTTTATGTTTTATTTATCTTTTAATTATCAAAACCTCATAACCATTTGAATCCGCCTGAGTGAGATTTACAAGGATGACCATAGCTTGCTTCAAGCCGACAATCTCTGTGGGATCGACCTTTACTCACGTAAGGTTTATTACTTGGACGACCCAGTGCACTTGCTGGTTAGTTCTGCGGAGATGTGAAAAGTGTGAATCACGATTTCGCACACCATGCATTCATTTGCAATAAGTGGTGTAGTTCAACTTGTGTAACTCTTTTTCACTCAAATTGGTTTCTAACTTGCTCTAGTTACACAAAATGTACTTTCATTTTCTCAACACCAATTGTTACAAACCTAGTAACCAGGATATTGGTTGATGACTTACTTCCAATTAATTGTTTTTTTTGCAATCTCATATTTCATCATCAATGACTATATGTCCCTCATGATTGTGGGTATGCTTGCATCCATATTTTGTGAACCTCTTGTGATTAAGTCAATGACCGTCAAACCACTACCTTTTTGGACCGGTTCTCTAACATTTAACCTCACTAACCAACTAACTTTCCTTTTCACTTTTAAACTAACACCATTAACCATTCTTTTGCGTATGATGCTTATTGGGCTTAACAAACAAGTATTATGCATATATAGCTTGAATTCTTGGTTTGTGACCTTATTTTAACTCTTGAAGCATGCGACTTGCATTCCAAGAATTCTCTTTTCTTCACTCACTTCATGAATATGTCTTGCCTTGCGTGCTATACATCTACTTGGCTAGTTGCTTATATCATATCATATCTGTTTTTCAGGATGTCAGATAGAGGAAAAGCCATAGCCACTACTTCAAAGAAGAGGAAGCGCTCTCAAGCCTCTACTCCCTCCCCTTATGCCAACTATGCCAAGAATCCGCTTAATGACATGGATAAAGAGAATCAGTTGCTACCGCCCACTGACACAACCAAGTTTCCCAATCTCTACTGTGAGATTCGCTTTCCTAAATATCGGAAGACGAATCTGAACATTGAGAAGAAATTGGTCCTTCCCAACGACGTGAGGCGCGCCATCAATACCCGTATTCTGGAATTGGGTTTGGACTTTGTTGATAGGGATCTGGGAAGAATAAACACTTCGTGGGTCAAGGAGTTTTACTGCAACTTCTTTCACGCGACTCTTGATTCAGTCCACCTACGGGGTAGGCAGATCTTAATTACTGAGGCTGCTATTGGGGATGCATTGCTATGTCGACCTTGTACTAGTGACACATGTGCCTATCAGTAGGCAGAGATAGCTATACACTGTATGACTTTTAATTATGAGGCGCTGAAGTGCATAATTGCCACACCGGACGCCCCTTGGGTGATGGATTCTAGCAACAAGAGGCCCAAGGGGATGTTATTTACTTATCTATCTAGAGAGGCTAAGACTTGGGAGCAGATATTCGCCCACTATGTCCTGCCCACTACCCATTTTTCTGAGATTCCGATGGATATGCTTGTTCTGATTAGCTGTGTCATGGAGGGGAAGGAGGTATACTTCCCCCAGTTGATCAGGCAAAGCATGTGGTGAGCACACATCCGTGGCCTACTACCATTTTCCACATTGGTCACCAGCATGATTGAGTTAGCCGATGCCCCATGGAGGAACGATGACGTGACACCACCACCCCCAGAAGACGACGACAAGGAGGTTACTATTCCATGGGGTACGTGGGTGCACGAGAAGCCCCCGCCCAGACGCCGCTCTCGAGCTAGAGCAGCAGTAGAGGCAGCTAGACCTTCATCTGCTACAGTAGTAGCAGGACCCTCTTCTTCTTCAGCAGCAGTAGCACCTTTGCCACCATCACGAGCAGCCGAGCCAACATACCTGCTAGTACAGCGCCTGTTTCGCCTCATGGAGCACAGCGAGCGTCGTATCATGCGACGTCTCGATCGCATATACCAGGTGTTTGTATCACAGGGCATTGAGCTACCCCCTCTCCCAGACTCTCCCGCTTCTGATGAGCAGGATCACGAGGCAGAGTACAAGGAGGAGCATGTTGAGGAGCCAGTTCAGCAGGAGGCACATCCACAGACGCATGCTACTCAAGAGACTCAGTAGCCTCCCGAGGAGCCAGTACCCCAGACTGAGCTCCAACCGGAGCCAGATTCGACTGTTGACCCTCACCATGAGCCCGATCAGTAGCATCGAGGACGATGCTTCATCTTAAGTGTGGGGAGGTCACCGTCGTAGCCGTCGATGGATTTGGTGAACATTTTCGGATACTATCTTCTAGCCTATGTTATTTTGCTTTATTTTGCACCTTTTGGATCATTGTATATATTAGTATTGTGGATTGTGGATACTTTTGTTTAGACTGTTGATTTTACACTTTCGCTTTATATATGCACTTTTGCTTTATATAGTTGCTCTAGCTTGTTTTCGCTTTTGGTTGTGATAAGAATAAGCTTAGTCAATATGATGAAATTTTCCAAGAAATCTATTTCTAGGGCACCACCCCAATTGGTTGAAAAATTTTTTTAGAACTTATGTGATATATACATATTGTGGATCATGTTTTGAGCAAAGAACACAAGCATGTGAGTTTTGAGCTTTAATGGTGTGGTTGCATCATATATAACCACTTATTCTCATTCTTGTGTGCATTATTCTCTTCCTATGATTGTAATCTTGGATTTGTTTGATTCTTTATGTCCATTACTTTGTGTATACAAGAATTTATATGATTGAGGCCATTGTTCAAATAGCTCACTTACCCAAATAGCCTACCTTTTATCTTCCATTGTTAGCCAATTTGAGCCTATGCTTAACCCACTTATTCTTAATTGTAGCACATTACAAGCCTAAGTGAAAAATAATAAATGTCCTTTGTTTGGATCTTTGATTAGCTTAGGCTAGTGAGAGTGTTCATTATTTGACTTTGGAAAAGTTGGAAACACTGGGTAGAAATAAAAGTGTGTTGGTGTTTGTGTTGAAAATTTGGGAATTGGGTGCATACTCATGCATTAAATATGAGACCATATGCATGGATACTCTTGTATATATATATATAGAAAAAGAAAGAAAAAGAATTGTAATAAAAAGGGGACAAAAATGCCCCAAGGTGAAGTTAAATAATAATCAATGCATGTGTGGCTATCAAAAGAGAATGCATGAGTGTGTGAAAAAAGTTAAGAATGGGTAGTTAGGTTTGTTTAGAAGTGTATAGGTTGTCATAGGTTAGGTGGGAAGTTTAAGTTAATCAAAGATTCAAATTTCAAGCTCACTTGACCATATGCATCCTACCTTGACCCTAGCCCCATTACAACCTATGGAAAAATCCTCATGATATTTGTATGCATGCATAAAATAATTGTTGATTGTTAGATAAAAAACAAATCTTGGAAAGCATGATTAGGGGAGAATCGAGTGAATCAACCCCATACACTTGAGTGCCTAGAGCGGATACATATCCAGTGAGGGTTCGATCGCTCAATTACATGTTTCCACCCATGATCATCTTTTCTTGCAAGTTTGTAAAATCTTTCAATGATTCAATTCAATTGTGGGTTTATTTTAACTGCTATGGCTTTAGCCCTTACACTTATATATGTATTCTTGGAAATTGACTTATTTTGACCAAGTAGTTGCATTCATCTAAATAGATTGCATATAGATAGGTTACATGTAGTTAGTTTGCTTTGAATAAATATTGATACCCCTTTGCTCCTTTCTTGATTTTAGCATGAGGACATGCTTAGTTTAAGCGTGGGGAGGTTTGATAAACCCCCAACTTTGTGGTTTATATTGTGCTTATTTTAGGGGATTTTATCACCTTTTCCAACATTTATTCAATGAAATAGCATGGTTTTGTAATTCTCTCTTAATTTGTGCTTAAGTGTAAAAACATGCTTTTTAGGCCCTTAAATTGGTGATTTTAATTCACTTTAATTTCATTCGATTCCTTGATGTGTTTGTTGAGTGATTTCAGGTTCGTAAGGCAAGTATTGGATGGAAGAAATGAGGAGAAAAGCATACGAAGTGGAGAATGCATGAGAAAACAAGGATTGAGAATACTTCAATGGGCGCGCAAGTGTACAAGGTACGCGCGCACAGAGTGGCATCGCATGGCGACGCGCACGCGTACATGGCGTGTACACGCGGATAAGAAAATGGCCAAGCGACGCGCACGTGCACATGGCGCGTACGCGCCGATACTCGCACGTGACCCACTTAAAGGCAAAATGCTGGGGGTGATTTCTGAGCTGCCCAGGCCTAAATCCAACTTGTTTCTGAGTGTATTTCATGCAGAATTGAAGCCTAAGTAGAGGGGGAGCAATTAGTTAGTCAACATGAGCCTTTAGTTAGTTTTCTAGAGAGAGAAGCTCCCTCTTCTCTCTAGAATTAGGTTAGGATTAGGTTAAATTGTCTTGGATCTTGAATTAATTACTTGATTTCATCTTGTTTCTTTTACAATTTCTTGTTTCTATATCTTGTTTCTCTTAGTTGTAGAGTTAATTTCTCATTTTGCCCTCTTTTATGTGATGACACTTGTTGGAGCTTAATTTCTTTTAATGCACTTTTATGTTTCCATGCTCTTTTATGTTCATCTTAGTTGTTATTATTGAATTTTTGCTTATGTTAGTGGTGCACGGAATTGTGATCACACTTTTCACAACTCCGCACAACTAACCAGCAAGTGCACTGGATCGTCCAAGTAATACTTTATGTGAGTAAGGGTCGATCCCACGGAGATTGTCGGCTTGAAGCAAGCTATGGTTATCTTATAAATCTTAGTCAGGAGATTAATGATAAAAATGATTTTTGTTTATGAAAGGTAAATAAGATGAAATAAATGATACTTGTGATTCAATAATGAGGAACAGGTTGAGGTTCCGGAGATGCTCTATCATCTGAATATCTGCTTTCCTACTGTCTTCTTCTCCAAACACGCATGGCTTCCTTCAATGGCAAGCTGTATGTTGGTGGATCACCGTTGTCAATGGCTACCATCCGTCCTCTCGGATGAAAAATACCAGGCACGGTTTCTGCACGGCTAATCAACTATCGAATTTCTCATCTCGGATGAAAAATATCAGGTACAGCTACCGTACGGCTAATCATCTATCAGTTCCCACTAGTGTTGGAATAGGATCTCTCTATCCTTTTGCACACTGTCACTGCGCCCAACATTCGTGAGTTTGAAGCTCGTCATAGTCATCCCTTCCCAGATCCTACTCGGAATACCACAGACAAGGTTTAGTCTTTTCGGATCCCAGAAATACTGCCAATTGGTTCTAGCCTCTACCACGAAGGTTCTAATCTCACGGACTCGGTCCATGGATCAGAGACCCAAGAGATACGCACTCAAGCTGTCGCCCAATGACTACGTTGAGCTCAGATAGAACGGGAGTGGTTGTCAGGCACACGTTCATAGAATTGAGAATAATGATGAGTGTTACGGATAATCATATTCTCTATATTGAAGTACAAGTGAGTATCTTAGAATAGAATCAAGTGTGATTGAATAGAAAACAGTAGTAATTGCATTAATCCATTGAAACACAGCAGAGCTCCTCACCCCCACCTATGGGGTTTAGAGACTCATGCCGTAGAAGATACAATATGAAGTGGAGAATGTCATGAGTTGCTAAATGAATCTCTAAAAGTAGTTTTTATACTAAACTAGTAACTTAGGTTTGCAGAAAATGAGTAACTAGGTGTAGATAGTGCAGAATTCCACTTCCGGGGCCCACTTAGTGAGTGTTTGGGCTGAGCTTTCAAGCTTCCACGTGCATATGCCTCAAATTGGAGTTAAACGCCACCCTGGGTGCCAAAATGGGCGTTTAACACCAAGAAGTGTGCCAGCTCTGCCGTTTTACACCAGAAAATGGTATCTGGCTAGCGTTTAACGCCATTTTGGGCCATCAAATCTCAGGCAAAGTATGGACTATTATATATTGCGGGAAAGCCCAAGATGTCTACTTTCCAACGCAATTAAAAGCGCGCCAATTGGGCTTCTGTAGCTCCAGAAAATCTACTTCGAGTGCAGGAGGGTCAGAATCTAACAGCATCTGTAGTCCTTTCTCAGCCTCTGAATAAGATTTTTGCTCAGGTCCCTTAATTTCAGCCAAAAAATACCTGAAATTACAGAAAAACACACAAACTCATAGTAAAGTCCAGAAATATGATTTTTGCATAAAAACTAATAAAAATATAATAAAAAGTAGCTAAAATATACTAAAAACTACCTAAAAATAATGCCAAAAAGCGTATAAATTATCCGCTCATCACAACACCAAACTTAAATTGTTGCTTGTCCCCAAGCAACCAAAAACAAAATAGGATAAAAAGAAGAGAATATACAATAAATTTCAAAATATCAATGAAGCTTAGTTCCAATTAGATGAGTGGGACTAGTAGCTTTTTGCTTCTGAACAGTTTTGGCATCTCACTTTATTCTTTGAAGTTCAGAATGATTGGCATCCATAGGAACTCAGAATTCAGATAGTGTTATTGATTCTCCTAGTTTAGTATGTTGATTCTTGAACACAGCTACTTTATGAGTCTTGGCCGTGACCCTAAGCATCTTGTTTTCCAGTATTACCACCGGATACATAAATGCCACAGACACATAACTGGGTGAACCTTTTCAGATTGTGACTTAGCTTTGCTAGAATCCCCAGTTAGAGGTGCCCAGAGTTCTTAAGCACACTCTTTTTGCTTTGGATCACGACTTTAACCACTCAGTCTCAAGCTTTTCACTTGGACCTTCATGACACAAGCACATGGTTAGGGACAACTTGATTTAGCCGCTTAGGCTAGGATTTTATTCCTTTTAGGCCCTCCTATCCATTAATGCTAAAAGCTTTGGATCCTTTTTACCCATGCCTTTTAGTTTAAAGGGTTATTGGCTTTTTGCTCTTGCCTTTTGGTCTAAAGAGCTATTGGCTTTTTCTACTTGCTTTTTCTTTTTCTTTCTTTTTCTTTTTTTCTTTTTTTTTGCAAGCATTGTGTTTTTCACTGCTTTTTCTTGCTTCAAGAATCAATTTTATGATTAGATTATCATTAACATTTCTCTTTTTTTTCATTATTTTTTCAAAAGCCAACAATTTTAACATTCATAAACTTCACTATAAAAAATATGCACTATTCAAGCATTCATTCAGAAAATAAAAAGTATTGCCACCACATCAAAATAATTAAACTATTTTTAAGATAGAATTCGAAATTATCCACTTCTTGTTATTTTGCAAATAAAAACATTTTTCATTTAAGAAAGGTGAGAGATTCATGGAATCATTCATAGCTTTAAGACATAGACTCTAAACACTAATGATCATGTAATGAAGACACAAACATAGTCAAAACATAGCATAAAAACCGAAAACAGAAAAGAAAATAAACAAGGAGATTAAAGAACGGGTCCACCTTAGTGATGGTGGCTTCTTCTTCCTCTTGAAGAACTAATGGAGTTCTTGAGCTCCTCTATGTCTCTTCCTTGTCTTTGTTGCTCCTCTTCCTAGAGGTCTCTCCGGCCTCAGGTGCCATTAATGGTTATGGAAAACAAAAAGCTAAGCTTTTCCACACCAAACTTAAAAGCTTTGCTCGTCCTCAAGCAAAATAAGATAAAAGGGAGTAGAAGAAGAATGATGCAATTAATTTTGAAAACTTATTACTGTATGCAAGAAAAATTAAAAAGATTTGAAAAGAATTTTGAAAAGATATGTAAGTTTTGAAAACATTTTGGAAGGAATTGAAAAGAATTGAAAAAGAATTTAAAAGAATTGGAAAGATTATTAATTTTTGAAAATAGAAATTGAAAGATGAACGTTTAAAATATGTTTGATGCAAAAAAAATTATGAATTAAAACATGAAAAATTGAAAAAAATCGAATTGGAAACAAAATTACCTCCCTTGTGTCATCCTGGCGTTAAACGCCCATAATGCTATCCATTCTGGTGTTTAACACCCACTTGACTGCCTCTTTGGGCGTTTAACACCCAGCCAGATACCCTGGCTGGCGTTAAACGCCAGGAATCCTTCTTTACTGGGCGTTTTTCTGAACGCCCAGAATGCTGCCATTTCTGGCGTTAAACACCCAGAATGCTGTCTATTCTGGCGTTTAACACCCAGAATGCTGCCTGCATGAGCGTTAAACGCCCATTTTACTCCTTACTGGCGTTTAAGCGCTAGTAAGCCTGTCCTCCAGGGTGTGCTGTTTTTGCTCCTGTTTTTTATTCCGCTTTAATTTTGCAGCTGTTTTTGTGACTCCACATGATCATCAACCTAAAGAAAACATAAACTAACAATGAAAAATGAAATGAAAAAGTAATTAACATAGATAAATAAGATTGGGTTGCCTCCAAATAAGCACTTCTTTACTGTCTTTAGCTGGACTTTTACTGAGCTTTTAATTTAGTCTCAGTTTTGAGCATTCTTGCTCAACATTGCCTTCAAGATAATACTTGACTCTCTGTCCATTAATAATGAACTTTTTGTCAGAGTCAATATCCTGAAGATCTACATATCCATATAGTGACACACTTGTAATCATATATGGTCCCTTCCACCGGGATTTTAATTTCCCAGGGAACAATCTGAGCCTAAAATTAAACAGCAGAACCTTCTGTCCTGGCTCAAAGACTCTAGATGACAACTTTCTGTCATGCCACCTTTTTGCTTTCTCCTTATAAATTTTAGCATTCTCGAAAGCATTGAGTCTGAACTCCTCCAGCTCATTCAAATGGAGTAATCTTTTCTCTCCAGCTACCTTAGCATCAAGGTTTAGGAACCTGGTTGCCCAATAGGCCTTGTGTTCCAGTTTCACTGGCAGATGACAGACTTTTTCATACACAAGCTGGTATGGAGAGGTCCCTATAGGAGTCTTGAATGTGGTTCTGTATGCCCACAAAGCATCATCTAGACTTTTTGTCCAATCCCTTCTATGGGTACTTACAGTCCGTTCCAGGATTCGTTTTAGTTCTCTATTTGAGACTTCAGCCTGCCCATTTGTCTGTGGATGATATAGAGTTGCCACTTTGTGGTTAATTCCATATTGGATCAGAGCAGAGTCAAGCTATTTATTGCAGAAATGAGTGCCTCCATCACTGATCAGTACCCTAGGGACACCGAACCTGCTGAAGATATGCTTCTGGAGGAACTTCATCACTGTCTTAGTATCATTAGTGGGAAAGGCCCTATGAAGTCAATACCCCATACATCAAACAACTTAATCTCTAAGATCCCTTGCTGAGGCATGGCATAACCGTGAGGCAGATTACCAGCTCTCTGGCAACTGTCACAGTTAGGTACAAACTCTCGGGAGTCTCTATAGAGAGTAGGCCAGTAGAAACCACATTGGAGGACCTTTGTGGGTGTCCGCTCACCTCCGAAATGTCCTCCATATTGTGATCCATGGCAATGCCATAGGATCTTTTGTGCCTCTTCTCTAGGCACACATCTACAGATTACTCCATCTGCACACCTCTTAAAGAGATATGGTTCATCCCACAAGTAGTACTTTGCATCAGAAACCAATTTTTTTGTTTGCTGCTTACTGTACTCTTTGGGTATGAATCTCACAGCTTTATAGTTTGCAATGTCTGAAAACCACGGTACTTTTTGAATGGCAAAGAGTTGCTCATCCGGGAAGGTTTTAGAGATCTCAGTAGGAGGGAGGGACGCTCCTGCTACTGGTTCTATCCAGGACAGGTGATCTGCTACTTGGTTCTTTGTCCTTTTTCTGTCTCTTATTTCTATATCAAACTCTTGCAGAAGCAACACCCATCTTATGAGTCTGGATTTTGAATCCTGCTTTGTGAGGAGATATTTTAGAGCAGCATGGTCAGTGTACACAATCACTTTTGATCCCACTAAATAAAATCTGAACTTGTCAATGGCATAAACCACTACAAGAAACTCCTTTTCTGTGGTTGTGTAATTCTTCTGTGCGTCATTCAAAACACGGCTAGCATAATAAATGACATGCAGAAGCTTGTCATGCCTCTGTCCCAATACTGCACCAATGGCATGGTCACTGGCATCACACATTAGTTCGAATGGTAGTGTCCAGTCTGGTACAGAAATAACTGGTGCTGTGACGAGCTTAGCTTTCAGAGTCTCAAACGCCTGCAGACACCTTGTGTCAAAGACAAATGGTGTGTCAGCAGCTAGCAGATTGCTCAGAGGTTTTGCAATTTTTGAAAAATCTTTTATAAACCTCCTATAGAATCCTGCATGCCCCAGAAAGCTTTTGATTGCCTTAACATTGGCAGGTGGTGGTAATTTTTCAATTACCTCTACCTTAGCTTGATCCTCCTCTATTCCCTTGTTCAAAATTTTGTGCCTAAGGACAATTCCTTCAGTCACCATAAAGTGATATTTCTCCCAGTTTAAAACCAGGTTAGTCTCTTGGCACCTTTTCAGAACAAGTGCTAGATGGTCAAGACAGGAGCTAAATGAGTCTCCAAATACTGAGAAGTCATCTATGAAGACTTCCAGAAATTTCTCTACCATATCAGAGAAGATAGAGAGCATGCACCTCTGAAAGGTTGCAGGTGCATTGCACAGACCAAATGGCATCCTTATGTAGGCAAATACTCCAGATGGGAATGTGAATACTGTTTTCTCTTGGTCTTGAGGACCTACTACAATTTGGTTGTAGCCTCAATAGCCATCCAAAAAGTAGTAGTATTCATGACCTGCTAGTCTCTCTAGCATTTGGTCTATGAATGGTAAAGGAAAATGATCCTTTCTGGTGGCTGTATTGAGCCTTCTATTGTCAATACACATACGCCACCCTATAACTGTTCTTGTAGGAACCAAATCATTCTTTTCATTATGAACCACTGTCATGCCTCCCTTCTTGGGGACAACTTGGACAAAGCTCACCCAAGGGCTGTCTTGTGTATTCTTAGCACCTGAATTAGTGCTTTCTCTTCCTGTGGCTCTAAAGCAGAGCTGATGATTACCGAAAAAATGTCATCTTCTCATAGAAATGTATATTTCACGGATGGTGGTAGCTATTTGAGCTCGGGTTTAGGAGGCTTTTCCTCTTCCTCAGGAGTCTTCAGAGGTTCTTCTGTTTTCTCTGGTTCCTCCAGATCAGGCTGAACATCTTTAAAAATGTCCTCTAGCTCTGATTCGAGACTCTCAGTCATATTGACCTCTTGATGAGTATTTTGGTGAAAAATAAATTTCTCCCAAAACACACAAATCTAACCGGCAAGTGTACCAGGTCGTATCAAGTAATAACAACTCACGGGAGTGAGGTGGATCCCACAGGGATTGAAGGATTGAGCAATTTTAGCTTAGTGGTTAATTTAGTCAAGCGAATCAAGATTTGGTTGAGTGTTTTGTGATTTGCAGAAATTAAATTGCATGGAAGTAAAGAGAACAGGGAATTAAAGTGCTGAATCTTAAAGAACAAGAAATTAAATAGCAGAAACTTAGAATGCAAGAAATGTAAATTGCGGAATCTTAAAGTGCAAGAAATGTAAACGGCTGGAATTGTAAAGGGAATTGGGGATTGGATTTGCAGAATTTAAACAAGGAAAAGTAAATTTCATCAAGCAGAGAAGTAGAAGAAGGTTTGGGTTAGATTGGATCTTGAAGCAGAAAAGTAAATGAACATGAAAATAGTAAACCGAATGTAAATTGGAATTTCAGATCTCAGGGGTCCAGAGACTAGAAAACCAGGTCTAGATCTCACTACCTTCCTTGATCCAACAAGAACAATTGCAAGGGAAAAGTAAATTGCAAAGAAAATAGATGAAGAACAATTAACCCAAACTGAAATTCAATTAAGCAGTAAATAAACAGAGAGATCCAAGGATGAGATTGAAACAGAATTTCTTCAATTCTTCAACCCAAGATCTAAGACAATTGCAATTGAAATTGAAAGCAATAAAACTGAGAGGAAGAGAAGTGAATTCTCCTTCCCCAAGACAAAGAAATTAAAGATCACTCAAATTCAAAAGCTCTCCGAAAACTATTATGAAAATTCCAAAAGAAAGCTCCCCGAAGAACTTGAATTCTATCCTATTTATACACTTTCTTCCAATGATCTTCAAGCCTTGAGTTGGGCCTTTGCTCTTGGTGGAATTGGGTTGAAAGAGGCCTTGGTTGATTGCTCTTGAAGTTTGAAGAGGAACCAAAACGAACCAATTGAACCGGGTTTGAGTTTTGCAAAAGTTGGACCAAAAGTTTGAGCAAAAGTTAGGGGGCTAACTTTTGCTCCAACTTTTCATATCAGCTACCATAATCTGCTGATACCAACATTGGTGCCAAAGTTAGGGGTCTAACTTTGGCCCTAACGTTGGCCTTACCTTGTGCACTTGTGGCGCCAACGTTAGCCACCAAGTTAGGGGCTAACGTTGGCACAAACTTTTGCTCCTCCCTTGTGATTTTCATGTGCCAACGTTAGCCACCAAGTTAGGGGGCTAACGTTGGCGCAAACTTTTGGTGCCCAGGGAGGTTTTCTTCATGCCAACGTTAGCCTCAAAGTTAGGGGGCTAACGTTGGCGCAAACTTTTGGTGCCCAGGGGTGATTTTCATGTGCCAACGTTAGCCTCAAAGTTAGGGGGCTAACGTTGGCGCAAACTTTTGGTACCCAGGGAGTGATTTTCAAGTTCCAACGTTAGCCCAAAAGTTAGGGGCTAACGTTGGGGCTAACTTTTCAACCAAAAGTTTGTGCAAAAGTTTGATGCTAACTTTAGGTCCAGCTTTTTGTTTTCTGGTTCAATTTCACTTATTCCATTGTCTTCTCTTTACTCCTAGCTATTCCTTCTTGCTTCAACCTTTCTCCAAGCTTTCTTCACCTATCATTAATCAACCAAACACATCAAAGCTATGCTTGAAATCATGAGATATTCATTCTTTCATAATATGTGACAATTATAGTATAAAACCTCATGAAATAGCATGAATTCATACATGGTTGATTAAATCAAAGGAAACATGAAAATCTACCTAATTGGCTTGCTTGTAGCTCAAGAAAGTGCATAATTCTAATGAAAACAAAAGAAAAAGACTAGTTAAAATAGGCTAAGATGACTTGTCATCACAACACCAAACTTAAAGCTTGCTTGTCCCCAAGCAAGAAAAGATTTATTGAGAAGAAAGAATGAAATGGAAGAGGATGTTCATGCTAGCAGAGTATTATTGATAGTTCATGGGATTTTGTGTGGATATGTAAATACTCACTTCTTACTGACTCCTAGGCCTAGAAAGTCTCCTTCAAGCTTCAAGTAACATACTGCTATGACCTCTCATTATTCCTTTATCCTTGGCTATTACTTTGTTTATAAGCTTTATTTGAGTGTCATGTGTAGCAAGTTCATTTTCCTTTCTTTATACTTGACACATT
Source organism: Arachis ipaensis (assembly GCF_059453495.1). Classification (NCBI taxonomy): domain Eukaryota; kingdom Viridiplantae; phylum Streptophyta; class Magnoliopsida; order Fabales; family Fabaceae; genus Arachis; species Arachis ipaensis. Next base: position 120,508,052 of record NC_142444.1, on the reverse strand, counting down.
ATTCACCATAGACACTTGGCTCACATTCCTTCTTAAAACATTGATGCCCAGCACCTCTTTGGGTTACTAAATGCCTTGTAGTTAGGTTGCTCTTGATAGTGGACTTTCAGCTGATGATCCCGGATTAGTTAACCCAAGTCACCGAGTGTTGATGCACTCCTAAGAGCTTACTAATCCAAGCAGATCCTAGTACAAAGACATCACAGGCATATATTTTAAAGTTCAAGCTATTGGTGTCCAGCTTTGTTTCTTTTTGTTTCCTTTTGTTCTGCCATTTTTTGGCTATCTCTTTTCTTTCCTTCTTTTTGTTTTTCTTTCTAACCAAGGAATTTTTTATTTAATTGAGATTCATAGACAGTAGGCCACTCTTTTACTTAGAAAGAGATATCCTAGCTCTTTATTCACTAAAAGTGAGCTATTATACAACCACACACATACCACCACTTACTTTTATTCTACTTCTATCTAACAGAGATCATCTTGCTTCACATTCAAACTTTTCTTTTATTGAACTTAAAGATGCAGGGGACAACACATGCTTCTTGTCAAGTGAAAGTAAACACACAAGCACACACATAAACAAGCCTACTTATTTTAAAAGAAACAAACATAATGCAAAGACTTTTAATTAAAAAGAACTACTTAAAGATGCAAAGACACTTAGAACAGATAGAATGCATGTTTTTTTTTTTATTTTTTTTCTTTGTAGTGATGAACAAGGAGCAAGTCCACCTTTCATTTGTCATGCCTTTTCTTTCTCCTTTCATACACTTGGCTGCTAGTGTTCCCACCTTCCGTGTTTGGTGCTTGTTGACCTCGCCAAAAGCTAGCCTTATTCATAGCCTCCTCCACTCTATCTTCAAGTCTCATAGCATTGCTTACCTCTACCTCACTTCTCTTTTTGAAGAATTCATCAAAAGTTGGGAAAGCCGGATCCATGTTGTGCAAATGTTCTCCAATATAGTTCAGTTTGATTTGGCCATTGATGTTGTAATCGGCTTGTACTTCATACCTTGCATCTTGGAGTGTTGTGAACTCTTTGAGAGCCCTCAAATTTTCAGCTTGCATCTGTTCCAACTTTCCAAAAGATTCATGAGATTGAAAAGCATGTTCTTCTTGCATCACAAGGAATCTTGACTCGAATTCACTTTGTTTGTTCATTATTCTTAACTCCCTTTCTTCTTGTGCTTGTTGGTTTTTCATGTACAGAGAATGGTATTCCTCTTGCCTTTCTTGGATTCTCATGTACTGTTGTGACAATCTTCCTATTGCTTCTTGCATTTGAGTCATATCCATATTGCCATGTGGGAAAAAGTGTGGCTGTTCCTCCTCCTCTTGTGGCTCTTCTTCTATGTGTGGCTCATCTTCTTCCATTGGTTCTTCTCTTTCCCTTCTTCCATGTGGTCTTCGGCCTTGATGTGCTTCAAGGGGCATCATCATTCGTTCAATGGTTATGGGCATGCCTTGGCTTAACCACATTGGATTCTCCTCTTCCATTGGAACTTTAGCCTTTGCACACAACCTCCAAATGGTACTCGGATAGTATAACCAAGATCCGGCCGAATTCTTCTCAGCCAGCTTTTGAATGTCTTTTGCAAGGATGTCATGAACTCTTATCTCTCCTCCCACAATGATGCAATGCAGCATCACGGCTCTCTCCCTGTTAACTTCTGAGGTGTTCACTGTGCCTAGAATTGATCTTTTCATCAACTCATATCATCCTTTTGCTTCCGGGGTGAGGTTGCATCTCTTCAGGTACTTATATCTGTTCTTGTCATCTCCTTCCCACTCTGAGTTCTCCATACAAATGTCTCTCGCAATCTCATCATAATCCTGATTCTCATTCAATCTTTGTTGGTATCCCGGTTCACTAAAGCGGACTGACTTTAGTTTCAAGACTTTCTTGATTGCATCCGGGCTAAAGTCTACTTCCACCCCCCGCACATAGCTCTTGTATGTTGGGGGCTCACGCATGTCAAGCCTTGGGACATTTGCATAGAACTCTCTTATGATATTGGCATTGATTCGGATGGCTGGTGATGCAAGTTCCTCCCACCTCCTCTTCCGAATTTTGTCCATTTCTTGACATCCATCATCCGGCAACAAGAATGGAATTTCAGGATAGATTCTTTTCTCGTTCATCCATTGAATTTGCATTTGATGAAACTAAGACTTGAATCTCCGTTGGTCATATTCATGTGTGTCTTCCTCCACCATGGGATCTTTCCCTTTTCTTCGTTTGGTTCTTGAGGAGGAGGCCATGATCACTTGGTTGGTCGAGTCTTGTGAGGTTAGAAGGAGTGTGAAGAATGTTGGAGAGTTTGATGTGTGTTTGGAGTAAAAAGAAATTGAGACCGAACTTGCTATGACAAGAAATGATGAAGAGAAGTTTAAATGGTTGGAGTTTAAAGTAAGAGAAATGTTGCACAGAGCTTGTTATGTTGAGGAGTGATGAAGGGAGTGAAGTTTCCAAGGTTGGAGTGATTTGGTCATGTGCATGGCTTGAAGGTGGTATGCTTTTAAATGAGCAATGAAGGGCTGGGATGCAATTAGACTTATGGAGATCAAGGGTATGCATGTAAGGATGAATGAAGACAAAGTTTGCTCCTTCCCTTGCCTTTGCCGTGATCATTCTCAAGGAGTGGCAGATTTCTTTTTCGAGGCATGTGATGGGATTTTGTCCACATGCTATGCTTTCCTTTGTCTTGTCTTTTTCTTTGAAGATTCTTTGACTTCCTAGTCACCACAACAAGACAACATACATTAGTTTTATCCAACCGTAGCAAGAGTGTTCTTTTTATTAATACTATGTGAACCATCAATTCTTATATCATTTGAACCGTGACACTCTCCTTTGAGGACACCAAACTTAATGTTTGGTCATATATAAAGAAAATGAGTATCTTCCTCCAATTAGTGAGATTCAAATGTTAAATGTTCATAAGAATTGTTTTCATCATACTTTCTTTTTCTCCCTTTTTTTTTCATGAAGGATCAATTGTATCCCTAAATCGGTGCATCAAGGTTTGATGAACACCAAACTTGTTTCTTGTCAAAGGGTACATCACAATTAATGCCTTCATTACCGGAAAAGAATTTTTCCATTTATAAGATTTTGGAAAACAACAATTGTATGATTATTGATGCATGAGTTTCTACTTTTCATGAAGCTATGTAGACACCAAACTTAGTGTTTGGCCATATGCTTTGTCAAGATACTCCAAACATGCAAAATGGAATTATTTGTAACATTGGTTTAGTGTGCTTGAAGGCACACCAAACTTAGCATATGTTTCAAAATAGTGCATGCAGTCAATGGACATGTTCATGAAAGGAGAAAAGAATTCATGCTCAATTGATCATAACTTATTGAATTTAAAATGACATGAATCTTAAAGCATGGGTTGCCTCCCATGGAGCGCTCTTTTATTGTCATTAGCTTGACATTGAGGCTTTCTTTTATGGTGGTTGGTGCTTGTAGGGCCTCAATTTGTCTCCTCTGACCGTGATCCTCTTCTTTGTTCTCTGGTGTTCAATTTCAGCATGCTCTAATGAGAGTATGTTGCTGACAGTGTAGTAATCCTCGGTTTGTTGAGTTGCCCCCAGCTGTTGATATATCAGTTGCACTTTGTCACCTTTGGAAAGCCCCTCTGTTGGAATCTTTCTATTCTTCCAACCCCTTTTTGCTTTGTTTCTGCGTTTCATCTTTTCTTTTGTTGATCTTTCTTTTCTGGCCGTAGGCTTTCCTTGGGGGCCTCTCTTTTCAGTGGCTAATACTCTAATATCCTCTTGGGTTTCTTCATCAGTCTGCACAATCTTTAGCATTGGGATGTTGCTGTGACCTTCCTGATCATTTTTCATATAGTCTTTCTTCTCCTTGCTAAATTGTGCCTCTGGTAATACTTTCAGAGTGACACTCTGGTCATGCATCCTGAGAGTTTATTCCCCTTCCTCTATGTCTATGATAGCTCTAGCAGTGGCCAAGAATGGCCTTCCCAGTATAACAGAGTCACCATCATCATCGTTTGATTCTAGAACCACAAAATCAGCAGGGTATATAAAACTGTCCACCTTGACCAAAAGATTTTCAATTACACCCCTGGGGTATACCATTGACTTGTCTACCAGCTCCAGAGACATTTGTACTGGTTTGACCTCCTCTATATGCAGCTTTTTCACCAAGGAGGATGGTAGTAAGTTAATACTTGCTCCGAGATCGCACATTGCTTTAGTGATGGTCAATTCCCCAATGGTGCAAGGCAACAGGAAGCTCCCTGGGTCCTCAAGCTTGGGAGGAAGCCCCTTTTGAATCAAGGCCCTACATTCCTCAGTAATCATTATGGTTTCTTTCTCATCCCAGCTTCTTTTCTTGTTGACAAGCTCCTTCAAGAATTTGGCATACAGAGGCATTTGCTCAAGTGCTTCAGCCAAGGGGATATTGATTTCCAGCTTCTTAAAAATCTCAAGGAATTTGTGAAAATGCTGGTCTTTAACCTCTTTGTTAAACCTCTGGGGATATGGCAGTGGAGGTGTGATGCTCTTTCCTATTTGCTGCTATCCCTGGATTACTTTCTTTGAGCTTTGTGGCTGGTTGTCCTTCTCTTTAAGTTTCTCAGTGCTTTTGTTTGGCATCACAACTTGCTCTTTAGCTTCATCGTCCTTTGCTTGCTTCTCATCCTCTGTTGGTTCTTTGATGCTCTCTGCTTGCTTCTGTGTAGTGTCATTGTTGCTTATCAATGTTCTCCCGCTCCTTAATTGTATTGCCTTGCATTCCTCCTTGGGATTTGGGATTGTGTCACTGGGCAGTGAGTTTGAAGGTCTCTCAACAGATACTTGCTTGGAGAGTTGCCCAATCTGCCTCTCTAGGCTCTTTAATGATGCTTCATGGTTTTTGTTTGTTATTTCCTGGTGTTTCATCATTTTTTTCTATCAAGGTCTCTAAGTTGGTGAGTCTTTGAGGTTCAGGTGGTGCTTGTGGTGGGTTGTGAGATGTGGGTGTTGGATGATAGGCATTTTGGTTGGTGGGTTGGTTATTGGATTGGTACTGGTTGAGATTAGGGTAGTTGTTTTGAGGTTTTCTGTATGTGTTTTGGTTAGTCTGCTGCTGGTTGTAGTTTTGGTTGTTTTTTGGGTTGTTTTGATTTGAATTCCTCTGCCATGGGTGTTGGTTTTGGTTGTGAGTGTCTCCCCATCTGAGGTTGGGGTGATTTTTCCATGAGGGGTTGTAGGTATCACCATAGAATTCATTTGGATTTGAATGCATGTACTGGACTTGTTCCTGCTGTTGCTCCTCTTGGATTTCTTCATTTTGCCCCCATGTGGCTGATGGTTGGCTGGTGTTAACTGCTGCAACTTGGAGGCCATCAATCCTCTTGGTTATTTGCTCAAATTGTTGTTGAATTTGCTGCTGCATTAATTTGTTTTGAGCCAGGATTGAATCAACTCCTTCTAGCTCCATTACTCCTCTCCTTTGTGATGGTTGGCGGCCTCTTTGATGAGCAAAGAAATATTGGTTGTTGGCCACCATATCGATGAGTTCTTGAGCCTCCTCTGCAGTTTTCATGAGTTGCAAGGAACCTCCAGCTGAATGATCCAAAGCTTCCTGGGATTTCAGTGTTAAGCCTTCATAGAAGTTCTGCAGCTTCTCCCACTCATTAAACATGGCAGGGGGACATTTCCTGATTAGAGCCTTATACCTCTCCCATGCCTCATAGATGGGTTCAGCCTCCATTTGTGTAAATGTTTGTACCTCAGCCTTCAACCTTATAATCCTCTGAGGTGGGTAAAACTTGGCAAGAAACTTGGTTACCAAATCATCCCAGTTATTGATGCTGTCCCTTGAAAAAGATTCCAACCATTGAGTGGCCTTGTCCCTGAGAGAAAATGGGAATAGCATCAGTTTGTAACTGTCAGGAGGCACTCCATTAGTTTTGACAGTGTTGCATATCCTCAAGAAAGTGGATAAATGTTGGTGTGGGTCCTCAAGTGGTCCTCCACCAAAAGAGCAATTGTTCTAAACCAAAGTGATGAGTTGTGGCTTGAGTTCAAAATTGTTAGCATTGACATTTGGAGCCAAGATGCTGCTCCCACAATGTCTAGGATTTGCAAAGGTATAGGAAGCCAAAACTCTCCTCTAGGGTGGGTTGTCATTGTTGTTGTCTGCTCCACCTGGTGGATTGGTTGAATGTTCCTCCATCTCTTGGAATTCTTCGTCTGATTCCTCTTCTCCAACAATATTTTTCCCTCTTTCAGATCTTCTTAACCTCCTGAGAGTTCTTTCGTCTTGTTCATGAAAATTGGGTATGGTTCTTCTTGTACCTGACATACAAGCAGAGCATGAGAAATGCACAAAACCAGTGACACTTCAATCTACTTCTAGATTGAAGTGTTAGTTAGTTTAAGCAAAAAATCAAACAGTTAGTGGGTTAATCAAAATTAAAGAGAAAATGCTTGATCTAGATCACCACCTCACTTAATCATTTTCAATCTAATCATTCCCCGGCAACGGCGCCAAAAACTTGATGAGTATTTTGGTGAAAAATAAATTTCTCCCAAAACACACAAATCTAACCGGCAAGTGTACCGGGTCGTATCAAGTAATAACAACTCACGGGAGTGAGGTCGATCCCACAGGGATTGAAGGATTGAGCAATTTTAGCTTAGTGGTTAATTTAGTCAAGCGAATCAAGATTTGGTTGAGTGTTTTATGATTTGCAGAAATTAAATTGCATGGAAGTAAAGAGAACAGGGAATTAAAGTGCTGAATCTTAAAGAACAAGAAATTAAATAGCAGAAACTTAGAATGCAAGAAATGTAAATTGCAGAATCTTAAAGTGCAAGAAATGTAAACGGCTGGAATTATAAAGGGAATTGGGGATTGGATTTGCAGAATTTAAACAAGGAAAAGTAAATTTCATCAAGCAGAAAAGTAGAAGAAGGTTTGGGTTAGATTGGATCTTGAAGCAGAAAAGTAAATGAACATGAAAACAGTAAACCGAATGTAAATTGGAATTTCAGATCTCAGGGGTCCAGAGACTAGAAAACCAGGTCTAGATCTCACTACCTTCCTTGATCCAACAAGAACAATTGCAAGGGAAAAGTAAATTGCAAAGAAAATAGATGAAGAACAATTAACCCAAACTGAAATTCAATTAAGCAGTAAATAAACAGAGAGATCCAAGGATGAGATTGAAAGAAAATTTCTTCAATTCTTCAACCCAAGATCCAAGACAATTGCAATTGAAATTGAAAGCAATAAAACTGAGAGGAAAAGAAGTGAATTCTCCTTCCCCAAGACAAAGAAATTAAAGATCACTCAAATTCAAAAGCTCTCCGAAAACTATTATGAAAATTCCAAAAGAAAGCTCCCCGAAGAACTTGAATTCTATCCTATTTATACACTTTCTTCCAATGATCTTCAAGCCTTGAGTTGGGCCTTTGCTCTTGGTGGAATTGGGTTGAAAGAGGCCTTGGTTGATTGCTCTTGGAGTTTGAAGAGGAACCAAAACGAACCAATTGAACTGGGTTTGAGTTTTGCAAAAGTTGGACCAAAAGTTTGAGCAAAAGTTAGGGGGCTAACTTTTGCTCCAACTTTTCATATCAGCTACCATAATCTGCTGATACCAACGTTGGTGCCAAAGTTAGGGGTCTAACTTTGGCCCTAACGTTGGCCTTACCTTGTGCACTTGTGGCGCCAACGTTAGCCACCAAGTTAGGGGCTAACGTTGGCGCAAACTTTTGCTCCTCCCTTGTGATTTTCATGTGCCAACGTTAGCCACCAAGTTAGGGGGCTAACGTTGGCGCAAACTTTTGGTGCCCAGGGAGGTTTTCTTCATGCCAACGTTAGCCTCAAAGTTAGGGGGCTAACGTTGGCGCAAACTTTTGGTGCCCAGGGGTGATTTTCATGTGCCAACGTTAGCCTCAAAGTTAGGGGGCTAACGTTGGCGCAAACTTTTGGTACCCAGGGAGTGATTTTCAAGTTCCAACGTTAGCCCAAAAGTTAGGGGCTAACGTTGGGGCTAACTTTTCAACCAAAAGTTTGTGCAAAAGTTTGATGCTAACTTTAGGTCCAGCTTTTTGTTTCCTGGTTCAATTTCACTTATTCCATTGTCTTCTCTTTACTCCTAGCTATTCCTTCTTGCTTCAACCTTTCTCCAAGCTTTCTTCACCTATCATTAATCAACCAAACACATCAAAGCTATGCTTGAAATCATGAGATATTCATTCTTTCATAATATGTGACAATTATAGTATAAAACCTCATGAAATAGCATGAATTCATACATGGTTGATTAAATCAAAGGAAACATGAAAATCTACCTAATTGGCTTGCTTGTAGCTCAAGAAAGTGCATAATTCTAATGAAAACAAAAGAAAAAGACTAGTTAAAATAGGCTAAGATGACTTGTCATCACCTCTTCCACCAAAGAGTCAATAATATCAGCGCTCATGCAGTCGTTTAATGTGTCTGGGTGCTGCATAGCTTTGACAGCATTCAACTTAAACTTATCCTCATTGACTCTCAGGGTTATCTCCCCTTTTTGGACATCAATGAGGGTTCGTCTAGTTACTAGGAAAGGTCTTCCTAGAATGAGAGTTGCACTCTTGTGCTCCACAATTTCCAGCATCACAAAGTTAGTGGGAAAGGCAAATGGCCCAACCTTGACAATCATGTCCTCAATTATGCCTGATGAAATTTTAATGGAGCCATCAGCAAGTTGGAGGCATATCCGGGTTGGTTTAACTTCATCAGTCAAACCAAGCTTTTTGATAGTGGATGCAGGTATCAAGTTGATACTTGCCCCAAGATCACATAGAGCTTTCTTGGTACAAGCATCCTCTAAGGTGCATGGTATCATAAAGCTTCCGGGATCTTTAAGCTTCTCTGGTAAGCTTTTCAGAATGACTGTACTGCATTCTTCAGTGAGAAAAACTTTTTCAGTTTCTCTCCAATCCTTCTTATGACTTAAGATCTCTTTCATGAACTTAGCATAAGAGGGTATTTGCTTAAGTGCCTCTGCAAACGGAATCTTTATTTCAAGAGTCCTGAGATAGTATGCAAAGCGGGCAAATTGTTTATCCTGTTTCGCTTGGCAGAGTTTCTGAGGATAAGGCATCTTGGCTTTATATTCTTCAACCTTAGTTGCTGCAGGTTTACTTCCTACAGAAGTGGTTGGAAAAGCCTGCCTAAGGGGGTTGTTATCAGCACTTGCAGGTGTCTGATCCCCCATTGGCATTTGAACGCCAGAATTGGGAGCTGTATGGGCGTTTAACGCCAGATTGCCACCCTTTTCTGGCGTTTGAACACCAGAATCATTGTTCTCTGGGCTCTTACTGTCCTCAGAGGGATTTTGGGCAGTGGGTTGGTCATCCTCTGTTAGTTGTTCCTTTCTTGGCTTTCTGCTGCCTTGAGTTGAAACATTCAATGTCTTCCCACTCCTTAAATAAACAGCTTGGCACTCTTCTGTTATCTGTTTAGATAGATGCTGTCTTGTCTGATCCAATTGTGCTTCCATATTCTTTTTAGCATTTTTAGTGTCTTGTAGCATTTCTTTAAATTCTGCTAATAGTTTTGTTATAAGAAGCAATTGTTGATTGAGTTCAACAACTTGTTCTGGAGGACTAAGTTCAGTGGATACTGCTTTAGCCTCTTCTTTCATGAAGGACTCACTACTTAAGTACAGATGTTGATTTCTAGCAACTGTATCAATGAGCTCTTGAGCCTCTTCAGTTGTCTTTCTCATGTGTATAGATTCACCAGCTGAGTGGTCTAGAGACATCTGGGCCTTTTCTGTAAGCCCGTAGTAGAAGATGTCTAACTGCACCCACTCTGAAAACATTTCAGAGGGGCATTCCTTAGCATCTCTCTGTACCTCTCCCAGGAATTATAAAGAGATTCATTATCCTCTTGTTTAAAGCCTTGGATGTCCAACCTTAGCTGTTTCATCCTTTCTGGAGGGAAATATTGATTCAAAAATTTGTCTGATAACTATTTCCATGTTCTTATGCTTGCTGTGGGTTGGTTATTTAACCACCTCTTAGCTTGATCTTTTACAGCAAATGGAAACAGTAATAATCTGTAGACATCCTAATCTACTTCCTTATCACGCACTGTGTCAGTAATTTGTAAGAATTGTGCCAGAAACTCAGTAGGTTCTTCCTGTGAAAGACCGAAATACTGACAATTTTGCTGCACCATGATAATGAGCTGAGGGTTTAGCTCAAAATTGCTGGCTCTGATGGGGGGTATACAGATACTACTCCCATATGAAGCAGTAGTAGGGTTAGCATATGACCCCAGAGTCCTTCTGGACTGTTCATTTCCACTTAGGTCCATGATGGAGAAAGGGAGATGATATGGATTGTAAATAAAAATTTTATTCTTTTTTTTTGAATACCACAATTAAAAGGAAATAAAATAAAATAAAAAAAATGGAAAATTGAATATAAGTTCAAAAATTAAAAGAAAATTGAAAACTAAAATAATTAATTAATTGAAAAGATTTGAAAAAAATGTGGGTGAGGATTTTCGAAAAAATGAAGAGAGAGAAAGTGGTTAGGAAGTTTTGAAAAAGATATGTCTTAAAATTAAAGATACTTGTAAGAAAATAAATAAAAGAAAAGATTTGAAAAAGATATGATTTTAAAATTTGAGATTAGAAAAAATAAGATAAGTTAGATAAGAGAAGATAAGTTTTTAAATTAAAAAGTTTTGAAATTTAAATTTTAAATTTGAAAATTAAATTTTGATTTTTAAAATTTGAAATTTGAAATTTGAAATTTGAAATTTGATAAGATAAGATTTTGAAAAAGATATGATTTTTGAAAAAGATTTGAATTTTGAAATTTAAAACTAAGATAAGATAAGATAAGATAAAAATTTTAAAATAAAAATCTGAATTTTTAAATGTAAATTTCGAAAATTCAATTAAAATAAAGAGAAAAGATATTTTTTTTTAATTTAATGAGGGAAGAGAAAAACAATAAAATGACACCAAACTTAAAATTTTTAGATCAAAACAAAGAAAACAAACAAGAAAACTTTGAATGTCAAGATGAACACCAATAACACTTTGAAGATCGAGATGAACACCAAGAACAAATTTTGGAAATCTTTAAGAAAATAAAAACACAAAGAACACCAAACTTAAAAATTTTTATACTTTGGACACTAATAATTCGAAAATGCACAAGAAAAACAAGGAAAGACACAAAACAAGAAAAATTAAAGATCAAACAAGGAAAATAAACAAGAACAACTTGAAGATCAAGAACGAACACGGAACATAAAACTCAAAAATATGAAGAATAAAAAGAGCATACAATTCAAAAATTGAAGGAAAATAAAAACATGCAATTGACACCAAACTTAAAACATGAAACTAAACTCAAACAGAAGACTCAATTATTAGTTTATTGGCTTTTATCTATTTATTAAAATTTTCGAAAAAAATCTAGAAAAAGAAAACAAAAATTTTAAAATTTTAACAAAAAACAATAATAGAAGACTCAATTTTAGTGACTCTAAACCAAAAAGATAAATTTTTCCTAATCTAAGTAACAAGATGAACCGTCAGTTGTCCAAACTCGAACAATCCCTAGCAATGGTGCTAAAAACTTGGTGCACGGAATTATGATCACACTTTTCACAACTCCGCACAACTAACCAGCAAGTGCACTGGGTCGTCCAAGTAATACCTTACATGAGTAAGGGTCGATCCCACGGAGATTGTTGGCTTGAAGCAAGCTATGGTTACCTTGTAAATCTTAGTCAGGAGATTAATGATAAAAATGATTTTTGTTTATAAAAGGTAAATAACATGAAATAAATGATACTTGTGATTCAGTAATTGAGGAACAGGTTGAGGTTCCAGAGATGCTCTGTCATCTGAATCTCTGCTTTCCTACTGTCTTCTTCTCCAAACACGCATGGCTTCCTTCAATGGCAAGCTGTATGTTGGTGGATCACCGTTGTCAATGGCTACCATCCGTCCTCTCGGATGAAAAATACTAGGCACGGTTTCTACACGGCTAATCAACTGTCGGATTTCTCGTCTCAGAGAAAAATACCAGGTACAGCTACTGCACGGCTAAACATCTGTCGGTTCCCACTAGTGTTGGAATAGGATCTCTCTATCCTTTTGCACACTGTCACTGCGCCCAACATTCATGAGTTTGAAACTCGTCACAGTCATCCCTTCCCAGATCCTACTCGGAATACTACAGACAAGGTTTAGACTTTCTGGATCCCAAGAATACTGCCATTTAGTTCTAGTCTTTACCACGAAGGTTCTAATATCACGGACTCGGTCCATGGATCAGAGACCCAAGAGATACGCACTCAAGCTGTCGCCCAATGACTACGTTGAGCTCAAATAGAATGGGAGTGGTTATTAGGCACGCGTTCATAGAATTGAGAATAATGATAAGTGTCACGGATCATCATATTCTCTATATTGAAGTACGAGTGAGTATCTTAGAATAGAATCAAGCGTGATTGAATAGAAAACAGTAGTAATTGCATTAATCCATTGAAACACAGGAGAGCTCCTCACCCCCACCTATGGGGTTTAGAGACTCATGCCGTAGAAGATACAATATGAAGTGTAGAATGTCATGAGTTGCTAAATAAATCTCTAAAAGTAGTTTTTATACTAAACTAGTAACTTAAGTTTGCAGAAAATGAGTAACTAGGTGTAGATAGTGCAGAATTCTACTTCCGGGGCCTACTTGGTGAGTGTTTGAGCTGATCTTTCAAGCTTCCACGTGCATATGCCTCAAATTGGAGTTAAACACCACCCTGGGTGCCAAAATGGGCGTTTAACACCAAGAAGTGTGCCAGTTTTGCCATTTTACGCCAGAAAATGGTCTCTGGCTAGCATTTAACGCCAGTTTGGGCTATCAAATCTCAGACAAAGTATGGACTATTATATATTACTGAAAAGCCCAAGATGTCTACTTTTTAACTCAATTGAAAGCGCGCTAATTGGGTCTCTGTAGCTCCATAAAATCCACTTCGAGTGCAGGAGGGTCAGAATCCAACAGCATATGCAGTCCTTTCTCAGCCTCTGAATCAGATTTTTGCTCAGATCCCTTAATTTCAGCCAGAAAATACCTGAAATTATAGAAAAATACACAAACTCATAGTAAAGTCCATAAATGTAATTTTTGCATAAAAACTAGTAAAAATATAATAAAAATTAGCTAAAATATACTAAAAACTACCTAAAAGCAATGCCAAAAAGCGTATAAATTATCCGCTCATAAGTTAGTCATGGGTTTCATTAATTCTTGCATGTTGTGATGTTTCCTACTCTTGCACTCTAGGTATTTGTTAAAATACTTTCACTAGTTTTTGGGTAGTTTTCTTGACTCTTGGCTAAGCTAAGGGAATTGAGTGATCTTGAGTCATTGGGTCTCATTGAATTGGAGATTTGAGAACCCTTGGTGGTCAGTTTGATAACCATTGCTACTTGCCTACTACTAAGTCAATTAGTAGATAGGTTAGGACTTATGGATTGATGTTGATCAAGCCATTTGACATGCTTCAAGTATAGAAGTAAACTTAATGAGCTTGGTTCCTCATAATTATCAATATTTGATTTGTTGACAAGGATGGTGATCTCAATTACCTATGTCTAGCTAAGAGTTCTTTCCATTTCTTTTATTAGTTCTTGTTATTTTACTTTCTTGTCATTTATACTTTCTTGTCAATTTACCAAATCAAACCCCCCTTGTTTTTCATAGCCAATAACTGACCACTTCATTGTAATTCCTTGTGAGACGACTCGGAGTCTAAATACTTCGATTAATTTTCATTGGGGTTTGTACTTGTGACAAAACCAAAATTTTTGATAGGGAGGATTGTTTGTTGGTGTAGAGCAATACTTGCAACGAGAATTAACTTTGAGAAATTTTATACCATCAAAGAAGTCACTTATCAACCCTCACCGGATGTGTATCCGCTCTAGGCACTCAAGTGTATGGGGTTGATTCACTCAATTCTCCCCTAATCATGCTTTCCAAGATTTGTTTTTCATCTAACAATCAACAATTATTTCATGCATGCATACAAATATCATGAGGACTTTCCCATAGGTTGTAATGGGGCTAGGGTCAAGGTAAGGATGCATATGGTCAAGTGGACTAGAATTTGAATCTTTGATTAACTTAAACTTCCTACCTAACTTATGACAACCTATACAATTCTAAACAAACCTAACTACCCATTCTTCACTTTTTCACACACACTCATGCATTCTCTTTTGATCACCACACATATGTATTGATTTTTTTTTATTGACACCTTGAACTTTGGGGCATTTTGTCCCCTTCTTATTGCAATTGTTTTTCTTTCTTTTCTATTTTTTTCTTATATATATATATATATATATATATATATATTCTTTTTATTTTTCTCATTTTTTTCAAACTAAAATATATACAAGAACATCAATGCATATGGTTTCACATTTGACTAATACATGAGTATGTACCCAATTCCCAAGATTTTTCAACACAAATACAAAATATACTTTCATCTCTACCCAATATTCCCAACTTCCCCAAAATCAAATGATGAACACTCTCACTAGCCTAAGCTAATCAAAGATCCAAACAAGGGACATTTATTATTTTTCACTTAGGCTTGTAATGAGCTAAAATTAAGAACAAATGGGTTAAGCATAGGCTCAAAATTGGCTAACAATGGAAGATAAAAGGTAAGGCCCTTTAGGTAAGTGAGCTAATTGAAACAATGGCCTCAATCATGTAATTGTATGTATACATGGAATAATGGACATATAGACTCAAACAAATCAAAGATCACAATCATAGAAAGAGAATAATGCACACAAGAATGAAAATAAGTGGCTATATGATGTAACCACACAATTAGGCTCAAATCTCACATGCTTGTGTTCTTAGCTCAAAAACATGATCCATAAAATATATAATTCAAGCAAGTTCTAAAAAATATTTTTTTTCAATCAATTGGGGTGCCCTATATAGATAAAATCCTTGGAAAATATCATGATTTTGACTAAGCTTAATATATACATATGCAATGCAAGAAAATGCAACTAAAAATCCTAAAATGAAATGCAAAAGTGTTGGGATTAGAAACTTGTGACCAAAAAGCGCCGAATGATCGGAAGACTTCCCCACACTTAAAAGTTTGCACCGTCCTCGGTGCACTACATGAGCAAGGGGGTACGGCGACTTTCCGAGTTACCACCTTCATCTGGTAGGTCAACCGGTTGCTGCGTGTTCTTCTTCCCGCTTCCATTTTTGCTTATGGTGCATCAATCATGAAAAACAAAATAAACACCGTAAAATGAGAAAATACAAAAGCAAGGAAGCGTGAATTATTGGAATGAGGTAAATCACTAGAATTGAGTGAGTGAATTGGTGTGACATTGATGAAAAATAGGTGTGTGGGTTCTAAAATTGCGCGCGATTTAGAACGCACACATACTAGTATAAAAACTTATGTCGCAATTACACAAAAGAAAACATGCACTTCACTCATTCTAGTGTGCTTGAGATACTCTAAACTTGTAGGCTAAGACAACCAAACAAAGTAGTGAAGAAGCATAAAAGCATTCAAGCAGAAATCAAGCAATTGTGAAATTGGATAATGAATGGGTATTGATTGATGTATAAGTGAAATTAGTGAACAAAATGGTATATGAAACTTACACAACAATCAATGACACATATTGAAGTTGTTGCAACACCTAAGTGACATAGAGGTGGAACACA
The DNA here is from genome assembly GCF_059453495.1 of Arachis ipaensis. NCBI lineage: Eukaryota > Viridiplantae > Streptophyta > Magnoliopsida > Fabales > Fabaceae > Arachis > Arachis ipaensis. Next base: position 120,492,290 of record NC_142444.1, on the reverse strand, counting down.
TGGATGCTATAGAACTTAGGAAAAAGAAGATAGAAGTGAAAATCAATCACATAGCAAGCAATCTCATACACGGTTCTGGAATAGCGATGGGGACAGTAATGTTCTCACCGACTAGCATTATCTAATAGTTTAAGTACAGTTGATATAGTTGATGCACAATCAAAATATGGTTTTTTGGGGTGGAATTTGTGGCGGCAACCTATAGGTTTCGTCGTTTTTCTAATTTTTTCCCTAGCAGAATGTGAAAGCCGCCGATTCGTTCTAATCGAGCCTCTCGATCTGTCATTATACCTCTCGAAGTAGAAATAATGACAATTCCCATCCCCCCTAAAATTCTCGGAATTTGTTGATAATTAGAATAGACAGCCAATCCGAAATGTCACAAAATCCTCTGCTCTTCGGGGATGTCCTCAGCGCCGAGGAACCTGTATATAATAAAAACAAATTACTAAAAATATAATCAAATTCGATTTATATTAATATTTCATTTTTTTTTCGAATTTGAATTCATTTGTTTTTCGCGATTCTATGTTTTCAACACTAAACTAATATTGACAACAGTATTGAAAGGTCCATAAAGCTCTACAAAGCTCAAAAATATGTCACTAGGTAGGCTTTCGATCCAAATTCACAACTCTACAATCTCAATGCATGGAATAAGTGATGTGAATAAGGGTAAACCATAAACAAGCACCACCTAAAAAAAAATGCAATGATAATATACAATTGCCTAACAATGGATGATGAATGCCCGCATGGTGGCCAAAACATGCAATCCAAAAGAGTGAAGAAGCTTAAAGGCAATGTAACATGTACTTGGTGTTCACAAATGTTAAACATGAAAAGTTCCAAACCAAGTAACCAAATACAACCTCAACAAAGAAATCCAACAATGACAATTAACAATAATGACGTTAAACTAACATCCTATTAGTAATAAGCAGCAGTAAATAGTAAGCAAGATTAGTAATCCAACACTTATAATGGAAAACGAAAATTAAACTAACTAACTAACTAAAAGAAATGGTTTTATATGGTGTTTGGTAGTGTTGGATGATGTTTGAAGGGTGGAAAGAAAAGAAGAGGAGAGAGAAAAAGGAGAGAAATGAAAAGAAGAGAAGAAAAGAAGATGATTGATGTAGGGCAGGCCACGCGTGCGCGTCAGTGACACGTGCGTGTGGAGTGGCGGAATGGCAGCGATGCGTACGCGTAAGGCACGCGTGCACGTCGATGGGTTATTTCGAGAGCGACGCGTACGCGTGACTTGGCTTGCGCGTTTCGCACAGTGCACGCGCGCTGTTCGCGTGACTCTCGGGAAAATGGCTTGGAGGTGAAAGCATGCAATCCACGTATACATGTGCATGACGCGTCCGTGTGGGTGGTTGAAATTACTTGGGTCACGCGTACACGTGAGGCACGCGTATGCGTGGATTGGTGCCCTGTTTTTCAAAATTTTTCTATGTTTTTGCACCAAACCAAGCATTCCAAAACTCCAAACAGCTACCAAAACATCATAAAACCTTTTTTAACCTATTAGACTCCCAAATAAACTCAAGTAACTAAACGAAACATGAAATTAAACTAGTTTTACCAATATTTACAAATGAAAAAATGAAAAGAGTTTACCATGGTGGGGTGTCTCCCACCTAACACTTTTGTTTATTGTCTTTAAGTTGGACTTATGGGGAGCTCTTCATCAAGGTGACTTGTGCTTGAATCCATCCTTGAACATCCACCAATGCTTGGACTTCTATTGTGCTTCATCATTCAAAGTTAATAACTCCAAGCTTTGATGGAGTTCTTCACAAATCATGGGCTCCAAAGTTGATCCTCATTTTGTAATCCGGGATCTTACACCTTGTTTTCACACCCATCTTGAAGTTGATTACGTTGAGTCCATCTGGGTGGTAAGAAAGACGAATTCTCATGAAGGTACCAAACGATCCTCCTAGTCCCATTCAATTGAGCACTACACCAATCCATGTTCCTCAATTTTGAGCTTCCAACTATAATGAGCCTAGACTTATAGCGCCAACCACTAAACATCCTTCTTTTATGCTTAATTCCACAAAGCGCCCTAAGTTGGCCATCCGTTTCAAGAATACCAAATTCAAGTGGGATAATAAAGCTAAGAGTTAGAAGTTTTACCCACTCAAATGAAGGATTAGATGACAACCTAGGTGGAGGAGTTCCCAACAGTCTTGACAAAGCACACTCCACTCCCGTCCATCCTCTTCTAGAGGCGTCCACCACTTGGCAAGGTTCTTCAAGCTCTACCTCTTGCCAAGCTTCCTCAAGTTCACATTCTTCTTCACCAAATTCTTCTATCTCTTCCTCATCACACAAATCATAAATAGGAGGTTTAGTGAAGTTTACCTCATCATCAATTTCAAGCATATTGGGGAAGGACTCATCAAGATCAAAAGGATCACATGTTGATTCGGAATCATCATAAATAGGAGGGCTTGTTGCTTGGAACACTTCTTCCAATTCTTCACTCAAAATATGTCTTGGAGGTTTCACATCCTCTTCAACATTGCTTTCTAGCCCAATGGAAGAAGGTTCAACAAGATCATCAAGGGGATTGATCAATCTGGACAAAAAATCACTAATGACGGAATCCACTTCTTGATCAACTTCCCTCAACTCTCTATCCACTTCCTTAGCATCACTCTCCTCTTTGACATCCTTTCCAAACTCCATGGAAGATGGCTCTTCAATTTAAGATTCCTCTATGTGCTCAACATATCCTAAACATCCACCCACTACTTCTTCTTGATCAACAATCTCTACCTCCTCCTCTTGTTGTACTTCTTGCTTTGACTCTTCTTCCTCACCTTGGAGTTCCAAATTCACTCCCTCACTAAACCCTTTGGTTGCTTCTCCACATTCAACAATGGGAGTACCTTGATCGCATAGGTTCAGGCGGGATGAGGCCATGTTGCTAACGGCTTCCGCTATGGTAGCGAGCACGGCTTCTATTTTCTTGAACTCTTCTTCGTGATTCATACACCTAGCTAGAAGTTCTTGTTTCTCTCGCATTAGGTCTTCCGATGAAGGTGGTGGTGGAAGAGAGGATTCATTGTTTGAGGGAAGGGTATTATAGTTGGAAGGTAGTTCATATTAGTGAAATTCATGAGGTGGTATGTATGGACTTTGTGGTTCATGGGAGTATTGGTATTGGAATGGTGGTGGCTCTAGATATGGTTCATATGGTGGTTGGTATGGTGGGTATAGGTTAGGGTCATATGGAGGTGGATGGTGGTATGAGGCTTGTGAGTATGGTAGAGGGTTATATTGTGGAGGGGGTTCATATGCATATGATGATTGTGGTTGACAACCACAATGAGGGTTATCACACACATTAGATTGGTATGCATCTTGGAGTGGTTCTTGCTCATAGTACATTGGGGGAGGTTGTTGCCATGGAGGTTGATCAAATGCTTGAGGCTCCTCCCACGTTTGGTTGTTCCTTCCTTGATGCATGTTGCCATTGTAATTTCCATCTCCTACAACATAGTTAGAACCACACTCATAGCCAAAATGATGAGAATTCATAGTTTCAAGAGAAAATAAAAACAAATACTAATAAGAAACAAAGAGAGCAAAATCCTATACTAGCAAAAACTGACAAACAAACCAAGAATCAAGCTATTCACAATATATACAATAGCCAATAACATAGCACCATTGCAATTTCCCAGCAACGGCGCCATTAATTTGATAGCGAGAATTGTCATCGGCCTAGATTTTCTTCTTATAGAAAAGAATTAATTCGTTGTAAGCATAGCTCCAAACCAACAAACAACTCTCGCATCAAATTAAATTTTGGTTTTGTCACAAGTACAAACCCCAATGAAAATTAACCAAAGTATTTAGACTCCAGGTCGTCTCACAAGGAATTGCAATGAAGTGGTCAATTATTGGCTATGAAGGAACAAAGGGGGTTTGATTGGTAAAAGGGCAAGAAATTAAATGGGCAAGAATTTAAATGACAAGAAGAGTAAATCAAGCAAGCAATTAAAGGAAGCAAGTAATAAAGAGAGAGACATTCATGGCAAGAATTGAGAATATAGGCCTTCTATCCTAGTCATGCAATGATTAATTCATCTTATTTAGTCAACTCCAACAGCGGAAGAAGGTATCATGTTATCTTCACATAGGGAGAATGTCAAACAAGACTAATCAATCACATCACAATAATAAACAAGAATTTATCTTATTTTGTCATCTCCAATGTTGGAAGAAGGTGTAAGTTATCTTCCATGAGAGAAAGTCAAAAAAGACTAGTTAATCATAATCCAAATGTCCTAATCAACTCACTAATTGGATTAGCAAGAGATTAGAGTCAATGAAAATAATATTAACTAACAACTCTAGATCACCAACATGAGTTGGGTTTTCATGACTCAAGATTTCTTAATTACTCTTTCCAAGCCAAGAATGCTCAAAATCTACTCTAAAGCCCAACCAAGTATTTTGTCAAACACTTGGTGGGTACAAAAGGAAAGCATGGTAAAAGTGCAAGAATAGTAAATCTACCAACTACCAATTGTAAGAAAAGTAAACCAACAATTCAAATCATCAATAAAAGAACATCAAACATTAAATTTTATTAAATGTAAACAAAATCCAACATGAGCATTCATAAACATAAAAGAGACATAAAAGTAAAATTGACAAGAGAACTAAGAAGAATAGAGTAGTATAAATAAGAAATTGTAAAGGAAACAAGATGAATTCAAGAAATCATGCCTAGATCTAAGATGGAAATATCCTAGGAACCCTAATTCTAGAGAGAAGAGGGAGCTTCTCTCTCTATAAACTACACTACATGATGCTAAGCTACAAACAATTGCTCCCCCTTTGCTCAATATTTAATTCTGCATCAAATACCCTCAGAAACAAGTTGGATTTGGGCCTGGGCAGCTCAGAAATCACCCCAGCGATTTGTCTTTAAGTGAGTCACGTGCCGCGCGTCACGCGTGCGCGTGCTTCACGCGTGCACGTCGATGGCAAAAACCCATATTCACGTGTACGTGTGCTTGACGCGTGCGCATGGCTTGAAAAATCTCCAATGCACGCGTGCGCGTGAATGGCGCATGCGCGTGGGTTAATGTACTCCAAATCCTTATTTCCTCATGCATTCTCCACTTTGTATGCTTTTCTCTTTATTTCTTCCATCCAATACTTGCCTTGTGGACCTGAAATCACTCAATAAACACATCAAGGCATCGAATGGAATTAAAGTGAATTAAAATCACCAATTTAAGGGCCTAAAAAGCATGTTTTTACACTTAAGCACAATTTAAGGGAGAATTACAAAACCATGCTATTTCATTGAATAAATGTGAGAAAATATGATAAAATCCCCTAAAATAAGCACAAGATAAACCACAAAATTGAGGTTTATCACTTTCCTGGGACCTTATTTATTATATATGTGGGCACCTTAACCATACTGAGAACCCCCAGTTCTCATCCCATACAATATTGTTGTTTTTCAGATGCATGTTGAGAAGCACCACTCTGTATTCTGGAGACTCTGATGAAGCGAAGAACTCTTGGGACTCATGGGCGTATTTTGTTTATATTTATATATGTATATATATTCTCCACCTTGTATTTTATGTTTGTCCCTCTTAGAGGTTGACTCGGAAAAATAGGTTGTCATTTTTCTACTTTGGGTCACTTTGGGATTCTCTCACATATATATATATATATATATATATATATATATATATATATATATATATATATATATATGATATAATTAACAAAGCTTCTAACTCAGTTCGCGAAGATAAACCAGCCAGAGCATATAGGTATATATATATATATGTATATATATATATATACATACATATATATATATGTATATATATATATATACATATGTATATATGTATGTATATATATATATATACATATATATATATCAATGATATAATTAACAAAGCTTCTAACTCAGTTCGCGAAGATAAACCAGCCAGAGCATATAGGTATATATACCTATATGCTCTGGCTGGTTTATCTTCGCGAACTGAGTTAGAAGCTTTGTTAATTATATCATTGATATATATATATATATATATATATATATATATATATATATATATATATACCTATATGCTCTGGCCGGTTTATCTTCGCGAACCGAGTTAGAAGCTTTGTTAATTATATCATTGACACTCTCTTTTTATTATTCATATACATATATCTTACGTTTCTTTGTACGCAAGTTTCCATTTTTGTGAGCGTTACGACTTTTGTTTTAAACTTTCCTTCAAAGGCTCCTAGATATAAAACTTTTTCAACTATATTATATATATTTTTTCATTTTTAGAGGTCGTAATACCTCGCCACCTCAATTTTATGACTTAAGCATAAGATCTGTGTGGTAGGGTATTACATTATGGTATCAGAGCAGTTCGTTCCCGTAGAGCTTGGGGAATGGACTGACTATGCTTCTGAGTATACTCTGTTTGTGTGTACATACTATATTGGATGTCTGCTTCACATATATAGCATAAATATTCATGAGCATTACTTTTGGAGATTCGAAACACTAGACTTTAGATATTAAGACTGATTACTTTAATATTAATTGTTCAGTGTAGACAAGACCAAAATGGCATCTCGTGAACGCGAGTGAGATAATATGGTTGATTCTTGGCTGCTGCTGTGGAAGCTTCTGCTGAAGGAATGAAGTGAACAAACTAAAAATAGTGACAGAGACGGTAATGAACTCGTAGTGGAGAAAACCAAGGACTCAGAACTTGTGTAGCTATATTAAAAGTCAATGGCATTAGTTAGAAAGGTAAAAAGATACAAGAAGATGTTTGGTAGAAGCAAGAGAAGGATTATGTTCGTAGTAGTTGATAATCAGAGTGACGCTACGAAAGCGCGACGATTTTGGTGGCTCTAGAATTGTATCGACGTGAGAATAGAGTTTTAGGATATGAGAGTGTCTTGAGGAATTAGTGTAGGATCGAGGAGTGAAAAGTGTGTGTGATTTAGGCTATAACGGATTGAATCAGACTAAGAGATTGAAAAATTGATTAGTGTTTGAAATAGTTGAGAAGGATTAGAGATCGATTTGGTTTTGATAGGATCCTTGGAGGATAAGGGAGTTTGTAGTCAATAAGAAAGAGTGAGATGAAACTAAGAATGAAATAGACGGGTTTAGCTTAGACGTGAAATGGGAATAGGCTGTTAAATTGATGTTGAAGAATGACAAAATAAATGGTAAGAGGTCGGTTGAATTTGAGGGAGCGTATATGGAGAATTGAGAGCAAATTTTTTAGGACGAAAATTTCTGTTAGAGGGGTAGAATGTAAACCCCAAGTAATTACTGAATAATTAGTTAATAAATTAATTATTGATTAAATAAATCATAAAATGAAATTTTATGATTTAGTGAGGTAGAACTAATTAAAATAAGAATTTTGACACTAATTTTAAAGGATTTGGCCCAAGATTGGGCCGAACGGGCTGAACCAAATGAGCCAGGCCCAAAATGGCCCAAGGCTCATCCCACTTATATATAAATGAAGGGCATCAGCCCTTCTTTCCTCAATTGAGGCTGGAAACATGCTACATGCATTGGAGGAAGGGGGAGAGCATGTGAAATTTCAAAACCCTTAGTGGTGATTCAAATCCTTGTAACTTTTGATCCGGAGCTCCAATCGCCGCACTGTTTGCAGTCACGTGACCAATGCGACGAGCTCTAAAAAGCTAAATCATTGATTAGGTAAGAAAACCACTTCTGTATTCTAGTTCTCTCCTCCCCAAATTTCAAATTCAATGTGTAATCATGTTAGATTTTGCTTGATTTCGGTGTTTAGGTTCGAATTAATTCACGAGTATTGTCGGGTTTAACTCATTGGAGCTGTGGGTCAAGTAAGCACTTTTAATTTCTTTGTGAAATGTTGAATTAGTAAACCCTATGTTGATTATAGTGAATATTATGATGTTAGATTGAAACTGGTTGTGCATTGGAGACAATTTGAGGAATCGAAAATTTGAGGTCATGTTTCGGAGGCCGGGTTTTGTTGGTGAGGTTTTAGAATCTTGGAAACTTGTGGTCTGGGAACACTTAAGGTGTTCTGGGTTTATTGAAAAATCAGCCAAGGTATGATTTTGGTTTTTCGTATATAATATGTACGGTATCGTGAAAACTTAGGCTAGATGACTATAGGATAAGTTGAATATGTGTTTGGAGCATCTTTAATGATTTTAGTTGTCAATGTATGTTAAAATTATGAGGTACGATTGAATTAATGATTCATTGATGTGAATGTGGTTGGTGTTAGTAAAATGGATTAATGAATGATGATTTTGATGCTAATGGATGAGGATTTTGAATGCGAACATATGAATGTTAATAAATTGATAATTGTATTTTTATATTTGAGAATTCGTGGAATGAAGTGGTTCAAATTAAGGCATGGTTGATTGTGATTGAATATAGAGTTGTGTTAGGTATATTTAGAGTCATTTTTAAATGTAGAACTTTGGTTTTGATAAAGGAAAATTGGTGAAATAGAGGTTTAGAAGTCTTTGGTGAGAACTTGGTTTTTCACTGAACTTCGGTGAGTCATAACTCCGCTTTTGGACCCCTAAATTGTTTCAAACTTATTTTTTATAAAAATTAGGTCTGTGAATCTTATGCCGTTCGAAGAACGGATGAAAAATATTTTAAATCGAGAAAGTTATATGCGTTGGAAGTTTGGATTGCAATGTTAAAAATTCTGCAGCATTCAACACTTTTGCCAATCTGCAAATCTTGTGTACACGACCACTGCACGCAACGCGACCAACCTTTTCGGGTTGGGCAAGTCGTGTATGCGAGCAAGGAGCTTGCGAACGCGAGCAGGAAAAAGTTCATCCACTCGTACGTGTGGCCCATGCGTACGCGTGACCCTTGAAATTAGCAAAGTGAGTTATGTTTTAAAATATAATTTTGAACCTCTAAACCTCTGTTTTTACTGTTTCAGATCCTAAGGATTAGTTTTAAGCATAGTGACGAGATTAAGCTATGAAAAGGAAGGTTACTTGGAAGTGGAGAAAGGTTTGGAAGGATAAATTAGGGTTGGGAAAGTGTAGAACAGGTGATGATGTATGATTAATGAATTGAGAATGGTAAGTTTTGACTTGTGATGTGACTGGGTATGGCCGCAATGGTCGAGATGGCAAGGTCTGGGTGCGAAACTTGCGTGTTAACTTGAAAATGTGTTCGGATGGCAAGTTGAGGATGGATGATTCCCTCTCTTGTCCTGATAAGGATGTGGGAAAAGTGGAAAGGCACTCTCTTTCATATTTTTTTTCCCACATTCTTCTCTAGTTGCAAGGTGGTAAGGCACGCTCTTTCGATGTGAAAAGGTACTCTCCTACATATATCCTCCAGGAGAAGGTGGAAAGGCACGCTCCTTCGATGTGGAACGCCACTCTCCTTCGTTTATGATCCTCCTGGAGATGTGCAACCTAGAGACAAATGTATGGGTTAGCTATCAGATGTGTCGGGTTCTGGCGATATAACCGACACGTGAGCTCACTGCCAGTAGGACAGGCATGCATCATGTTGCATTTGTTTGCTTTGTTTGGGTGTGCATACTTGTTTTGGCTTGCCTAACTGATAAATTGTGTATAACTGGTAACTGTGATACTTGCTGTAACTGTTCTTTAAATATGTTTTCCTTGTATTTGCTTGTGTTTGTGATTGTCCTTTTGTTTGAGTACTTTGGTGGTGGACTGATAATAATGATGTTTTATTTTGAAATGGACCAGAGGCCGGGTTGAGTTTATTTGGGCCGAAGGCCGAGCTGGTTTGATTTGGGCCATAGACCATGACTGGTTGGGTCAGTGGAAGAAGATAGAAGTTATCAGAGAAAGTCATCAGAAGCCTAATGGAAAAAAAGGATAGGATGAAGAAAGGCTAGTGAAGTTCATCTCAGAAGAAAGATCTGAAGTAAGGCATGGCAAGATTTTTGCCATTAAAGGAAAGATTTGAAGAAGAGTTTCAAATTTTTCATACCAAGAAAAGAAAGGATCCGCCTCTGTCAGAGAGGAAGATCTCAGTTGTAAAAGTTCACTTCCATTTTTGTTCATCAAAGAAAGCAGGTAGCCGCTGAGCTACACGTAGGAAGAAGCAAAAATGGAAAACAAGGAGCTGTCCTGAGTCAGAAGTTCATCAAGGGTCCGAATCAATTCATGGGTCCAAAGTTAAGATCAAAGGCTCATATTGAAGAAGCTTGATGAAAATGGTTGAGAGAGGTACATGCATGTTGGTTTTTGGTTTTCCCTCTCTCTTCTCATTATCCGAACCGCTGCTGTTTTTGGTTGGAGAAGAAGTTGTTTGGTTGAACTGGTTTCAACCTTGGAAGCTTCCCCTTCTATATTAAGGGTGAACGGCCAAGCATTGAGATCAAAGAGAGAAAGTGAAAGCGCAGAGTTCTCATAGCTACCCAAGCTTATTGAGTTCTTCTCCTTCAATGAGTTTCATTTTAGTTTCTTTTTCTTAGTATTGTCTGTTTGTGCTTCATGGTGAAAAAGGCAAACATGGTGAGGTTTGTAAGAAAAAGCCAGTGAGAGGTAAAAGGCAGTGATCAAGATTAGAGAAAAATCCATAGATGTCTCAGAGTTTCTTTGTACATCTGTCTATTTGTGTTTGATGATCCTGTAAGAATTCCCTTGCAAGTTGGGTTAGCACTATGTGGTTGAAATCTAGGGTTGAGTCCTAGTCAAGTTCAGATTGGGTGTAGAATCTGGATTTGTCCCAGATAGGAATGGGTAGTTTCCAGGGAGAAATTGGTGTTTGTAATGTTCTGATAACATAGGGAAATTCCATCATTATTGTGATGGATACTGGATGTAGGCCACATTGCACCTAGTGGCTGAACCAAGATATATCTGGTTTTAATTCTTCTTCTCTACTCCTTTCTCAGTTTCTAGTTATCAGGAGACAAAAACAAAAGTGTCTCTCAACTCGACAAGAGACAAAAACAGAAATATCTCCTGAAGTTTCTTTAAAAAGGCATAAATCAATATTCAACAAAAAGGGGCTAAGATTCAACCCCCCCTTCTCTTATCCACTGATTACCATCAATTATGTTATGTGAAAGTGAAATCAAGGGTTAGAGTTAAAGGAAACAGAAAGTAAACTGCAGAGTTAGGGTTACACTTTGACATGGGTACCTTAGAAAGTTTTGTCAAATTTAAGGTTCAGTTTATTCCTTTAAGTTTTATAATCTGAGTGCCGGTGTTCTAGCTTTCCCGGGACCTTATTTATTATATATGTGGGCACCTTAACCATACTTAGAACCCCCGGTTCTCATCCCATACAATATTGTTGTTTTTCAAATGCAGGTTGAGAAGCACTACTCTGTATTCTGGAGACTCTAATGAAGTGAAGAACTCTTGCGACTCAAGGGCGTATTTTGTTTATATTTATATTTGTTTATAGATTCTCCACCTTGTATTTTATGTTTGTCCCTCTTAGAGGTTGACTCGGAGAAACAGGTTATCATTTCTCTGCTTTGGGTCATTTTGGGATTCTCTCATATATATTTATATATATATATATATATATACTTATGTGCTCTTGCCAGTTTATCTTCGCAAACTGTGTTAGAAGCTTTGTTAATTATATCTTTGACACTCTCTTTTTATTATTCATATACATATATCTTATGTTTCTTCGTACGCAAGTTTTTGTTTATGTGAGCGTTACGACTTTTGTTTTAAAATTTCCTTCAAAGGCTCCTAGATATAAAATTTTTTCAGCTATATTGTATATATATTTTTATTTTTAGAGGTCGTAATACCTCGCCACCTCAGTTTTATGACTTAAGCATAACACTCTGTGTGGTAGGGTGTTACACACCGGGTTGTACCAAGTAATACCTCAGGGAGTGAGGGTCAATCCCACGAGGATTGATGAATTAAGCAACAATGGTTGAGTGTTTTACTTAGTCAGACAAATAGAAAATGATGTTGAGAGTTTAATAGCATTAAACAGTAAATTCAGAGAATTAGAAAGCACGTAGTAAACATGTTGTGAAGATTATATGAGAGAACAGTTAAGGTTTTGGAGTTCTTTATCTTCTAGAATAACTTTTCTTACCAACTATTTTAATCATGTATGATTCAATTCATGGCAAACTGTAAATGACTAAATCCTAATTTCTTAGCAATTTAGTGTCCTCTAACCTAATTAACCACTAATTCCTTGGTCACTTAAGTTCAATTCTAGTTTATGTGCCACAAAAACCCTAATTACCTAAATATAAGAGGATTATATGTCACGTATCCTATTAAGTCCAGATAATTAGTGATTTAGGAGAAATTGTTTTCAAGCTGTTGTTCAGGTAAATTGCTTTTCCAAGGTTTACAAGAACTCAAATAGAATAAGGGTTATTCTTTCGATCTACCTAAATCCTTAAGATGAAGAATGAAAACAAATTCTTGATATTGAAATCAAAACAGTAATTAAAATAGAAGAGTAATAGTATCAATCCATACAATAAATAGATCTCCTAACCTTAACAGTTGAAGTTTAGTTGCTCATGCCTTAGAGAGAAAACAAAGATTCAGAAAAACTGTAAACTGTAGAATGAGGTGCGTAAAAGACAAGTTTGCCCGAAGGGCTGAAACTTTTCTCTTTTATATCTAATCCTAATAAATGTAAAATATATTTTCTAAAACTAAATAATATGTTTTTCTATTTGTAATAAAAATAAAAGTTTTAATCAAAATAAATAATAAATCTTCGAAGGCTAATAATTGATCGATGCGGGGACCACTACTGTGCTTTGGACTGGTGCCTAACTTCAGTATATTGAAGTTAGGCGTGGCCTTGGCAGCACGTTCTGGAGAGTAATTGCTTCATCCAGCGCCTAACTTGGAAAATCTCAAGTTAGGCGCCAACATGGTCGTACAGATTGGAGAAGAAGTGTATATTATTATATATCGTTGGAAAGTTCTGAAATTTGGCTTTCTAATGCTGCTAGAATCACTTCAATTGAATCTCTATATCTCAAGTTATGTCCATTAGAGTGCAAGGAGGTCAGATTTGACAACATCATCCACTTTCTACCTCTTCTTCTATAAAACTCTGTCAAATCCATCTGAATGCTACCTGAAATAAATAGAATTGCACAAAACTCAAAGTGGCATTCATAGTGGATAAAAAGTATTTAAATCTTGATTTAACTTAACAATTCAAATATAAATTCATTAGGAAAATATAGGAAAGATGCTCACGCATCACTTTCCAGCTGGTACGGCTGACCTCTAGCATCCCTACTCCACTATGCTCCAGGGAGGCATATATCTATGAGGACCTGGTCCAGTCTTTGATCAGTGTTGACCCTCTGAGTGTAAGAGTGAGGGTCATCTCAAGATGGTGGCAACTGCAGTACATCCCTTACCCTCTCTAGACCAAACTCTATGATCCTCCCTCAAACTATCGTGTGCTAGTTCATTGGGTCAGGGTTCACGCCTTAGAAGGAGTTGACTATGAAGGGTGGTTAGTATATAGGGGATGAATGGGGATAGAAAAGTGGGTAAGGGGTGACAGGGGGAGGGGGCGTTGGGTTAGACAGTCAAAGGGGACGATCAACGGGGAGGGGGGAGGGCAATTAAGCATTGCTAACGGTTAAACCCTTTCTTCAATTTTGAAATCTGCGTTGCTGGTGTTAAACGCTGACCACGGCGCTCAGCGCCACAACATTGCAAAATTTGTTCCATCTGGGGCGTTAAACGTCCTCCATGGCGTTTAACGCCAATACTGGAATTTTTTTTTAAGGGACGAGGGCCTGGCGCTAAATGCCCATGTGGCATTTAGTGCCCTATGATGCATGAACTTCTTGAGATTGGTGCCATCTAGGGCGTTAAACGCCCTGGATGCCATTCTTGGCACTAAACGCCCAGCCTGGTGTTCAGCGCTCAACTTGATGCAACTCCACCTTGATTTGCGTGCTCTTCAGCGCTAAACGCCCATCTTGCCATTTAGTGCTAGGCACCCAAATGGAAATCCCCTCCAGGGTATTTTGCTATATTCTAAACACTTTGCATGACCACAAACATCATAAAACCAAGGAAAACTATGAATAAAAATAAAAGATAAATGAAAATCAAACTGAAAGAAAAACCAAAGGATACTCAGGGTTCGGTTGCCTCCCAACAAGTGCTTCTTTATCGTCACTAGCTTGACAGTCAGCTCTGCTAAAGAGAGGGGTGGTCGTAGGGCATTAGCTCACCTCTCACTATAAATCTTTTTCCTGTGCTTTCATGGATTAACTCTATATGCTCAAGAGAGAGGATCATGTTCACTATATTAGGTAAGATTGGACTTTTAGTAAATACCACCTTCATTTCTGGTGAGAAATCATCAGCGGGGATCTTCTTGTTCCTCCAACCCTTGGGTACCTTCTTCTTGGGACCTTCCTCCTTGGTGGACGATTCACACCCAACACCAAATTTAGGTTTGATGTCAGGAAAAATTGTATTAGTTCCCACCAAAGGAAGTTTGAGTTGTGAACTCTTCTTTACTTAAGTCAGGGATACTTGAGGACATGGGTTAGTGAGCTCACTCTTCATGCAAGTGCCTCCTTCACTAGAGTGAGTAAGGGTCTAAAAACCTTAAATACCAAATATTCCTCATGTATCCTCAGAATCAATTCACCTTTTTCCACATCAATTAGAGTTTTTCCAGTGGTCAGGAATGGTCTTCCTATGATTATAGAGTCGTTTTCATCCTCGCCCATGTCAAGGATCACAAAATCTGCAGGGAGGAAAATTCTCCAACCTTAACCAAGACATTCTCCACTATTCTATGTTCATGTTTTAGAGATTTGTTTGCCATTTGTAACGCTATCCTTGTAGGTTGAGCCTCTTGGATTTGTAGCTTCTTCATCACAGACAAGGGCATTAGATTGATACTTGCACCAAGGTCACATAGGACTTTGTCAAAGGTTATGTTCCCAATAGTGCATGGAATCTGTAAGCTCCCTAGATCTGGCATCTTCCTTGACAACTTACTCTGAATTATTGCACTACATTCCTTGGTCAGGACCACTGTTTTAACTCGCTTTAAGGTATTCTCTTAGAAAGTAAGCTCTTCATGAACTTAACATAGAGAGGCATTCGCTCTGGAACCTCAGCGAAAGGAATATTGATTTGCAACTTTCTAAAAACTTCCAAGAACTTGAGAATTTCTCGTCCTTGGTCTCCTTTTGGAGCTTCTGAAGATATGACATCTTTGACTTGTGCTCAGGTGCCTTGGGTGGGGCTTGTGCTATGGTACCCTCAGTCTTTTCTGGAGCTTCTGTTTCCTCTGATCCCTTGGAAACTTGTACTTTTCCCACTTTCACTGGTTCACTTACCAATGTGATTGCGTTGCACTCTTTTCTTGGATTAGGCATTGCGTCACTAGGAAGAGTGTTAGGAGGCCTCTCAGGTATTTGCTTGCTCAACTGGCCTACTTGTATCTCCAAGTTTCGAAGTGAAGCTCTGGTCTCCTGCATGAAACTATGAGTATTCTTGGAGAGTTTTGCAACTATAGAGGCCAAGTCAGAATTATTCTAGGGCTGAGAGGGCACTTGTTGTTGCTGAGAAGCTTGAAACTGACGGTTGTTGAAATTATTCTGATTAAAGCTGCCCTGAGAATTGTTAAAGTTTGCTTGCCTCTAAGATTGGTCTCTCCACCCAAAGTTGGGGTGATTCCTCTATCCCTGATTAAATGTCTTAGAATAAGGATCATTATTGCGATTTCTGGAGGAGTTGCTGATGAGCGGATAATTTATACCCTTTTTGGCATTGTTTTTACATAGTTTTTAGTATATTTTATTTACTTTTTATTATATTTTCATTAGTTTTTATGGAAAAATCACATTTCTAGACTTTACTATGAGTTTTTGTGTTTTTCTATAATTTCAGGTATTTTCTAGCTGAAATTGAGGGACGTGAGCAAAAATCTTATTCAGAGGCTGAGAAAGGACTGCAGATGTTGTTGAATTCTGATCATCCTGCACTCAAAGTAGATTTTATGGAGCTTCAGAAGCCCAATTGGTGCGTTCTCAATTACGTTGAAAAGTAGATATCTTGGGCTTTCCTGCAATATATAATAGTCTATACTTTGCCCGAGATTTGATGGCTCAAACTGGCGTTAAAAGCCAGCCAAAAACTTTCTGGCGTAAAACGCCAGAACTGGCATAATTCTTCGCATTAAACGCCCATTTTGGCACACAGGGTGGCGTTTAACACCAACTTGAGGCATATGCACGTGTAAGATTGAAAGCTCAGCCCAAACACTCACCAAGTGGGTCCCAAAAGTGGATTTCTGCACTATCTGCACTTAGTTACTCAATTTCTGTAAACCTAAGTTACTAGTCTAGTATAAAAACTACTTTTAGAGATTCATTTTGCAACTCATGACATTTTACACTTCATATTGTATCTTCTACGGCATGAGTCTCTAAACCCCATAGGTGGGGGTGAGGAACTCTGCTGTGTTTCAATGGATTAATGCAATTACTACTGTTTTCTATTCAATCACGCTTGATTCTATTCTAAGATACTCACTCGTACTTTAATATAGAGAGTGTGGCCTGGTGATCCGTGACACTCATCACTATTCTCAATTCTATGAACGCGTGCCTGATAACCACTCCCGTTCTATCTGAGCTCAACATAGTCATTAGGTGACAGCTTGAGTGCGTATCTCTTGGGTCTCTGATTCACGGACCGAGTCCGTGAGATCAGAACCTTCGTGGTATAGGCTAGAACCATTGGCAGCATTCCTGGGATCCGGAAAGTCTAAACCTTGTCTGTGGTATTCCGAGTAGGATCTGGGAAGGGATGACTGTGACGAGCTTTAAACCTGTGAATGTTGGGGGCAGTGACAGTGTGCAAACAGATAGAGAGATCCTATTCCGACGCTAGTGGAAACCGACAGATGATTAGCTGTGCGGTAGCTGTACATGGTATTTTTCATCCGAGAAGAAAAATTCGACAGTTGATTAGCCGTGCAAAGATCATACCTGTTATTTTTCATCCGAGAGGATCATAAAGCTTGCCATTGAGGGAAGCCATGCGTGTTTGGAGAAGAAGACAGTAAGAAAGCAGAGATTCAGACGACGGAGCATCTCCGGAACCTCAACCTGTTCCTCATTACTGAATCACAAGTACCATTTATTTCATGTTATTTACTTTTCATAAACAAAACCCTTTTTTATCATTAATCTCCTGACTAAGATTTACAAGGTAACCATAGCTTGCTTCAATCTGGCAATCTCCGTGAGATCGACCCTTACTCACGTAAGGTATTACTTGGACGACCTAGTGCACTTGCTGGTTAGTTGTGCGGAGTTGTGAAAAGTGTGATCACAATTTTGTGCACCAAGTTTTTGGCGCCGTTGCCAGGGATTGTTCGAGTTTGGACAATTGACGGTTTATTTTATTGCTTAGATTAGAAAAAATTTATCTTTTTGGTTTAGAGTCACTAAATTTGAGTCTTTTATTATTGTTTTTATTAAAATTTTAAAATCCTTGTTTTCTTTCTTTTAGATTTTTTTCAAAAATTTTCAATAAATAAATAAAAACCAATAAACTGATAATTGAGTCTTCTGTTTGAATTTAATCTCATGTTTTAAGTTTGGTGTCAATTGCATGATTTTATTTTTCTTTCAATTTTTCGAATTATATGTTCTTAGTTCTTTCTTAATCTTCAAGTTGTTCTTGTTTATTTTTCTTGTTTGATCTTTAGTTTTTCTTGTTTTGTGTCTCTCCTTGTTTTTCTTGTGCATTTTTGAATTATTAGTGTCCAAAGTATAAAAAATTTTAAGTTTGGTGTCCTTTGTGTTTTTATTTTCTTAAAAATTTCCAAAATTTGTCCTTGGTGTTCATCTTGATCTTCAAAGTGTTCTTGGTGTTCATCTTGACATTCAAAGTTTTCTTGTTTACTTTCTTTGTTTTGATCTAAAAATTCTAAGTTTGGTGTCATTTTATTATTTTTCTCTTTCCTCATTAAATTAAAAAATTCAAAAAAATTTATTTTCCTTTATTTGCTCATTATTTTCGAATTCCTTAGGTTGACTTAGTCAAAATTTTTAAAATTTGGTAGTTTCTTGTTAGGCAAGTTAAAATTTCAATTTTAAAAATTTATCTTCTTAAATCTTTTTCAAAACAAATTCTTTTTCAAATTTCTTTTTATATTTTTCGAAAATCTTTTATAAAATTTTTCAAAATCTTTTTCTTATTCATAATTTTCGAATTACTTGTCTTATTTTATTATTTTGATTGAAAAATTTTAAGTTTGGTGTTCCCTTGTTAAGAAAGTTTCAATCTTTAAAATTTTAAAATCATATCTTTTTCAAATCTTTTCTTTTATTTATTTATTTTTACAAGTATCTTTAATTTTAAGACATATCTTTTTCAAAACTCACTAACCACTTTCTCTCTCTTCATTTTTTCGAAAATCATATCCAAAATTTTTCAAATCTTTTTTTAATTAATCATTTTAGTAGTTGATGAGCGGATAATTTATACGCTTTTTGACATTGTTTTTAGTATGTTTTTAGTAGGATCTAGTTACTTTTAGGGATGTTTTTATTAGTTTTTATGTTAAATTCACATTTCTGGACTTTACTATGAGTTTGTGTGTTTTTCTGTGATTTTAGGTATTTTCTGGTTGAAATTGAGGGACTTGAGCAAAAATCAGATTCAGAGGTTGAAGAAGGACTGCTGATGCTGTTGGATTCTGACCTCCCTGCACTCAAAGTGGATTTTCTGGAGCTACAGAACTCGAAATGGCGCGCTTCCAATTGCGTTGGAAAGTAGACATCCAGGGATTTCCAGAAATATATAATACTCCATACTTTGCCCAAGTTTAGACGACGCAAACTGGCGTTCAACGCCAGCTCTCTGCCTAATTCTGGCGTCCAGCGCCAGAAACAAGCTGCAAAGTGGAGTTCAACGCCCAAACTGGCACAAAAACTGGCGTTCAACTCCAAGAATGACCTCTACACGTGCAACACTCAAGCTCAGCCCAAGCACACACTAAGTGGGCCCCAGAAGTGGATTTATGCATCAATTACTTACTTCTGTAAACCTTAGTAGCTAGTTTATTATAAATAGAACTTTTTATCATTGTATTCAGAGTCTTGGTTACTCCGGTTCTCCTCTGGGGCCGAGACCAATGAACTCCATTATCACTTATGTATTTTCAACGGTAGAGTTTCTGCACTCAATAGATTAAGGTGTGGAGCTCTGCTGTTCCTCAAAGATTAATGCAGAGTACTACTGTTTTCTATTCAATTCATCTTATTTCCCTTCCAAGATATTCATTCGCACTTCAATCTGAATGTGATGAACGTGACAATCATCATCATTCCCTATGAATGCGTGCCTGACAACCACTTCCGTTCTACATTAGATTGAATGAGTATCTCTTAGATCTCTTAATCGAAATCTTCGTGGTGTAAGCTAGAATGATGGCGGCATTCAAGAGAATCCAGAAAGTCTAAACCTTGTCTGTGGTATTCCGAGTAGGATTCAATGATTGAATGACAGTGACGAGCTTCAAACTCGCGATTGCTGGGCGTAGTGACAGACGCAAAAGGATAGTAAATCCTATTCCAGCATGGTCGAGAACCGACAGATGAATAGCCGTGCCGTGACAGGGTGCGTTGACCATTTTCACTGAGAGGATAGGATGTAACCATTGACAAGGGTGATGCCTCCAGACGATTAGCCGTGCCGTGACAGGGCATTTGGATCATTTTCCCGAGAGAAGACCGAAAGTAGCCATTGACAATGGTGATGCATTACATAAAGCTAGCCATGGAAAGGAGTAAGACTGATTGGATGAAGACAGCAGGAAAGCAGAGGTTCAGAGGAACGAAAACATCTCTACACGCTTATCTGAAATTCTAACCAATGAATTACGTAAGTATTTCTATCCTTATTTTAGTATTTAATTTCGAAAACCCCATTACTATTTTATATCTGCCTGATTGAGATTTACAAGGTGACTATAGCTTGCTTCATACTAACAATCTCCGTGGGATTCGACCCTTACTCACATAAGGTATTACTTGGACGACCCAGTGCACTTGCTGGTTAGTTGTGCGAAGTTGTGAACCATGGTATTGGCATCATGTTTTTGGCGCCATTGCCAGGGAAAGAAAGAGCAATAAATTTTACATAATCAAGGTGTAATCACAATTTCTGCGCACCAAGTTTTTGGCGCCGTTGCTGGGGATTGTTTGAGTTTGGACAACTAACGGTTCATCCTGTTGCTCAGATTAGGTAATTTTCTTTTTGTTTTGTTTTCAAAAATTTTTCAAAAATCTTTCAAAAATTTTTCTTTTGTTTTCGAAAAAAAAAATAATAATAATAAAAATGTTTTCAAAAATAAATTATTCTATGGCTTCAAAACTTTCAAGAATGAATTCTAGAGTTTCATGGTAACATGTTGAATCCTATCTGGCTGAAAAGCCATACCCAAACTCCTTTGGGATTGGTCTTTAACTAATCACCTCAATGGATGTAAATCCATTCTAAAGCTTGAATGGCTATTAAGCCATGTCTGACCCTTTGATTGGAGCTTTAGACTAAAGAGCACAAGATTCCTGGAATTCATATTAAAGATTTTGAAATCCTTATTTTTTTTCAAATAATTTTCGAAAAAAATACAAAAAAATTAGAAAGTCATAAAAATCAAAAATATTTTTGTGTTTCTTGTTTGAGTCTTGAGTCATGTTATAAGTTTGGTGTCAATTGCATGTGCATCTTGCATTTTTCGAAAAAATCATGCATTCATAGTGTTCTTCATGATCTTCAAGTTGTTCTTGGTAAGTCTTCTTGTTTGATCTTTGCATTTGCATGTTTTGTGTCTTTTCTTGTTTTTCATATGCATTCTTGGATTCTTATTGTCTAAGCATTAAAGAATTCTAAGTTTGGTGTCTTGCATGTTTTCTTTGCATTAAAAATTTTTCAAAAATGTGTTCTTGATGTTCATCATGATCTTCATAGTGTTCTTGGTGTTCATCTTGACATTCATAGCATTCTTGCATGCATTCATTGTTTTGATCCATAACTTTCATGCATTGCATCATTTTTCTTGTTTTTCTCTCTCTTCATTAAAAATTCAAAAATCAAAAAAATATCTTTCCCTTTTTCTCTCTCAAAATTTTGAAAATTAGATTTGACTTTTTCAAAAATTTTTAAAATCTAGTTGTTTTTATGAGTCAAATCAAATTTTCAAGTTGAAAATCTTATCTTTTTCAAAATCTTTTTCAAAATCAAATCATTTTCAAATTTCTTAGTTATTTTCGAAAATTCCAAAAATATTTTTCAAAAATATTTTTCTTATTTTTATATCAAATTTTCGAAAATAACAATAACAATTAATGTTTTGATTCAAAAATTTCAAGTTTGTTACTTGCTTGTTAAGAAAGACTCAAACTTTAAGTTTTAGAATCATATCTTGTGATTTCTTGTGAATCAAGTTATTAATTGTATTTTTAAAAAAATTCAAATCTTTTTTCAAAAACTAATTTCTATCATATCTTTTCAAAAATATCTTCTTATCTCACCTTTTCCAAAAATTTGATTTCAAAATATCTTTTCTAACTTCCTAACTTCTTATCTTTTCAAAATTTGTTTTAACTAACTAACTAACTTTTTGTTTGTTTCTTATCTTTTTCAAAACTACCTAACTAACTCTCTCTCTCTCTAATTTTCGAAAATATCTCCCCCTTTTTCAAAATTTCTTTTTAATTAACTAATTATTTCAATTTTTAATTCTTAATTTTCGAAAATTACTAACATTTTTCAAAAACTATTTTCGAAAATCACTAACTCTTTTTCAAAAATTATTTTCGAAAATTCTCCTTCTCTCTCATCTCCTTCTATTTATTTATTCATCTACTAATACTTCATCCCACCCAAACTCGAACCCCCTCTTCCATCTGTTTGAATTTCTTCTTCTTCTTTTCTTCTACTCACACTGGGACCTCTATACTGTGGTAAAAAGGATTCCTATTATTATTTTTTTTCTGTTCTCTCTTTTTCATATGAGCAGGAGCAAGGATAAGAACATTCTTGTTGAAGCAGATCCAGAACCTGAAAGGACTCTGAAGAGGAAACTAAGAGAAGCTAAATTACAACAATCCAGAGAGAACCTTTCAGAAATTTTCGAACAGGAAGAAGAGATGGCATCCGAAAATAATAATAATGCAAGGAGAATGCTTGGTGACTTTACTACACCTAATTCCAATTTACATGGAAGAAGCATCTCCATTCCTGCCACTGGAGCAAGCAACTTTGAGCTGAAACCTCAGCTAGTTTCTCTGATGCAGCAGAACTGCAAGTTTCATGGACTTCCATCTGAAGATCCTTTTCAGTTCTTAACTGAATTCTTGCAGATATGTGATACTGTTAAGACTAATGGAGTAGATCCTGAAGTCTACAGGCTCATGCTTTTCCCTTTTGCTGTAAGAGACAGAGCTAGAGTGTGGTTGGACTCTCAACCCAAAGACAGCCTGAACTCTTGGGATAAGCTGGTCACGGCTTTCTTAGCCAAGTTCTTTCCTCCTCAAAAGCTGAGCAAGCTTAGAGCGGATGTTCAAACCTTCAGACAGAAAGAAGGTGAATCCCTCTATGAAGCTTGGGAAAGATACAAGCAGCTGACCAAAAAGTGTCCTTCTGACATGCTTTCAGAATGGACCATTCTGGATATATTCTATGATAGTTTATCTGAGCTATCAAAGATGTCATTGGATACTTCTGCAGGTGGATCCATTCACCTAAAGAAAATGCCTGCTGAAGCTCAAGAACTCATTGACATGGTTGCTAATAACCAGTTCATGTACACTTCTGAGAGGAATCCTGTGAGTAATGGAACGCCTATGAAGAAGGGAGTTCTTGAAGTTGATACTCTGAATGCCATATTGGCTCAGAACAAAATATTGACTCAGCAAGTCAATATGATTTCTCAGAGTCTGAATGGAATGCAAGCTGCATCCAACAGTACTCAAGAGGCTTCTTATGCAGAAGAAGCTTATGATCCTGAAAACCCTGGAATAGCAGAGGTGAATTACTTAGGTGAACCTTATGGAAACACCTATAACCCATCATGGAGAAATCATCCAAATCTCTCATGGAAGGATCAAAGGCCTCAACAAGGCTTTAATAATAGTGGAAGAAACAGGTTTAGCAATAGCAAGCCTTTTCCATCATCCACTCAGCAACAGACAGAGAATTCTGAGCAGAATCCATCTAGCTTAGCAAACTTAGTCTCTGATCTATCTAAGGCCACTGTGAGTTTCATGAATGAAACAAGATCTTCCATTAGAAATTTGGAAGCACAAGTGGGCCAGCTGAGTAAAAGGATCACTGAAATCCCTCCTAGTACTCTCCCAAGCAATACAGAAGAGAATCCAAAAGGAGAGTGCAAGACCATTGACGTAAGCACCATGACCGAACCTATAAGGGAAGGAGAGGACGTGAATCCCAAGGAGGAAGACCTCCTGGGAGGTCCAGTGATCAATAAGGAGCTTCCCTCTGAGGAACCAAAGGACTCTGAGGCTCATCTAGAGACCATAGAGATTCCATTGAACCTCCTTATGCCATTCATGAGCTCTGATGAGTATTCCTCTTCTAAAGAGAATGAGGATGTCACTGAAGAGCAAACTGCCAAGTTTCTTGGTGCAATCATGAAGCTAAATGCCAAATTATTTGGCATTGATACTTGGGAAGATGAACCTCCCTTGTTCATTAATGAACTAAGTGATCTGGATCAACTGACATTGCCTCAGAAGAGACAGGATCCTGGAAAGTTCATAATACCTTGTACTATAGGCACCATGATCTTTAAGGCTCTGTGTGACCTTGGTTCAGGGATAAACCTCATGCCCCTCTCTGTAATAGAGAAACTGGGAATCTATGGGGTGCAAGCTGCTAAAATCTCATTAGAGATGGCAGATAATTCCAGAAAACAGGCTTATGGACAAGTAGAGGACGTGTTAGTAAAGGTTGAAGGCCTTTACATCCCTGCTGATTTCATAGTCTTAGATACTGGGAAGGAAGAGGATGAATCCATCATCCTAGGAAGACCTTTCCTAGCCACAACAAGAGCTGTGATTGATGTGGACAGAGGAGAATTGATCCTTCAGTTGAATAAGGACAATGATGAGCGGATAATTTATACGCTTTTTGGCATTGTTTTTAGTATGTTTTTAGTAGGATCTAGTTACTTTTAGGGATGTTTTCATAAGTTTTTATGTTAAATTCACATTTCTGGACTTTACTATGAGTTTGTGTGTTTTTCTGTGATTTCAGGTATTTTCTGGCTGAAATTGAGGGACTTGAGCAGAAATCAGATTCAGAGGTTGAAAAAGGACTGCTAATGCTGTTAAATTCTGACCTCCCTGCACTCAAAGTGGATTTTCTGGAGCTACAGAACTCGGAATGGCGCGCTTCCAATTGCGTTGGAAAGTAGACATCCAGGGCTTTCCAGAAATATATAATAGTCCATACTTTGGCCAAGAATAGATGACGTAAACTGGCGTTCAACGCCAGCCTTCTGCCCAAATCTGGCGTCCAGCGCCAGAAAAGGATCCAAAACCAGAGTTGAACGCCCAAACTGGCACAGAAACTGGCGTTCAACTCCACAAATGGCCTCTGCACGTGCAACACTCAGGCTCAGCCCAAACACACACCAAGTGGGCCCAGGAAGTGGATTTATGCATCAATTACTTACTCATGTAAACCCTAGTAGCTAGTTTATTATAAATAGGACCTCTTACTATTGTATTAGGCATCTTTGGTCTCAGTTTTAATCCATTATTCATCTTAGGAGACTATTGATCTCGTTTAGGGGGCTGGCCATCTTGGCCATGCCTGGACCTTCACTTATGTATTTTCATACGGTAGAGTTTCTACACTCCATAGATTAAGGTGTGGAGCTCTGCTGTTCCTCAAAGATTAATGCAAAGTACTACTATTTTCTATTCAATTCTTCTTATTTTGCTTCTAAGATATCCATTCGCACCCAAGAACGTGATGAAGGTGATGATTATGTGTGACGCTCATCATCCTTCTCCCTTATGAACGCGTGCCTGACAAACACTTCTGTTCTACATGAAATAAGCTAGAATGAGTATCTCTTAGATCTCCTAACCGGAATCTTCGTGGCGTAAGCTAGAATGATGGCGGCATTCAAGAGAATCCGGAAAGTCTAAACCTTGTCTGTGGTATTCCGAGTAGGATTCAATGATCGAATGACTGTGACGAGCTTCAAACTCGCGAGTGCTGGGCGTTAGTGACAAACGCAAAAGGAGGGTGAATCCTATTCCAGCATGATCGAGAACCGACAGATGATTAGCCGTGCTGTGACAAAGCATGTGAGCATATTTTTCACTGAGAGGAGGGGATGTAGCCACTGACAACGGTGATGCCCTTGCATACAGCCAGCCATGGAAAGGAGTGAGACTGATTGGATGAAGATAGCAGGAAAGCAGAGGTTTAGAGGAACGAAAAGCATCTCCATTCGCTTATTTGAAATTCCTACCAATGATTGACATAAGTACCTCTATCCCTATTCTATTATTTAGTATTTGAAAACGTCATTATCAATTTATATCTGCCTAACTGAGATTTGCAAGGTGACCATAGCTTGCTTCATACCAACAATCTCCGTGGGATTCGACCCTTACTCACGTAAGGTATTACTTGGACGACCCAGTGCACTTGCTGGTTAGTTGTATCGAAGTTGTGACAAATTATGAGTGTGTAATCACGATTACGCGCACCAAGTTGCTCACGTTGCCAGGGATTGTTCGAGCCTGGACATCACAATTTCGTTCACCAGACAACCTTGTGTTTACAACTCAAGGATCTCTCTCTGCATCCATGGAGAGAAAGCAGAAAAAGCTTCTCTCAAAGCAGAGTCAAACAAAGCCCCCACAGTCAAACTCTAAGTTTGGTGTTGGGAGGCCACAACCAAACTCTAAGTTTGGTGTTGAACTCCCATATCCAAACTCTAAGTTTGGTGTTGGAGAGTCTCAACAATGCTCTGAACATCTGTGAGGCTCCATGAGAGCCCACTGTCAAACTATTGACATTAAAGAAGCGTTTGTTGGGAGGCAACCCAATTTTTATTTATCTAACTATATTTTTCTTAGTTATATGTCTTTATAGGTTCATGATCATGTGGAGTCACAAAATAAATAAAAAAATTGAAAACGGAATCAAAAACAGCAGAAGAAAAATCACACCCTGGAGGAAGCACCTGTCTGGCGTTCAACGCCAGAACAGAGCATGGTTCTGGCGCTGAACGCCCAAAATTGGCAGTGTCTGGGCATTAAACGCCCAAAATGGGCATCATCTGGGCGCTGAACGCTAGAATTGCACCCTGGAGAGGAGCTGGCACTGAACGCCCAGAACAAGCATGGTTCTGGCGTTCAACGCCAGAAATGGGCAACAAATGGACGTTGAACGCCCAAAATGGGCACCAACCTGGCGCTGAATGCCCAGAGTTGTGTACAAGGGCATTCTACATGCCTAATTTGGTGCAAGGTTGTAAATCCTTGAACACCTCAAGATCTGTGGACCCCACAGGATCATCTCAGGATCTGTGGACCCCACAGGATCACCTTAGGATCTGTGGACCCCACAGGATCCCCACCTACCTCCACTCACTTCTGCTCATTGCTCTTTCACACAATCCCATAAACACTCTTCCCCAAAACCCTTCACCAATCACCTCAATCTCTCTTCCCCATCACCTCTTCACCACTCACATCCATCCACTCTTCCCCATAAACCTACCTCATAAACTCCACCTACCTTCAAAATTCAAAATCAATTTTCCACCCAAACCCACCCTAAATGGCCGAACCTTTAACCCCCTCCCTTTCCTATATATAACCCTCCATTCTTCCTCATTTTCACAGAACACAACCCTCTCTTTTCTTCTTGGCAGAAACACAACCCCTTCTCCCTCTCCTCCATTTCTTCTTCTTCTTCATCTATTATTTCTTCTCTTGCTCGAGGGTGAGCAAAATTCTAAGTTTGGTGTGGTAAAAGCATAAGCTTTTTGTTTTTCCATTACCATTGATGGCACCTAAGACCGGAGAATCCTCTAGAAAAGGAAAAGGGAAGACAAAAGCTTCCACCTCCGAGTCATGGGAGATGGAAAGGTTCATCTCCAAAGTCCATCAAGACCACTTCTATGATGTTGTGGCCAAGAAGAAGGTGATCCCTGAGGTCCCTTTCAAACTCAAAAGAAATGAGTATCCGGAGATCCGACATGAAATTCAAAGAAGAGGTTGGGAAGTTCTAACAAATCCCATCCAACAAGTCGGCATCCTAATGGTTCAAGAGTTCTATGCCAATGCATGGATCACCAAGAACCATGATCAAAGTAAGAACCCGGATCCAAAGAACTATGTTACAATGGTTCGGGGGAAATACTTAGATTTTAGTCCGGAGAATGTAAGGTTGGCGTTCAACTTGCCAAACATGGAAGAGAACGCACGCCCCTACACAAGAAGGGTCAACTTTGATCAAAGGTTGGACCAAGTCCTCATGGACATATGTGTGGAAGGAGCTCAATGGAAGATTGACTCCAAAGGCAAGCCGGTTCAACTAAGAAGATTGGACCTCAAGCCTATGGCTAGAGGATGGTTGGAATTCATCCAATGCTCCATCATCCCCACTAGCAACCGATCTAAAGTTACTGTGGATCGGGCCATCATGATTCATAGCATCATGATTGAAGAGGAAATAGAAGTTCATGAAGTCATCTCTAATGAACTCTACAAAATAGCTGAAAAGTCATCCCCCATGGCAAGGCTAGCTTTTCCTCATCTTATTTGCCATCTATGTTACTCAGCTGGAGCTTTCATAGAAGGAGACATTCCTATTAAAGAAGAGAAGCCCATCACTAAGAAAAAGATGGAGCAAGCAAGAGAGCCCATTCATGGAGCTCAAGAGGCGTATGAAGCTCATCACCATGAGATCCCGGAGATGCCTCAAATGCATTTTCCTCCACAAAACTATTGGGAGCAAATCAACACCTCCCTAGGGGAATTGAGTTCCAATATGGGACAACTAAGGGTGGAACATCAAGAGCACTCCATCATCCTTCATGAAATTAGAGAAGATCAAAAAGCAATGAGGGAGGAGCAACAAAGACAAGGAAGAGACATAGAAGAGCTCAAGGACATCTTTGGTTCCTCAAGAAGGAAACGCCACCATCACTAAGGTGGATTCATTCCTTGTTCTTATTTCTTCTGTTTTTCGTTTTCTATGTTATGTGCTTATCTATGTTTGTGTCTTCATTACATGATCATTAGTAGTTAGTAACTTTGTCTTAAAGTTATGAATGTCCTATGAATCCATCACCTCTCTTAAATAAAAACTGTTTTAATTCAAAAGAACAAGAAGTACATGAGTTTCGAATTTATCCTTGAACTTAGTTTAATTATATTGATGTGGTGACAATGCTTCTTGTTTTCTGAATGTATGCTTGAACAGTGCATATGTCTTTTGAAGTTGTTGTTTAAGAATGTTAAATATGTTGGCTCTTGAAAGAATAATGACTAGGAGATATGTTATTTGATAATCTGAAAAATCGTAAAAATGATTCTTGAAGCAAGAAAAAGCAGCAAAGAACAAAGCTTGCAGAAAAAAAAATAGGTGAAAAAAAAAAGAAAAAGCAAGCAGAAAAAGCCAATAACCCTTAAAACCAAAAGGCAAGGGCAAATAAAAAGGATCCCAAGGCTTTGAGCATCAGTGGATAGGAGGGCCTAAAGGAATAAAATCCTGGTCTAAGCGGCTAAACCAAGCTGTCCCTAACCATGTGCTTGTGGCGTGTAGGTGTCAAGTGAAAACTTGAGATTGAGCGGTTAAAGTCAAGGTCCAAAGCAAAAAAAGAGTGTGCTTAAGAACCCTGGACACCTCTAATTGGGGACTTTAGCAAAGTTGAGTCACAATCTGAAAAGGTTCACCCAATTATGTGTCTGTGGCATTTATGTATCCGGTGGTAATACTGGAAAACAAAGTGCTTAGGGCCACGACCAAGACTCATAAAATAGCTGTGTTCAAGAATCATCATACTGAACTAGGAGAATCAATAACACTATCTGAACTCTGAGTTCCTATAGATGCCAATCATTCTGAACCTCAATGGATAAAGTGAGATGCCAAAACTATTCAAGAGGCAAAAAGCTATAAGTCCCGCTCATCTGATTGGAACTATGTTTCATTGATAGTTTGAAATTTATAGTATATTCTTTTCTTTTTATCCTATTTGATTTTCAGTTGCTTGGGGACAAGCAACAATTTAAGTTTGGTGTTGTGATGAGCGGATAATTTATACGCTTTTTGACATTGTTTTTAGTATGTTTTTAGTAGGATCTAGTTACTTTTAGGGATGTTTTTATTAGTTTTTATGTTAAATTCACATTTCTGGACTTTACTATGAGTTTGTGTGTTTTTCTGTGATTTCAGGTATTTTCTGGCTGAAATTGAGGGACTTGAGCAAAAATCAGATTCAGAGGTTGAAGAAGGACTGCTGATGCTGTTGGATTCTGACCTCCCTGCACTCAAAGTGGATTTTCTGGAGCTACAGAACTCGAAATGGTGCGCTTCCAATTGCGTTGGAAAGTAGACATCCAGGTATTTCCAGAAATATATAATACTCCATACTTTGCCCAAGTTTAGACGACGCAAACTGGCATTCAACGCCAGCTCTCTGCCCAATTCTGGCGTCCAGCGCCAGAAACAAGCTGCAAAGTGGAGTTCAACGCCCAAACTGGCACAAAAGCTGGTGTTCAACTCCAAGAATGACCTCTACACGTGCAACACTCAAGCTCAGCCCAAGCACACACCAAGTGGGCCCCGGAAGTGGATTTATGCATCAATTACTTACTTCTGTAAACCCTAGTAGCTAGTTTATTATAAATAGAACTTTTTATCATTGTATTCAGAGTCTTGGTTACTCCGGTTCCCCTCTGGGGCCGAGACCAATGAACTCCATTATCACTTATGTATTTTCAACGGTAGAGTTTCTGCACTCAATAGATTAAGGTGTGGAGCTCTGCTGTTCCTCAAAGATTAATGCAGAGTACTACTGTTTTCTATTCAATTCATCTTATTTCCCTTCCAAGATATTCATTTGTACTTCAATCTGAATGTGATGAACGTGACAATCATCATCATTCCCTATGAACGCGTGCCTGACAACCACTTCCGTTCTACATTAGATTGAATGAGTATCTCTTAGATCTCTTAATCGGAATCTTCGTGGTGTAAGCTAGAATGATGGCGGCATTCAAGAGAATCCGGAAAGTCTAAACCTTGTCTGTGGTATTCCGAATAGGATTCAATGATTGAATGACTGTGACGAGCTTCAAACTTGCGATTGGTAGGCGTAGTGACAGACGCAAAAGGATAGTAAATCCTATTCCAGCATGGTCGAGAACCGACAGATGAATAGCCGTGCCGTGACAGGGTGCGTTGACCATTTTCACTGAGAGGATAGGATGTAACCATTGACAAGGGTGATGCCTCCAGACGATTAGCCGTGCCGTGACAGGGCATTTGGATCATTTTCCCGAGAGAAGACCGAAAGTAGCCATTGACAATGGTGATGCATTACATAAAGCCAGCCATGGAAAGGAGTAAGACTGATTGGATGAAGACAGCAGGAAAGCAGAGGTTCCGAGGAACGAAAACATCTCTACACACTTATCTGAAATTCTAACCAATGAATTACATAAGTATTTCTATCCTTATTTTAGTATTTAATTTCGAAAACCCCATTACTATTTTATATCTGCCTGACTGAGATTTACAAGGTGACTATAGCTTGCTTCATACCAACAATCTCCGTGGGATTCGACCCTTACTCACGTAAGGTATTACTTGGACGACCCAGTGCACTTGCTGGTTAGTTGTGCGAAGTTGTGAACCATGGTATTGGCATCATGTTTTTGGCGCCATTGCCAAGGAAAGAAAGAGCAATAAATTTTACATAATCAAGGTGTAATCACAATTTCTGCGCACCAATAGTCGAATTTTTTTTATTTTATTTTTTCTTTTAGTTTTCGAAACTTATATTCTAGTTTCCAATTATTTCATTTTATCCTATTTTAATTTGGTTTATCCTTAATAAAATTAAATAAAAACAAAAATATATTTTATTTGCAATCCACATCATCTCCCTTTCTCCATCATGGACCTAAGTGGAAATGAACAGTCCAGAAGGACTCTAGGGTCATACGCTAACCCCACTACTGCTGCATATGGGAGTAGTATCTGTATACCCCCCATAAGAGCCAGCAATTTTGAGCTAAACCCTCATCTCATTATCATAGTGCAGCAAAATTGCCAGTATTCTGGTCTTCCACAGGAAGAACCTACTGAGTTTTTGGCACAGTTCTTACAAATTACTGACATAGTACGTGATAAAGAAGTAGATCAGGATGTCTACAGATTATTACTGTTTCCATTTGCTGTAAAAGATCAAGCTAAGAGGTGGTTAAATAACCAACCTACAGCAAGCATAAGAACATGGAAACAGTTATCAGACAAATTCCTGAATTAGTATTTTCCTCCAAAAAGGATGACACAGCTAAGGCTAGACATCCAAGGCTTTAAACTAGAGGATAATGAATCTCTTTATAATGCCTGGGAGAGGTACAGAGGGATGCTAAGGAAATGCCCCTCTGAAATATTTTCAGAATGGGTGCAGTTAGACATCTTCTACTACGGGCTTACAGAAAAGGCCCAGATATCTCTAGACCACTCAGCTGGTGGATCTATACACATGAGAAAGACAATTGAAGAGGCTCAAGAACTCATTGATACAGTTGCTAGAAATCAGCATCTGTACTTAAGTAGTGAGTCCTCCCTGAAAGAAGAGGCTAAAGCAGTATCCACTGAACTTAGTCCTCAAGAACAAGTTGTTGAACTCAATCAGTAATTGCTTATTATAACAAAACAGTTAGCAGAATTTAAAGAGATGCTCCAAGACACTAAAAATGCTAACAAGAATATAGAAGCACAATTGAATCAGACAAGACAGTAGCTATCTAAACAGATAACAAAAGAATGCCAAGCTGTTCAATTAAGGAGTAGGAAGACATTGAATATATCAACTCAAGACAGCAGAAAACCAAGAAAGGGACAACTGACAGAGGATAACCAAACCACTACCCAAAATCCCTCTGAGGACAGTAAGAGCCCAGAGAGGAATGATTCTAGCGTTCAAACAGCAGAAAAGGGTGGACAGTTGGCGTTAAACGCCCAAGGGATGGCCAGTTCTGGCGTCCAAACGCCAGAAAGGGTGGCAATCTGGCATTAAACGCCCATGCAGCCCCCAATTCTGGCGTTCAAACGCCACTAAGGGATCAGGCACCTGCAAGTGCTGATAACAACCCCTTTAGGCAGGCTTCTCCAACCACTTCTGTAGGAAATAAACCTGCAGCAATTAAGGTTGAAGAATATAAAGCCAAGATGCCTTATCCTCAGAAACTCTGCCAAGCGGAACAGGATAAACAATTTACCTACTTTGCAGACTACCTCAGGACTCTTGAAATAAAGATTCTATTTGCAGAGGCACTTGAGCAAATACCCTCTTATGCTAAGTTCATGAAAGAGATCTTAAGTCATAAGAAGGATTGGAGAGAAACTGAAAAAGTTTTCCTCACTGAAGAATGTAGTGCAGTCATTCTGAAAAGCTTACTAGAGAACCTTAAAGATCCTGGAAGCTTTATGATACCATGCACATTAGAGGGTGCTTGTACTAAAACAGCTTTATGTGATCTTGGGGCAAGTATCAACCTAATACCTGCATCCACTATCAAAAAGCTTGGTTTGATTGATGAAGTTAAACTAACCCGGATATGCCTTCAACTTGCTGATGGCTCCATTAGGATCCCATCAGGAAAAATTGAGGACATGATTGTCAAGGTTGGGCCATTTGCCTTTCCTACTGACTTTGTAGTGCTGGAAATAGAGGAGCACAAGAGTGCAACTCTCATTCTAGAAAGACCTTTCCTAGCAACTGGACGAACCCTCATTGACGTCCAAAAAGGGGAGATAACCCTGAGAGTCAATGAGGATGAGTTTAAGTTGAATGCTGTCAAAGCTATGCAGCATCCAGACACGCCAAAAGACTGCCTGAGCACTAATATTGTTGACTCCCTGGTGGAAGACGTCAATATGACTGAGAGTCTCGAATCAGAGCTAGAGGACATTTTTAAAGATGTTCAGCCTGATCTGGAGGAACCAGAGAGAACAGAAGAACCTCTAAAAACTCCTCAGGAAGAGGAGAAGCCTCCTAAACCCGAGCTCAAACCACTACCACCATCCCTGAAATATGCATTTCTGGGAGAAGATGACACTTTTCCGGTGATCATAAGCTCTGCCTTAGAGCCACATGAAGAGAAAGCACTAATTCAGGTACTAAGGACACACAAGACAGCTCTTGGGTGGTCCATAAGTGATCTTAAGGGCATTAGCCCAGCCAGATGCATGCACAAGATCCTATTGGAGGATGATGCTAAGCCAGTGGTTCAACCACAGAGGCGGCTGAGTCCAGCCATGAAGGAGGTGGTGCAGAAAGAGGTCACTAAGTTACTAGAGACTGGGATTATTTATCCTATTTCTGATAGCCCCTGGGTGAGCCCTATCTAAGTTGTCCCCAAGAAGGGAGGCATGACAGTGGTTCAGAATGAAAAGAATGAACTGGTTCCTATGAGAACAGTTACAGGGTGGCGTATGTGTATTGACTATAGAAGGCTCAATACAGCCACTAGAAAAGATCATTTTCCTTTACCATTTATTGACCAGATGTTAGAGAGACTAGCAGGTCATGAATACTACTACTTTTTGGATGGATATTCAGGTTACAACCAAATTGCAGTAGATCCTCAGGACCAAGAGAAAACAGCATTCACATGTCCATCTGGAGTATTTGCCTACAGAAGGATGCCATTTGGACTGTGCAATGTACCTGCAACCTTTCAGAGGCGCATGCTCTCTATCTTCTCTGATATGGTAGAGAAATTTCTGGAAGTCTTTATAGATGACTTCTCAGTATTTGGAGACTCATTCAGCTCCTGTCTTGACCATCTAGCACTTGTTCTGAAAAGGTGCCAAGAGACTAACCTGGTTTTAAACTGGGAGAAATGTCACTTTATGGTGACTGAAGGAATTGTCCTTGGGCACAAAATTTCAAACAAGGGAATAGAGGTGGATCAAGCTAAAGTAGAGGTAATTGAAAAATTACCACCAACTACCAATGTTAAGGCAATCAGAAGTTTTCTCGGGGCATGCAGGATTCTATAGGAGGTTTATAAAGGATTTTTCAAAAATTACAAAACCTCTGAGCAACCTGCTAGCTACTGACACACCATTTATCTTTGACACAGAGTGTCTGCAGGCGTTTGAGACTCTGAAAGCTAAGCTGGTCACAGCACCAGTCATTTCTGCACCAAACTGGACATTACCATTCGAACTAATGCGTGATGCCAGTGATCATGCCATTGGTGCAGTATTAGAACAAAGGCATAACAAGCTTCTGCATGTCATTTATTATGCTAGCCTTGTTTTGAATGATGCACAGAAGAATTACACAACCACAGAAAAGGAGTTGCTTACAGTGGTTTATGCCATTGACAAGTTCAGATCTTATTTAGTAGGATCAAAAGTGATTGTGTACACTGACCATGCTGCTCTAAAATATCTCCTCACAAAGCAGAATTCAAAACCCAGACTCATAAGATGGGTGTTGCTTCTACAAGAGTTTGATATAGAAATAAGAGATAGAAAAGGGACAGAGAATCAAGTAGCTGATCACCTGTCCCGGATAGAACCAGTAGCAGGAGCGTCCCTCCCTCCTACTGACATCTCTAAAGCCTTTCCAGATGAGCAACTCTTTACCATTTAGGAAGTACCGTGGTTTGCAGACATTGCAAACTATAAAGTTGTGAGATTCATACCCAAGGAGTACAGTAAGCAGCAAGCAAAAAAATTGGTTTCTGATACAAAGTACTACCTGTGGGATGAACCATATCTCTTTAAGAGGTGTGCAGACGGAGTAATCTGTAGATGTGTGCCTAGAGAAGAGGCACAGAAGATCCTATGGCATTACTGATGAGCGGATATTTTATACGCTTTTTGGGGATAATTTCATATAGTTTAGAGTATGTTTTAGTTAGTTTTTAGTCTATTTCTAGTAGTTTTTAGGAAAAATTCATATTTCTGGACTTTACTATGAGTTGTGTGTTTTTCTGTAATTTCAGGTATTTTTCTGGCTGAAATTGAAGGAGCTGAGCAAAAATTTGATTCAGGCTGAAAAAGGACTGCTGATGCTGTTGGATTCTGACCTCCCTGCACTCAAAGTTGATTTTCTGGAGCTACAGAACTCGAAATGGCATGCTTCCAATTGCGTTGGAAAGTAGACATCCAGGGCTTTCCAGCAATATATAATAGTCTATACTTTTCACAAGAATAAATGACGTAAACCGGCGTTCAACGCCAGTCCTTTGCCCAATTCTGGCGTCCAGCGCCAGAAAAGGATCAAAAGCTGGAGTTGAACGCCCAAACTGGCATAAAAACTGGCGTTCAACTCCACAAATGGCCTATGCACGTGAATTGCTTAAGTCTCAGCCCCAGCACACACCAAGTGGGCCCTAGAAGTGGATCTCTGCATCATCCATCATAGTTTATCCAATTTTTGTAAACCTAGGCTACTAGTTTAGTATTTAAACAACTTTTAGAGACTTATTTTGTATCTCATGACATTTCAGATCTAAACCTTGTATTCTCTGACGGCATGAGTCCCTAAACCCCATTGTTGGGGGTGAGGAGCTCTGCTGTGTCTCAATGAATTAATGCAAGTATTTCTGTTTTCCATTTAAACACGCTTGTTCCTATCTAAGATGTTCATTCGCGCTTAACTGTGATGGAGGTGATGAGCTGTGACACTCATCACCTTCCTCAAATCATGAACGTGTGCCTGACACCCACCTCCGTTCTATATACGATTGAATGAGTATCTCTTAGATTCTTTAATCAGAATCTCCGTGGTATAAGCTAGAACTGATGGCAGCATTCATGAGAATCCGGAAAGTCTAAACCTTGTCTGTGGTATTCCGAGTAGGATTCAAGGATTGAATGACTGTGACGAGCTTCAAACTCTTGAAGGCTGGGCGTTAGTGACAGACGCAAAAGGATAGTAAATCCTATTCCAACCGGATCGAGAACCAACCGGTGATTAGCCATGCTGTGACAGAGCGCGTGAGCGTAGTTTTCACTGGGAGGACGGAAGGTAGCCATTGACAACGGTGATCCACCAACACACAGCTTGCCATAGGGGGGCGTGCGTGCGTGAATCAGAAGACAGAGGAAAGCAGAGATTCAGAAGACAAAGCATCTCCAAAGCCCCAACATATTCCCCATTACTGCACAACAAGTAATCTTTAATTTATGCTCTACTGGTTACTCACAATTCAATTGATAAACATAATTGACTTCCTGACTAAGATTTACAAGATAACCATAGATTGCTTCAAACCAACAATCTCCGTGGGATTCGACCCTTACTCACGTAAGGTATTACTTGGACGACCCAGTGCACTTGCTGGTTAGTGGTACGCGTTGTGAAAAGTGTGACTCACAATTCGTGCACCAAGTTTTTGGCGCCGTTGCTGGGGATTGTTCGAGTTTGAACAACTGACGGATTATTTTGTTGCTTAGATTAGGAAAAATCTTTCTTTTTTTGGTTTAGAGTCTTTTATTATTTATCCCTTGTTAAAATACTTTAAACTTATAGCTCAGTTATTTAGAACGTGGTGTTTATGTTCATGATAATTGGCTATCATATTTTTTTAAAAACCTTTTTCAAAAATAATTTTTCTATCAAATCCTGTGCCAAACTTTAAGTTTGGTGTTTTCAAAAATAATCTTTCTTAAAATTTTTGAAGGTCCCATAACTCATTTGGCTAGAGCGTTAATCTGTGTTCTTGGTAATTGGGTTAGAATCTTTTATACTCTTTTCAAAACCTTCTTTTTCAAAAATTTTTTTTTTATTAAATCTTGTGCCAAACTTTAAGTTTGGTGTTTTCTTGTTGATTTCCCTTTGATTTTCGAAAATTTTGGTTTGGTTTTCTAAAAATTTTAAGTTTGGTGTTCTTCCTTCATGTTCTTGTGTTCTTGTGAGTCTTCAAAGTGTTCTTGAGTTTCCTTGTGTCTTGATCTTAAAATTTTTAAGTTTGGTGTTCCTTGGTGTTTTCCCTCCAAAATTTTCAAAAACAAGGAGCATTAGATCTAAAAATTTTAAATCTTGTACTATCTTATTGTTTTTCTCTCTCCTCACTAAATTCAAAAATATCTTTTCAAAATATCTTTTCTAACTTCCTAACTTCTTATCTTTTCAAAATTTGTTTCAACTAACTAACTAACTTTTTGTTTGTTTCTTAACTTTTTCAAAACTACCTAACTAACTCTCTCTCTCTCTAATTTTCGAAAATATCTTCCCTCTTTTTCAAAAATTTCTTTTTTTTTTAACTAATTATTTTTAATTTTTTTTACAAAAAAAAAATTTTATTATTTCAAAATTCAAATTCTTTTTAGTTATTTTATTTTATTTAAGTATTTACTTCTTATAAAATAAAATAAATAAAAAGATAAATCAGTCCAAGTTATATCCATATATCCATCATGGACATAAGTGGAGATGGACAGTCCAGGAGGACTTTGGGGTCATATTCTAACCCCTCTACTGCTTCGTATGGGAGTAGCATATGCATACCCTCCATTGGAGTTAGTAGCTTTGAGTTGAATCCTTAGCTCATTATCATGGTGCAGCAAAGTTGCCAGTATTCCGGTCTTCCACAGGAAGAACCTACAGAGTTTCTGGCACAATTTTTACAAATTGCTGACACAGTACATGATAAGGAAATAGATCAGGATGTCTACAGACTATTACTGTTTCCATTTGCTGTAAAAGATCAAGCCAAGAGGTGGTTAAATAACCAACCTAAGGCCAGCATAAGAACATGGAAACAGCTGACAGAAAAATTCCTGAATCAATATTTCCCTCCAAAAAGGATGACACAGCTAAGGCTGGACATCCAAGGCTTTAAACAAGGAGATAATGAATCTCTTTATGATGCTTGGGAGAGATACAGAGAGATGCTACGAAAATGCCCCTCTGAAATGTTTTCAGAGTGGGTTCAGTTAGACATCTTCTACTATGGGCTTGCAGAAGGAGCTCAGATGTCTTTAGATTACTCAGCTGGTGGATCTATCCATATGAGAAAGACAATTGAAGAAGCTCAAGAGCTCATTGATACAGTTGCCAGGAATCAGCATCTGTATCTAAGCAGCAACCCTTCCATGAATGAAGAGGTTAAAACAGTAACTGCTGAATTCAGTACTGTACAACAAGCTGCTGAATTCAATCAGCAATTAGATTTTCTAACAAAACAGCTAGCTGAATTCAAAGACAGGTTACAGGAGACAAGGATAGCTAATATACATATGGACGAACAGTTTAAGCAAACAAAGCAGCAACTATCAAAGCAAATAGCAGAAGAATGCCAAGCAGTTCAATTAAGAAGTGGGAAAACATTAAATACCCCACCTCAAGGCATCAAAAATTCAAGAAATGAGCGACCCGCCAAAGATTCCCCTGAGGACAGTAAGAGCCCAGGGAAAAATAATTCTGGCACTAAAACGCCAGAAAATGGGTGGAAGGCTGGCGCTGAACGCCCAGACCATGCCCAAAACTGGCGTTCAGCGCCAGAAACAAGGCAGGATTGGCGTTCAACGCCAGAAATGGGCAAGAA
Source organism: Arachis ipaensis (assembly GCF_059453495.1). Taxonomy (NCBI): domain Eukaryota; kingdom Viridiplantae; phylum Streptophyta; class Magnoliopsida; order Fabales; family Fabaceae; genus Arachis; species Arachis ipaensis. The sequence goes on along the minus strand of NC_142444.1, from coordinate 120,453,420 downwards.
TCTGGCGTTGAACGCCCAAAGGGGGCATAATCCAGCGTTGAACGCCCAAAATGGGCACATTTCTGGCGTTCAGGCGCCAGGAACAGACAGTGAGTTGGCGTCTAACGTCACTCCAGCTTCTGACTCTGGTACTCAATTGCCAGTGAGGGATCAGACACACACAAGTGCTGACAACAACCCCTCTAAAAAGGCTTCTTTAACCACTAAGGTTGAGGAATATAAAGCTAAGATACCTTATCCTCAAAAACTCCGGAAAGAGGAGCAGGATAAGCAATTTGCTCGCTTTGCAGATTATCTAAGGACTCTTGAAATAAAGATTCCTTTTGCAGAGGCACTTGAGCAAATACCTTCTTATGCCAAGTTCATGAAAGAGATCTTGAGTCATAAAAAGGAGTGGAGAGAAACAGAAAGAGTTCTCCTCACTGAAGAATGCAGTGCAGTCATTCTGAAAAGCTTTCCTGAAAAGCTTAAAGACCCTGGGAGTTTTCTGATACCATGCATATTGGAAGGTGATTGCACCAAGACAGCCTTATGCGATCTTGGGGCAAGCATCAACCTAATACCTGCATCCACTATCAGGAAGCTTGGCTTAACTGAAGAAGTTAAACCAACCCGGATATGTCTCCAACTTGCTGATGGTTCCACTAAATACCCATCAGGCGTGATTGAGGACATGATTGTCAGAGTTGGGCCATTCGCCTTTCCCACTGACTTTGTTGTGCTGGAAATGGAGGAGCACAAGAGTGCCACTCTCATTCTAGGAAGACCCTTCCTAGCAACTGGACGATCCCTCATTGACGTCCAACAGGGGGAAATAACCCTGAGAGTCAACGATGACGAGTTCAAGTTGAACGCTGTCAAAGCCATGCAGCATCCAGACACATCAACAGACTGCATGAAAGTTGACCTTATTGACTCTTTGGTAGAAGAGATCAACATGGCTGAGAGTCTCGAATCAGAGTTGGAAGACATCTTTAAAGATGTTCAGCCTGATTTGGAGGATTCAGGGGACATGAAAGAGCCTCTAAACTTTCTTCTGAAAGAGGAAAAACCTCCTAAACCAGAGCTCAAGCCACTGCCACCATCCTTGAAATATGCATTTCTAGGAGAAGGTGACACCTTTCCAGTGATCATAAGCTCTGCTTTAAATTCACAGGAAGAGGAAGCACTTATTCAAGTGCTAAGGACACACAAGACAGCTCTTGGGTGGTCCATAGGTGACCTTAAGGGCATAAGCCCAGCTAGATGCATGCACAAAATCCTACTGGAGGATAATGCCAAACCAGTGGTTCAACCACAGAGGCGGCTAAATCCAGCCATGAAGGAAGTGGTGCAGAAAGAGGTCACCAAATTACTAGAGGCTGGGATTATTTATCCCATTTCTGATAGCCCCTGGGTGAGCCCTGTTCAAGTCGTCCCAAAAAAGGGAGGCATGACAGTGATTCACAATGAAAAAAATGAACTGGTTCCTACAAGAACAGTTACAGGGTGTCGCATGTGTATTGACTACAGAAGGCTCAATACAGCCACCAGAAAGGATCATTTTCCTTTACCATTCATAGACCAGATGCTAGAGAGACTAGCAGGTCATGATTATTACTGCTTTTTGGATGGCTACTCAGGCTACAACCAGATTGCAGTAGATCCCCAGGATCAAGAGAAAACAGCATTCACATGTCCATCCGGAGTGTTTGCTTATAGAAGGATGCCCTTTGGGCTATGCAATGCACCTGCAACCTTCCAGAGATGCATGCTCTCTATTTTCTCTGATATGGTGGAAAAATTTCTGGAAGTTTTCATGGATGACTTCTCAGTATATGAAGACTCATTCAGCTCCTGTCTTGATCACCTGAAACTTGTTCTGAAAAGATGCCAAGAAACCAACCTAGTTTTAAACTGGGAAAAGTGTCACTTCATGGTGACTGAAGGAATTGTTCTTGGGCATAAAATCTCAAACAAGGGAATAGAGGTGGATCAAGCAAAAATAGAGGTAATTGAAAAATTACCACCACCTGCCAATGTTAAGGCAATCAGAAGCTTTCTGGGGCATGCAGGATTCTATAGGAGGTTTATAAAGGATTTTTCAAAAATCGCAAAACCTCTAAGCAATCTGCTAGCTGCTGACACGCCATTTGTGTTTGACACAGCATGCCTGCAGGCGTTTGAAACGCTGAAAGCTAAGCTGGTCACAGCACCAGTCATTTCTGCACCAGACTGGACATTGCCATTTGAGTTAATGTGTGATGCCAGTGATCATGCCATTGGTGCAGTATTGGGACAGAGGCATGACAAGCTTCTGCATGTCATTTATTATGCCAGTCGCATTCTAAATGATGCCCAGAAAAATTACACAACCACAGAAAAAGAACTACTTGCAGTGGTTTATGCCATTGATAAGTTCAGATCATACTTAGTAGGATCAAAAGTGATTGTGTATACTGACCATGCTGCTCTTAAATATCTACTCACAAAGCAGGATTCAAAACCCAGGCTCATCAGATGGGTATTGCTTCTGCAAGAGTTTGATATAGAAATAAGAGACAGAAAAGGGACAGAGAACCAAGTGGCTGATCATCTGTCCCGGATAGAGCCAGTGAAAGGGACGTCCCTCCCCTTTCTTGAGATCTCTGAGATGTTCCCTGATGAGCATCTATTTGCCATTCAGGAAGCACCATGGTTTGCCGATATTGTAAACTATAAAGCTGCACGGTTCATACCCAAGGAGTACAATAGAATACAAAAGAAGAAATTAGTCACTGATGCAAAGTACTACTTGTGGGATGAACCCTATCTCTTTAAGAGATGTGCAGACGGAATTATCCGTAGGTGTGTCCCCAGAGAGGAAGCACAGAGGATCCTATGGCATTGCCACGGATCTCAATATGGAGGCCATTTCGGAGGTGAGCGAACAGCCACCAAGGTCCTCCAATGTGGCTTCTATTGGCCCACACTCTATAAAGATTCCCGAGAGTTTGTACGTAATTGTGACAGTTGCCAAAGAGCTGGTAATCTGCCTCATGGTTACGCCATGCCTCAACAAGGAATCTTGGAAATTGAGTTGTTTGACGTATGGGGAATTGACTTCATGGGACCTTTCCCACCATCATACTCAAACACTTATATTCTGGTGGCAGTTGATTATGTATCAAAATGGGTTGAGGCCATTGCCACACCCACCAATGATACTAAGACAGTGCTGAAGTTCCTCCAGAAACATATCTTTAGCAGATTTGGTGTCCCTAGAATACTAATTAGTGATGGGGGCACTCACTTCTGCAATAAACAGCTTTCCTCTGCCATGGTTCGGTATGGAATTCGCCACAAGGTGGCTACTCCATATCATCCACAAACTAATGGGCAAGCTGAAGTCTCTAATAGAGAGTTAAAGAGAATCCTAGAACGGACAGTAAATACCCGTAGAAAGGATTGGGCACGGAGCTTGGATGATGCTCTGTGGGCTTACAGAACAGCATTCAAAACCCCTATAGGGACCTCTCCATACCAACTGGTGTATGGTAAGGCATGTCACCTGCCCGTGGAACTGGAACATAAGGCCTACTGGGCAACCAGATTCCTAAACTTTGATGCCAAATTAGCAAGAGAAAAAAGATTGCTCCAGCTAAATGAGCTAGAGGAGTTCAGATTCACAGCTTTCGAAAATGCCAAGCTTTATAAAGAAAAATAAAAAAAGTGGCATGACAGAAAGTTGTCATCTAGAATCTTTGAACCAGGACAGAAGGTTTTGTTGTTTAACTCTAGACTCAGGCTATTCCCCGGGAAACTGAAATCCCGGTGGAGGGGACCATACGTGATTACAAGTGTATCACCATATGGTTATGTGGAGCTTCAAGATATTGATTCTGATAAGAAGTTCATTGTCAATGGACAGAGAATCAAGCATTATCTAGAAGGCAACATTGAGCAAGAATGCTCAAGGCTGAAGCTAGATTAAAAGCTCAGCAAGGTCCAGCTAAGGACATTAAAGAAGCGCTTGTTGGGAGGCAACCCAATTTTTATTTACTTTCACGATTTTTCATGTTTTGTTAGGTTCATGATCATGTGGAGTCACAAAACAAATATTAAAAATTGAAAACGGAATCAAAAACAGCAGAAGAAAAATCACACCCTGGAGGAAGCACCTGTCTGGCGTTCAACGCCAGAACAGAGCATGGTTCTGGCGCTGAACGCCCAAAATGGGCAACATCCTGGCGCTGAACGCCCTGACCAAGCATGGTTCTGGCGTTCAATGCCAGAAATGGCTAGTAAATGGGCGTTGAACGCCCAAAATGGGCACCAACCTGGCACTGAACGCCCAGAGTTATGTGCAAGGGCATTTTGCATGCCCAAATTGGTGCAGGGATGTAAATGCCTTGACACCTCAAGATCTGTGGACCTCACAGGATCATTTCAAGATCTGTGGACCCCACAGGATCCCCACCTTCCCTCCTCATAATCCTAGTTTTTTTTTCTTTCCACATCTTCTTTTTCATCTTTTCCCTCTTCTTTTGCTCGAGGACGAGCAACATTCTAAGTTTGGTGTGGTAAAACAATTATGTGAAGGATCTATAGCTCAGTGGTAGAACATGTGGCTGCAAATCAAGAGATACTTCAGGGGATGCACTTCCCTCCACATAATTATTGGAAGCAACTGAGGATAGAAATACCAAAAATCACTAGGAATCAAGCCACAAAGGCAAGGAAGAGACATAAAAGAGCTCAAGAACATCATTGGTGCCTCAAGAAGGAAATGCCATCATCACTAAGGTGGACTCGTTCCTTGTTCTTACTTTCTCTATTTTTCGTTTTCTCTATGTTAAGTGCTTATCTATGTTTGTGTCTTCATTACATGATCATTAGTAGTAATTAGTGACTAGTTTGATTTTATCCCCAATTAAGTTATAGTCTATTTTTTCTCATCATCAGCAAACATGAATAAAATAGTAGATCTTTTGAATAAGAGGCAATAAAATTTCGAGTTTTTAATAAGAAAAATTCTAATTAGTAACATGTGGTGGCAACGCTTTCTGTCTTCTGAATGAATGCTTGAACAGTGCATATGTCTTTTGAATTTGTTGTTTAAGACTGTTAAATATGTTGGCTCTTGAAAGAATGATGAACATGAGACATGTTATTGATAATCTGAAAAATCATAAAAATGATTCTTGAAGCAAGAAAAAGCAGCAAAGAACAAAGCTTGCAAAAAAAAAAAAATATATATATATATATATATATATATATATATATATATATATATATATATATATATATGTATATTAAAATAGGCGAAAAAAAATAGAAAGAAAAAGAAAAAGCAAGCAGAAAAAGCCAAAAGCTCTTAAAACCAAGAGGCAAGAGCAAAAAGCCAATAAACCTTAAAACCAAAAGGCAAGGGCAAATAAAAAGGATCCCAAGGCTTTGAGCATCAGTGGATAGGAGGGCCTAAAGGAATAAAATCCTGGTCTAAGCGGCTAAACCAAGCTGTCCCTAACCATGTGCTTGTGGCGTGAAGGTGTCAAGTGAAAACTTGAGACTGAGCGGTTAAAGTCAAGGTCCAAGGCAAAAAGAAGAGTGTGCTTAAGAACTCTGGACGCCTCTAATTGGGGACTTTAGCAAAGCTGAGTCACAATCTAAAAGGTTCACCCAATTATGTGTCTGTGGCATTTATGTATCCGGTGGTAATACTGGAAAACAAAGTGCTTAGGGCCACGGCCAAGACTCATAAAATAGCTGTGTTCAAGAATCATCACACTGAAATAGGAGAATCAATAACACTATCTGAATTCTAAGTTCCTATGGATGCCAATCACTCTGAGCTTCAATGGATAAAGTGAGATGCCAAAACTGTTCAGAAGCAAAAAGCTACTAGTCCCGCTCATCTAATTAGAATCTGAGCTTCACTCAAAAACTCTGAGATATTATTGCTTCTCAACCTATTAGTCTTCTATTTTATTTGTCTAGTTGCTTGAGGACAAGCAACAGTTTAAGTTTGGTGTTGTGATGAGCGGATATTTTATACGCTTTTTGGGGATAATTTCATATAGTTTAGAGTATGTTTTAGTTAGTTTTTAGTCTATTTCTAGTAGTTTTTAGGAAAAATTCATATTTCTGGACTTTACTATGAGTTGTGTGTTTTTCTGTAATTTCAGGTATTTTTCTGGCTGAAATTGAAGGAGCTGAGCAAAAATCTGATTCAGGCTGAAAAAGGACTGCTGATGCTGTTGGATTCTGACCTCCCTGAACTCAAAGTTGATTTTCTGGAGCTACAGAACTCGAAATGGCATGTTTCCAATTGCGTTGGAAAGTAGACATCCAGGGCTTTCCAGCAATATATAATAGTCCATACTTTGCACAAGAATAAACGACGTAAACTGGCGTTCAACGCCAGTCCTTTGCCCAATTCTGGCGTCCAGCGCCAGAAAAGGATCAAAAGCTGGAGTTGAACGCCCAAACTGGCATAAAAACTGGCGTTCAACTCCACAAATGGCCTCTGCACGTGAATTGCTTAAGTCTCAGCCCCAGCACACACCAAGTGGGCCCCAGCACACACTAAGTGGGCCCCAGAAGTGGATCTCTGCATCATCCATCATAGTTTATCCAATTTTTGTAAACCTAGGCTACTAGTTTAGTATTTAAACAACTTTTAGAGACTTATTTTGTATCTCATGACATTTCAGATCTAAACCTTGTATTCTCTGATGGCATGAGTCTCTAAACCCCATTGTTGGGGGTGAGGAGCTCTGCTGTGTCTCAATGAATTAATGCAAGTATTTCTGTTTTCCATTTAAACACGCTTGTTCCTATCTAAGATGTTCATTCGCGCTTAACTGTGATGGAGGTGATGAGCTGTGACACTCATCACCTTCCTCAAATCATGAACGTGTGCCTGACACCCACCTCCGTTCTATATACGATTGAATGAGTATCTCTTAGATTCTTTAATCAGAATCTCCGTGGTATAAGCTAGAAATGATGGCAGCATTCATGAGAATCCGGAAAGTCTAAACCTTGTATGTGGTATTCCGAGTAGGATTCAAGGATTGAATGACTGTGACGAGCTTCAAACTCTTGAAGGCTGGGCGTTAGTGACAGACGCAAAAGGATAGTAAATCCTATTCCAACCGGATCGAGAACCAACCGGTGATTAGCCGTGCTGTGACAGAGCGCGTGAGTGTAGTTTTCACTGGGAGGACGGAAGGTAGCCATTGACAACGGTGATCCACCAACACACAGCTTGCCATAGGGGGGCGTGCGTGCGTGAATCAGAAGACAGAGAAAAGCAGAGATTCAGAAGACAAAGCATCTCCAAAGCCCCAACATATTCCCCATTACTGCACAACAAGTAATCTTTAATTTATGCTCTACTGGTTACTCACAATTCAATTGATAAACATAATTAACTTCCTGACTAAGATTTACAAGATAACCATAGATTGCTTCAAACCAACAATCTCCGTGGGATTCGACCCTTACTCACGTAAGGTATTACTTGGACGACCCAGTGCACTTGCTGGTTAGTGGTACGCGTTGTGAAAAGTGTGACTCACAATTCGTGCACCAATTACCATGGATCACAATATGGAGGACATTTCGGAGGTGAGCGAACAGCCACTAAGGTTCTCCAATGTAGCTTCTACTGGCCTACTCTCTATAAGGACTCCCAAGAGTTTGTACGTAACTGTGACAGTTGCCAGAGAGCTGGTAATCTGCCTCACGGTTATGCCATGCCTCAGCAAGGGATCTTAGAGATTGAGTTGTTTGATATATGGGGTATTGACTTCATGGAGCCTTTCCCACCATCATACTCAAACACTTATATTCTGGTGGCAGTAGACTATGTATCTAAATGGGTAGAGGCAATTGCAACACCCACTAATGATACTAAGACAGTGATGAAGTTCCTCCAGAAGCATATCTTCAGCAGGTTCGGTGTCCCTACGATATTGATTAGTAATGGAGGCACTCATTTCTGCAATAAACAGCTTGACTCTGCTCTGGTCCGATATGGAATTAACCATAAAGTGGCAACTCCATATCATCCACAGATAAATTGGCAAGCTGAAGTCTCAAATAGAGAACTAAAACGAATCCTGGAACGGACTGTAAGTACCCGTAGAAGGGATTGGGCAAGAAGTTTGGATGATGCTCTGTGGGCATACAGAACAGCATTCAAAACTCCTATAGGAACCTCTCCATACCAGCTTGTGTATGGAAAAGCCTATCATTTGCCAGTAGAACTGGAACACAAGGCCTACTGGGCAACTAGGTTCCTAAACCTTGATGCTAAGATAGCTGGAGAGAAAAGATTACTCCAGTTGAATGAGCTGGAGGAGTTCAGACTCAATGCTTTCGAAAATGCTAAAATTTATAAAGAGAAAGCAAAAAGATGGCATGATAAAAGACTGTCATCTAGAGTCTTTGAGACAGGACAGAAGGTCCTGCTGTTTAACTCTAGGCTCAGATTGTTCCCTGGGAAATTGAAATTCAGGTGGAGGGGACCGCATGTGATTACAAGTGTGTCACCATATGGCTATGTAGAGCTTCAAGATATTGATTCTGACAAAAAGTTCATTGTTAATGGACAGAGAATCAAACATTATCTTGAAGGTGATGTTGAGCAAGAATGCTCAAAACTGAGATTAAATTAAAAAGCGCAGTAAAAGTCCAGCTAAAGACAGTAAAGAAGCGCTTACTGGGAGGCAACCCAGCCATTATAAAAAATTAGATGTTTATACCAATTATATAAGTTTATTTAATTTTGTTCCTAATGTTGGCTAATGCATTTCAGTGAATAAGTTAGGAAAATGGAGGTTCAAGACATAAAACAGAGAAATCACAGAGAAAGGGAGCTCATTGGCGTCAAAACACCAGTAAAGAGGCAATTTGGGCGTTAAACGCCAGAATGGATACCATTCTGGGCATTTAACACCAGTAAAGGTATCATTCTGGGTGTTAAATGCCAGAATGGGCAGCATTCTAGGCGTTTAACGCCAGAATTGGCAGCATCCTGGGCGTTCAAAAAAATGCCCAGTAAAGAAGGATTTCTGGCGTTTAACACCAGCCAGGGTACCTGGCTGGGCGTTAAACGCCCAAAATGTTCACCAGATGGGCATTAAATGCCAAAATGGGTATCATTCTACGCGCTTACGCCAGAACAACTAGGGGAGAGGTAATTTCATTTCCAATTCAATTTTTTTCGAATTTTCATGTTTTAATTCAAGATTTTCTGCATCCAAATATTACAAACATTCATTTTTTAATTTCCATTCTCAAAAATTTATAATCTTATAAATTCTTTTTAATTCTTCTTCCATTCTTTTCAATTCTTTTTCAAAACTCATTCATCTTTCCAATTTTTTTTCAATTCTTTTTAATTCATTCATATTATCTTTTATTTCTTAGATGCATAAACAAAAATTCAGATTTAGCTTCCGCATATCTTTTTCATATCTCTTAAATTTTGAAAATAATCTTCTCTTTTTCATATCATGTTTATCTTTTATCAATCATATCTTTCAAATCATATTTCTTTCTAAAAATTCAAACCCATTCCCCCTCACCTTTATTTATACATTCGGCCATCCCTTTTACTCCATCATTCAAATCCTTCTCTCCATCTATTCATCTTCTTTCTTTTTATTTTGCTTGAGGGCAAGCAAATCTCTAAGTTTGGTATGATTTCTGTGATCCCTAAGTTAAAACAAACCAATCTCATGGCACCCAAAGGAAGACAAACCGCTTCAAGAGACAAGAAAGAAAGCAATCCAAAACCACGTTGGATGCATGAGAACTTCTGCACCAAAGAACATGCAGACCATTATTTCAAAATTGTGTGCAGAAGATCAGTGACCCCGGAAGTTAGGTTCAATTTGAAAGAAAATGAATACCCGGAGATCCAAGAGTAGATTCAAAATAGCATGCTCTACAAACTGCTCATAGAACAAGAGAAACAAGGGCGTGAAATACAGGAGCTAAAGCGTCAGAAGTTGTCCCTTGAAGAGTTGGACATCCCACAGATTGAAGGAGCACCTACCCCTCAAAATCAAGGTTGTTGAGTCCCAACTCTGTGATAACTTTTATTATTAGAAACCTATTCTAAGAGTTACATGAGAATTAGTATTAGAGTCATTTATTTTTATGTCTTTAATTTCCTTTCTCTTATTATTATTTGTCTGCTTTTATGTTTATTTTATGTCTTATTTTTATTACATGATCATTAAAGTTTAGAGTCTATGTCTTAAAGCTATGAATGATCCCATGAATCCCTCACCTTTCTTAAATGAAAAATGTTTTTATTTACAAAAGAACAAGAAGTGCATAATTTTGAAAATTATCTTGGAATTAGCTTAATTATTTTGACATGGTGGCAACACTTTTTGTTTTTTGAATGAATTCTTGAACAGTGCATATTTTTTTATAGTAAAGTTTATGAATGTTAAAATTGTTGGCTTTTGAAAGAATAATGAAAAAAGAGAAATGTTATTGATAATATGAAAAAAAAATTGATTCGTGAAGCAAGAAAAAGCAGTGAAAAACAAAGCTTGCAAAAAAAAATGTGGCAAAAAATAAAGGAAAAAGAAAGAAAAAAAAGCAAGCAGAAAAAGCCAGTAACCCTTTAAACTAAAAGGCAAGGGTAAAAAGGATCCAAGGCTTTGAGCATTAATGGATAGGAGGGCCCAAAGGAATAAAATCCTGGCCTAAGCGGCTACATCAAGCTGTCCCTAACCATGTGCTTGTGGCGTGAAGGTGTCAAGCGGAAGGCTTGAGACTGAACGGTTAAAGTCGTGGTCCAAAGCAAAAAGAGTGTGCTTAAGAACTCTGGGCACCTCTAACTAGGAACTCTAGCAAAGCTGAGTCACAATCTAAAAAGATTCACCCAGTTATGTGTCTGTGGCATTTATGTATCCGGTGGTAATACTGAAAAACAAAATGCTTAGGGCCACGGCCAAGACTCATAAAGAAGCTGTGTTCAAGAATCAACATACTGAACTAGGAGAATCAATAACACTAACTGAATTCTGAGTTCTTATGGATGCCAATCATTCTAAACTTCAGAAGATAAAGTGAGATGCCAAAACTATTCAGAAACAAAGAGCTACTAGTCCCGCTCATCTAATTGAAACTAATCTTCATTGATATTTTTGAAACTTATTGTATATTCTCTTCTTTTTATCTTATTTTATTTTTGGTTGCTTGGGGACAAGCAACAATTTAAGTTTGGTGTTGTGATGAGCGGATAATTTATACCTTTTTTGGCATTGTTTTTACAAAGTTTTTAGTATATTTTAGTTATTTTTTATTATATTTTTATTAGTTTTTATGCAAAAATCATATTTCTGGACTTTACTATGAGTTTGTGTATTTTTCTATAATTTCAAATATTTTCTGGCTGAAATTGAGGGACCTGAGCAAAAATCTGATTCAGAGGCTGAGAAAGGACTGCAGATGCTGTTGCATTCTAACCCTCCTACACTCGAAGTAGATTTTCTGGAGCTAGAGAAGCCCAATTGGCGCGCTCTCAATTGCGTTGGAAAGTAGACATCTTGGGCTTTCTAGAAATATATAATAGTCTATACTTTGCCTGAGATTTGATGGCCCAAACTGGCATTAAAAGCCAGCCAAAAACTTTCTGGTGTAAAGCGCCAGAACTGGCATAATTCTTCGCATTAAACGCCCATTTTGGCACCCAGGGTGGCGTTTAATGCCAACTTGAGGCATATGCACGTGTAAGATTGAAAGCTCAGCCCAAACACTCACCAAGTGGGTCTCAGAAGTGGATTTCTGCACTATCTGCACTTAGTTACTCAATTTCTGTAAACCTAAGTTACTAGTCTAGTATAAAAACTACTTTTAGAGATTCATTTTGCAACTCATGACATTTTAAACTTCATATTGTATCTTCTATGGCATGAGTCTCTAAACCTTATGGATGGGGGTGAGGAGCTCTGCTGGGTTTCAATGGATTAATGCAATTACTACTGTTTTCTATTCAATCACGCTTGATTCTATTCTAAGATACTCACTCGTACTTCAATATAGAGAGTGTGGTGAACCGTGACATTCATCACTATTCTCAATTCTATGAACGCGTGCCTGACAACCACTCCCGTTCTATCTGAGCTCAACATAGTCATTGGGCGACAGATTGAGTGCATATCTCTTGGGTCTTTGATTCACGGACCGAGTCCGTGAGATCAGAACCTTCGTGGTATAGGCTAGAACCATTGGCAGCATTCCTGGGATCCAAAAAGTCTAAACCTTGTCTGTGGTATTCCGAGTAGGATCTGAGAAGGGATGACTGTGACGAGCTTCAAACCTGCGAATGTTGGGCACAGTGACAGTGTGCAAAAGGATAGAGAGATCCTATTCCGACGCTAGCGGGAACCGACAGATGATTAGCCGTGCGGTAGTTGTACATGGTATTTTTCATCCGAGATGAGAAATCCCATAGTTGATTAGCTGTGCAGAGATCGTACCTGGTATTTTTCATCCGAGAGGATCATAAAGCTTGCCATTGAAGAAAGCCATGCGTGTTTGGAGAAGAAGACAGCAGGAAAGTAGAGATTCAGATGACAGAGCATCTCCAGAACCTCAACCTGTTCCTCATTACTGAATCACAAGTACCATTTATTTCATGTTATTTACTTTTCATAAACAAAACCCTTTTTATCATTAATCTCCTTACTAAGATTTACAAGGTAACCATAGTTTGCTTCAAGCCGGCAATCTCCGTGGGATCGACCCTTACTCACGTAAGGTATTACTTGGACGACCCAGTGCACTTGCTGGTTAGTTGTGCGAAGTTGTGAAAAGTGTGATCACAATTTCGTGCACCAGTTGCCCATGAAATTAACTTCCTCGGGAGTAAACTAGCCATAGTCATAAGTCTCACCTTGAGGGAAGCCACCACTCATATCATAAGAAGTGTCTTGAGTACTGACGGCTGAGGCTTACGTTCCACTCAAGTGTTGTGTAATAGCATTAATTTGCTGAGACATAGCCTTGTTTTGGGGAAGAATAGCATCCAATTTATCCAACTCCATGACTCCCTTCTTTACTGAGGTCCTTTTAGAGGAGTATAGATATTGGTTGTCAGCAACAATCTCAATCAGCTCCATAGCCTCATCAGGGGTCTTCTTCATGTGGAGTGATCCTCCTGTAGAATTATCCAGGAACATCCTGGTAGTCTCAGAGACTCTATCATAGAATATCTGCAACTGTATCCAGTCTGAGAAAATATCAGGAAGACACTTATTGAGTATCAACTTATACCTTTTGCAGGCTTCATAAAGAGACTCACCCTCTCTTTGCCTGAAGGTCTAAACATCCGTCCTTAGCTTAATTAGTTTTTGAGGAGGAAATAACTTGGTCAGAAACTTGCTGACCACCTTATCCTAAGTGTCCAAGCTCTCTTTGGACCGAATATCAAGTCACTACTTTGCTTTATCCCTCACAGCAAATGGGAAGAGAAGTAACTTGTAGACATTAGGATTCACTCCACTAGTCTTCACCGTATCACAGATTTGCAGGAAATTAGAAATAAACAAGTTGGGATCTTCCTGTGGGAGTCCGTGAAACTGGAAATTTTGTTGCACCAGAGAAATTAACTAAGGCTTCAGCTCAAAGTTGTTTGCAGCAATAGGGGGTACAACAATGCTATTCCCTATGAAGCATGGACACTTCGCTGAGTTGTCATGTCTGCGTGTCAGACACATTTTAGACATGACACTCACCAACACTCGCCCTACACATGTGTTTGCTGTGTCCAACCATGTCTTAATAAAAAAATAAAAACTTATTCTCCAAACACGCTTGGACACACCTAAATACCATCACATGTCAGTGTGTCCAATCTTATTCTTAACATATGTTCTTGAAATGAATTTAGATATAGTACATATTATTATTTATTAAAACAAAAAATATTTTAAATACTTGATATAATTAAAATAAGACATTAAAAATAATTTAAAAAATTAACTTATATTTTAATATCAATAAAATATCAACATATGATTACGATTATTCCAAAAAATACTTTACATTTTATATGTATAAGTGTCCTCGTGTCTTATAAGATTTTAAAATTCATGTGTCGGCATGTCCCGTGTCGTGTCGTGTCGTGTCCCGTATTTGTGTCAATGTCCGTACATCATAGCTATTCCCATTGAAATATGGGCTAGGAGCAGTATAAGAGCCAAGTGTTCTCCTCGGTTGTGCAGGCATATTAGGAGGATTAACAACATTGGCATTGACTGCATTGTTGTTGTTATTGTTGAGCTCCATAGTGGACTCTTCAACTTTCTTATCAAAATTATCCCTGAGATTCTCACCGCTTTATAACCTCTTGCTTGTTGTAAACACCGCCTCAAGGTCCTCTCAATTTCAGGATCAAATTCTAAAAGAGGTTCTTTGTTCCTATTCCTACTCATAAACAACCAAAAATAAAGAAAAGGTGGAAATCTCTACGTCAGAGTGCAAAGAATTTCCAGCGAGGTATCTCGTGTAAAAGAATTAGAATAAAATAAATTGAACAATTAACACAAAAAATTTCAAAAATCAACTAAGAAAATAAACACAAAAATAACTGAAAAAAATTACTTAGGAAAAATAAAATAAAATCACAAAAGGAGACACCAAACTTAATTTCACAAATTAAGGAAAAATTTTAACTAAAATAAAACTAAATTTTTGAAAATTTAAAAAACAAAAATAAATAAAAACGAAAAACTAAGAATGCCTAATCTAAGAAATCAGACAACGGTTAGTTGTCAATCATAGTCGATACTCGGCAACGGCACCAAAAATTTGGTCACAGATTTTGAAGTCCACAAACTAACCAGTAAATGCACTGGGTCGTACCAAATAATACCTAAAGTGAGTGAGAGTCGATCCCACGAAGATTGATGGACTAAGCAACAATAGTCGAATGAATCATTTAGTCAGGCAAGCAGAAAGTAGTGTTTTGAGGGTTGTAAATCGCATCAAATAGTACTTCAGAGAGTAAGAAAGCAAACAGTAGAATTGGTGTGAAATATATGTGAGAAAATAGTTAAGGTTTTGGAGTTATTTATTCGTCTGGATTAAGTTTTCTTACTGTTCATACCCTGGGTCGAGCTATCCGACCCGAGTTGATTGACGACAAGTCGGCTGACCTCTTCAGGTCAGGACTATCCGACCTCTTCTCAAAGAGCTCGGCCAAATCCCCAGGAAAGCCTAAAAAGGGCCCAAGCAGAGGAACACGACCCAAATCCAAAGGCAGTCCAAGCCTATAGAGATAAGGGCGGTTCCCTTGAAGATAAGATGACTTCACTCAAAGATAAGATAAGATAACTATCTTATCTCCAGAAAGGTCACTCCTCACCATTATAAATACACTAGAGCACCCAGGTATAACTCATACTCTGATTCTACTAAAAACCTGCTTAATACCCTTGCTAACTTAAGCATCGGAGTCCCTTGCAGGTACCACCACCCTCCGGTGACAAAGGATCAGCAGCATTACCAGTCCAACAAGTTGGATGCGACTGCTCTGGCCACCACCCACAAGCCGGACACGTCATCGCCGATTAGTACAGAAGATCTCGTCCGAGATCGACCTACAGTTTCAGGTAACCCTCAAAACATTGGCACCGTTACCGGGGACCTGGAAGTCATCCCATCATCATGGCGGACAACCTTAACAACGACCACAACTCTGATTTGGAGAACAGAACGCCACATAAGAACGCGGAGGTCACACTAGACGATACTTCTCAACCTAACAAAGACAAGAATTCACCAAACACGGGAGTCATGGAGGCACTTCAGGATCGTCTAAAACAACTCGAAAAAGAGGTCGAGTATCAACGAAAAGCCGAGAGAGACCTACGAAGGGAAGCTAGGTGACGCCGCAAATTAGAAGACAAGCTCCTAAAGCTCGAAGCCGATCTCAAAGCTAAAACTACTCGATCCAGCCACGAAGATAGCTCCCGCAAGGACCAAGACCCATTCACCAAAGAGATGATGAAGGCCAAAATCCCAAAAGACTTCAAATCCCCTGACATGACTCCGTACGACGGCACATCATATCCCAGCCATCATCTCAGTAACTTCAAAAGTAGAACGTATCTCACCAACGCCTCAGATGCAACTCGGTGCAAAGCCTTCCCGACTACCTTGACGAAAATAGCAATTAAATGGTTCGACAATCTGCCCCCCAGGTCCATCTCAAGTTTTAACGACTTAGCCAAAAAATTTCTAGCCAGATTCTCCATCCAGAAGGACAAAACTAAACATGTCCCAAGTCTACTAGGGATCAAGCAAAGAGATCAGAAAAGTCTTCGTAGCTACATGAAAAGATTCAACAAGGCATGTCTGGACAAACAAAGTCTACCAACAGAAGCAGCCATTATGGGTCTCATCAATGGCTTGCAACAGGGACCTTTCAGTCACTCCATATCGAGAAAACATCTCACATCTCTGAATGAAGTGCAAGAACGAGCAGAAAAGTACATCAACATGGAGGAAAACTCCCGATTAGGAGAGACCTCAAAGTTTGGATTCTCCTACTCCTCCCGAGATAAGGATAAAAAGTCCAAGAAAAAAGAAGATCAGCATGGAGAAAAGATAAAAAAATACCACAATTACACCCCTCTTCGGGTGTCTCTTGTAGATGTCTATCGAGAAGTATGCCACACTGAAAAGATACCCCCACCTTGCCCACTCAAAAGCAAGAAAGGAGGAGGAAATCGGATAGAATACTGTGAATACCATCGAATCTATGGATATCCCACCAATGAGTGCTTCGATTTGAAGAATGTCATAGAAAAATTAGTGAGAGAAGGGAGACTAGATCGGGTACCTAGCCAGCAAAACAGATGAGCCAAGAAAAAGAAAAAGGGACGAAGAGGTCGGACGAACTGAACGACCACCTCGTACCCCGAAGAGACATGTCCACATGATACACAGAGGATTTACGGGAGGAGGAATCTCCAAATCATCTCGCAAAAGATATCTGAAAGAATTATATCATGTCGAGGGAGGAGAAGGAGCACCCGACCTCCCCACTATCACCTTCACCAAAGAGGACACAGCTGGCGTCATATCGGGACATGACGATCCCATGGTCATCACTATCATATTGGCCAACGCTAACATCCAGCACACACTGGTGGACCAGGGAAGCTCGGCTGATATACTATTTAAAACTGCCTTTGACAAATTCGGCCTAGAGGAAAAAGAACCCAAAGCATATGCGAACAGCCTATTCGGGCTGGGAGACACTCCAATCCAACCACTTGGATACATCTCACTGCACACAACCTTTGGAAAAGGAAACCGGTCAAGGACACTCAACATAGACTACATCGTGGTCGATGTGACTACAGCCTACAATGCCCTGATAGGTCAAACAACACTGAATCAGCTCGGTGCAGTAGTCTCGACTCCACATCTGTGCATGAAGTTCCCAACCACAGAAGGGATCGCTACGGTAAGAGCAGACCAGAAGACAGCGCGTCGCTGTTACAATGAAAGTCTGAACCTTAGAGGCAAAGGAGAAGAAATCCACACCATTGAACTTGGGAGAGTTCGAGGGCGGGAAGAACTTCGTCCACAACCTGAAAACGAGACAGAAAAAGTCCAAATCGGAGAAACTCCAGATAAAACAACAAATATTGGCACAATCCTAAAAGGAGATGTAAAGGAGTCCCTCATACAGTTCTTAAGAGACAATGTCGACCTCTTTGCATGGAAGGCCGCAGACATGCCGGGCATAGATCCCAAGTTAATGTGCCACAAATTGGCAGTTTACCCAGGATCTCGGCCAGTACAGCAGAGACGTAGAAAGCTCGAACCAGAACGATCCCAAGCTGTGGAAGAACAGGTATAAGCTCTACTAGAGGCAGGATTCATAAGAGAAGTCAAGTACCCACTATGGCTAGCCAACGTCGTCTTGGTGAAAAAATCAAATGGGAAGTGGCGGATGTGCACTGATTACACTGATCTCAACAAAGCTTACCCAAAAGATCCTTATCCACTCCCAAGTATCGATGCTCTGGTGGATACCTCTCCGGATACAAATACCTCCTCCCGATGTACCCATCCGATAAAAAAAAAACCTCATTCTTAACCCCAAAATCAAACTACTGCTACATCGTCATGCCATTCAGACTCAAAAACGCAGGAGCCACTTATCAAAGGTTAATGAATAAAGTCTTCACTGACCATGTCGGAAAAATCATGGAGGTATACGTGGATGACATGTTAATAAAGACACAAAGTGAGGAATCATTACTGTCCGACCTCACCCAAGTATTTGATACCATAAGACGGCATGGCATGCGACTTAACCCTGCAAAATGCATCTTCGCAGTAGAAGCCAGAAAATTCTTGGGTTTTATGCTCACACAAAGAGGAATCGACGCAAATCCGGATAAATGTCGGGCTATACTCGACATGAAGAGTCCGACCTGTGTCAAAGAGGTATAACAACTGAATAGAAGATTGGTAGCCTTGTCCAGATTTCTAGCTGGATCGGCGATAAGATCTCTCCCCTTCTATGCTACTCTAAGGAAGGAAAAGAGGTTTGAATGGACAACGGAGTGCGAACAGGCTTTTCAGGATTTTAAAAGGTTCCTGGGACAACCACCTATTCTAACTCGGCCACGGGAAGGAGAACCACTTATATTGTACCTCGCAGTAGGACATCAGGCAATAGCCTCAGCATTGGTCAGAGAGGACGAAAGTGGACAACAGCCTATATGCTTCATCAACAAAGCACTACAAGGGTCCGAACTGAACTACCAAAAAATAGAAAAATTCGCCTATGCTCTCATACTGACGTCTCAACGACTTCGCCCATATTTCCAAGCCCACACCATCAAGGTTCGGACCAACCAGCCCATAAAAGGCATTCTGCAGAAAACAGACTTAGCAGGAAGAATCTTACAATGGGCAGTCGACTTGTCCGAATTCGACCTTCAATATGAAGCTTGGACAGCCATCAAATCACAGTATCTGGCCGACTTCATTGCAGAGTTTACTGACACCCCGAAAACCCCCACTGAATGGAATCTCTACGCAGATGGTTCCTCGAACAAAACTGGAAGTGACACAGGTGTGATAATAGAAAGCGACCAGGGAACCCAAATCGAACTTTCCCTCAAATTCGGGTTCCCTGCTTCAAACAACCAAGCCGAATATGAGGCATTACTAGCTGGTTTGAAGCTGGCTAAGGAGGTCGGAGCTCAAAAACTTATCATCTTCAGCGACTCATAAGTAGTCACCTCACAAATAGCAGGGAGCTACCAAGCCAAGGACCCCACCATAAAAAAGTACTTGGACAAAACCAAAGAACACCTCAGACAACTCGGGGAGTATGAGGTTCGCCACATACCTCGAGAACAGAATGCTCGCGCTGATGCACTCTCAAAACTAGCCAGTACCAAACCAGGGGGCAACAATAGAAGCCTCATCCAGGAGATACTGCAGAACCCATCTATCTCGGTAGAAGAAAAGGTCCTGGCCATAACAGGTCTAGATCAAGGATGGATGACTCCTATAATTAATTACCTCAAAACAGAAACACTCCCCACAGAAAAGAAGGAGGCAAATAGGTTAAAATGGGAGGCACAATATTACACCATCATAAACAATACTCTATTAAAAGAGGGATTTCAACACCCCTATTGAAATGTGTACCGACTTCTAACACAAAGGAATTTTTAGAAGAAATACACAGTGGCATCTGTGGTAACCATCTCGGAGCGCAAGCTCTCACCAAAAAAGTACTCCGGGCCGGATTCTATTGGCCGACTTTACAAAAAGAAGCAACAGAATTCGTGAAGACATGTCCACCATGTCAGAAACATGCCAATTTTCACATCGCCCTACCAGAGGAGCTCATCAGCGTAACCTCACCCTGGCCATTTGCAAAATGGGGACTCGATCTCCTCGGTCCCTTCCCTCAAGGATCGGGACAAGTCAAGTTACTCATCATAAGGGTAGATTATTTTACAAAATGGATTGAGGCAGAGCCCTTAGCTAACGCCACTGCTCAAAGAAGTCGGAAATTCCTATATAAGAACGTTGTCACAAAGTTTGGGGTTCCATACTCCATTACCACAGACAATGGCACTCAATTCACAGATGCAGGCTTTAGAAAGTTAGTGGCCGACCTGAACATAAAACACCAATTCACATCCGTAGAACACCCCTAGGCTAATGGACAAGCAGAAGCTGCTAACAAAGTCATATTAGCCGGGCTAAAACGAAGATTACAAGATGCAAAGGGAGCCTGAGCTGAAGAGCTCCCACAAGTCCTATGGGCATATCGGACAACTCCACACTCCACAACAAGGGAGTCACTCTTCCGATTAGCTTACGGAATGGAGGCAATGATCCCAGTAGAAGTCGAAGAAGGATCGCCCAGAGTAATCCACTACAGTGAAGAGGCCAACTCCCAACTTCAAAGGGAAGAACTCAACCTACTTCCAGAAATCCGAGAAAGAGCTCGGATCAAGGAAGAGGCATTAAAACGTTGAATGGATTCAAGATACAATCAGAAGGTAGTACAGTGAAGCTTTTCCAACAACGACCTCATCCTAATCCGAAATGATATCGGAACAAGTCGACCGGGAGAGGGGAAGCTAGCAGCTAACTGGAAAGGACCTTACCGAGTCATAGAGGTACTGGGAAAAGGCTACTACAGGGTGTCCGAACTAGAAGGGCAAGAGCTACCAAGGTCGTGGCATGCCTGCAACCTAAGAAGGTATTATAGTTAGAGGTAATAAAGATCTTAGGTCAAGGTGCACTCTTTTTCCTAAAAAGATTTTTTAACGAGACACCAAGCCAAGATCTATAAAATTGCCCAACTTAGAAGGGAAAACACCCACATGTGTATATTTGCATATTTTCTATTTTGAATAAAGTTTTTTCAGATTTTCTACAAATCATCTTTATCAAGACGCATTAATCTGAAACGCAAAAAATTCATCGCCTGATTATAAAGCTACAGATCGGCAAAAAGTGAAAACCAAACTCACTGCTCGATCACGACAAAGACCAACGAAGATGAAAACTGAATTCATCAAAGGTCGACCAAGCGAGGATCAAACTCAATTTCTACAAAATCGGAAAGATGAAAAGCGGCAAAAAATAGAATAATGCAAGAAGTTATCAAAAAGTGATCCATAAGAAAGGATCTGACGAGGTCTTAATAAAAATGGGTTGCTAGAAATAACTTAAAGACGGACTAATAAAGAATTCGAACCAGTCAACTACAACAACAAAAGTTATAAAAAGTAAATCCCTAGAAAGAGGTCTGGCCAGCCCTAAAAAAGAGGATTACTGAAAATAACTTAGAAGGGACCGACATAAAGAAGTTGGCCCAACAAAATCACAAAAGTTATAAAAAGTAATCCATAAAAGAGACCTGACCAAGGTCCGAACAAAATGAATTACTAGAAATAACTTAGAAGGAACCGACATGAAGAAGTCGGCCTAACAAAATCACAAAAGTTATAAAAAGTAATCCATAAAAGAGACCTAACCAAGGTCCGAACAAAATGGATTACTAAAAATAACTTAGAAGGGACCGACATGACGAAGTCGGCCCAACAAAGCTACAAAAAGTTATACAAAGCAATCCATAAAAGAGACTTGACAAAGGTCAAAGTAAAATGGATTACTAGAAATAACTCAGAAGGGACCGAAGATGAAGAAGTCGGCCGACAGAAGGCATGCGCTATAAGGGACTCAAGTCGGACCCAGAAAGCCATGACCTCAATAAAATCAATCTACAAGTACTATATGAAAGAATGCGAAGAAGACTAGTTGAACAAAGCTAGCTCCAACTAAAGCAGGAAATAAAGCACAAAGGCAATCAAAAGAGGTCAGACAGCAAGATTCCAGCACTCTCAAGATTCCAGAAAAGTGTCAAAAAGATGCAGACAAGCATGTCACAAAAGAAACAAAGTTGCTATAATAACAAGACTCAAGAGGCCGCCTGAATTCGACCCCAAGAGGCTTGAAAAACTACTTTGTTTTTTCAAAATAAAGTTGCTAAAAGAAAAGCAACTAAAAATATCCGAAGTCAAATAGACCACCAATTACAGAAATAAGAGTTTAAAAGCCCACAGATCGGACTGTCCACAATACATCAAAGAAAAGTATAAAGGATTCAAAGACTCCCCACTGGCAGCATCTCGGGGTGAAGGAGAGCGAGTCTGGAGGGGGACAGCATCGACAGTCCCATCCGCCCAATTCAGGATCTGAACATTAGGATCCAAATCAGGGTGTTCGACCTCGGCTGCAGGCTTGGAAGAAGTCAGGACAATAGAAGTCTTGGTGGATGGCACAGGGAGTGGATTGACATCATCATCATCATCAGGGTCATCAGGGACAATCTTACCATCTGTTACAATGTTGTCCAAGCTAAATAGGGTGAGGTCGAGCTCGGGCACGAGAACTCGAACCTGATCCTTCAAATTCTCATAAGCAGCATTCACACTACCTACAAGATGACCCTGGAGTTCGGCATAGTTAGCTTGAACAGATTCCAAAGTCTCCTTAAGATCCATCATCTCCCCATAAGTCAAGACATAGCTCTCCTTATGCTTTAGCGCCATATCCTCAGCCAACTTTGCAGAAGCCACAGCAGCAGTAGCCCGAGTTTTCTCACCCTCCAACTCTTTTTCTAGCTTCGCCACCTTTACCTCAAGCTCCTCCTTCAAACCCTTGATCCGGTCGAACTCCGATTTGGCCTCCTCCAAAAAAGCCTTCGTTGCATGAATGGGAAGATCCTGGACAGTTCGGTATAAAGCCGCCCCCATATGTGCCATCTTAATGCTACTCCGGGTAATGAAGTCCAAATAACAAAGGAGGGAGACATCATCAGTAGGAATAACACCATAAGGAGCAATTTGTTGATCAACAAATCCAACAGCATCAAAGTTGGGGGCATCCAAATTGAAGGGCACAACAGTCCTCTGTCTTTTTGGAGGAGGGCCAACAGTAGAAGAAGTAGCAGCAGAAGTCGGGGGAGGATCAACCAAATGGACCTAAGGAGTTGGAATCATCCTCCTCGGCCCAATAGAGCTCAAAATCGGCTTCTTAGGAGGAACTTGAGAAGATCCCTCTCCTGCAGCTTTAGCCGAGATGTTCTGGGCAGCGTTGGCCTTCCTCGCCTTCTTAAAGGCTTTCATGGAATCATTGGTCTTTGCCATCTCTGAAAAAACAAATCAACCAAAAATCAAGTTAAAAATTAGAAGGAAAAGAAGTAAAGTAAATAAAACAGAGCAAAAAGAAGTCGGTCACTACCCAACGCAGTTCGGACAAGAGAGGGGTCCCCCAAAAATCTCTTTGTATTGAGATGGGGAGGTTCCCCCCAAATATCTTCCAACAGATTCACAAAAGCCTGCTCGACCTCGTCAAGCATCTCCCACGAGTATCGAGACACCACAACATTCTTTTGCCAACACAAGGGGAAGGCAGGGTCATTATTCGATTCTAAGAAAAATGGTCGAGCTCCCTCAATAGCTCGAACCTTAAAAAAGTAATTCTTAAAGTCCCAAAAGGACTCGTCATACATAGCAAATACTTTATGTCCTTGAGCAGATCGAAAGGAAATCCAAGAAGCTTTCTTTTTTGAAGAAATCCCGGGCTTAGTCAAAACAAAAAGATAAAGAAAGAGAGTCTGAGAAGGTTTGACGTCCAACTCTTGGCAAAGCAACTGAAAGATCTTGATAAAGTCCCAGGAGTTCGGATGGAGCTGGGATGAAGCTACGTTGCACGACCACAACAAGTCGGTCTCAAAGGAGGTAAAAGGAAGGGTGATGTTTATTTGACTGAAAAAGTAGTCGTAAGTATAAAAGAAGGGGCGTTCCCCCTGGATCAGAGACGGAAAGCAAACCCTTTCATCGGAGTCAGGCGCTACCAATTCATAGTTTTTCTCCTGATCCCTACTACTACAGATTCGATGATGTTTTCTAAGCTCCACACAGAACTCAGAATTAACTACGGAAACACACATCAGGACAAGGGAGTCCAGCCAGTCGGACATACCCTCAGGGACCTTGGAAGATGTCTCGATAATATTTTTGCGAGAAGACATGGTCAACTAGTCCTACAGCAAGAAAAAGAAAATGGATTACTAACCAAAACAGCTCGGGCAAAATCAAAGAGATCAGCTCGGACAAACATGACTCAAGCATACAAACAGTAAAAGGAAAACCCCAAGACGCACACCAAGGTCTAGGGGCATCCTTTGGACGCAGTGACAGAGTAAGGACTTAGAAAAAATCTACAAGGCTACATCCCAACAAAACTCTCAGCAAAGAAAATAACCCTCTTTCAACAAGCAACACTCTGAGAAGAAAATTGCAAATCAAAAAGTCATTAGAAAATCGTTATCCTTCACAAATCTATCAGCAAAGAAAACTATCAACAGGACGAAAGTCATCAAAGGAGCAATCTTTTTTAGAAGCAAGCAGATTCATAAGCTTTAGTAACGACATGCAGTTCATAAACCTCAAAAAATCAAAGGACACAAATCAGAAACAATAACGGCACGCAAAAATCCTAAATGCAAAAAGGATCATTCAAAATCGAAGAAACTCCCAGAGCACACGTTGCAGTGATAATCAGATGCACGACAAACGCAGAAAAAGATTCAAGCTTTCTAACATAAAACCAAGCAAGATAAAAACTTTTCAAGCATAAATTAAGTGCGGAAGGAAAGAAGAAGAAAAAGAACCAACCTGTAAAATAAGAAGGCAACGAAGACGGCAACAAACGGCAAACCCGCACCAACGATCACTTCCAAGGAGAGCACAAAAACGTGAAAACTTGGGGGCAAGAGAATGAAGAGTCACAAACAGAAGAATAAAAGAGAAAGGGGGAAGTTACAGCAAGCAAGAGAAAGAGAAATAGAAAAGAGAAAGCTTTGGTGTAATTCAAAAGGAAATAAGAAAGCGGGAGGCAAAAGAAACGGAACATTAAGGAGTTAATGGGGCATTAAAAGCCCTCGCACGTTCCCAAGGCAAGGAACGCATGTTTTCAAAAATTAAAAAGGTAAAAGAAAAACGTTCCACATTCAAAAGGAAGCTCTAAGAGAATCAATAAATGCTCGAACTCGGCTTCTCCAGAGAAGGATTGAAATCCTAAAATTAAGGACTCGACCTCAAAAAGAAGACCACACTCGAGCAGGGACATTGTTCATACCCTGGGTCGAGCTGTCCGACCCGAGTTGATCGATGACAAGTCGACCGACCTCTTTAGGTCAGGACTATTCGACCTCTTCTCAAAGAGCTCGGCCAAATTCCCAAGAAAGCCCAAAAAGGGCCCAAACAGAGGAACACGACCCAAATCCAAAGGCAGTCCAAGCCTATAGAGATAAGGGCGGTTCCCTTGAAGATAAGATGACTTCACTCAAAGATAAGATAAGATAAGATAAGATAACTATCTTATCTCCAGAAAGGTCACTCCTCACCATTATAAATACACTGGAGCACCCAGGTATAACTCATACTCTGATTCTACTAAAAACTTGCTTAATACCCTTGCTAACTTAAGCATCGGAGTCCCTTGCAGGTACCACCACCCTCCGGTGACAAAGGATCAGCAGCATTACCAGTCTAACAAGTCGGACATGACTGCTCCAGCCACCACCCACAAGCCGGACACGTCATCGCCGATCAGTATAGAAGATCTCGTCCGAGATCGACCTACAGTTTCAGGTAACCCTCGGAACACTTACCAACTATTTTAATCATGTAATATTCATTTCATGGCAAACTGTAATTGACTAAACCCTGATTCCTTAGTGATTTAATCTCCTCTAATCTAATCAACCACAAATGTCTTAGTCACTTAATATAGATTAGAGGGTTAGGTTCAATTCTAGTTTATTAGCCATAAAAACCCTAATTACCCAAATATAAGAGGATTATATGTCACGTATCCCATTAAGTCCAAGTAATTAGAAATTTAGGAGGAATTTACTTTCAAGATAGTGTTCAAGTGAGATAACTTTTCCAAGAATCACAAGAACGGATATAGAATAAGGGTTATTCTTCTGATCTACCCAGATTCATAAGATGAAGAATGAAAGTAATCCTTAAAACTGAGTCAATACATTAATCAAGATAGAATAATAATAGTCTTAATCCGTAGAAATAAACAGAGCTTCTAACCTTTACCAAGGAGGATTAGTGGCTCATGACTCAGAGAGAAAACTAAGGTTCAGAAAATGTGAAAGTGCGTAAGAGAGAAGATCCCTTGAAGGCTGAATCTTTTCCATTTTATATCTAACCTAATTTAATTTGAAACTAAAATAAAATAATAAATTCTAAACCTAAAAGATTTTGTTTGTAATTAAAAAGATCTAAAATTTAATAAAATAGAAAAATTAAAAGCTAAATCCAACTGAAGATGCTCTTTTGATGAAGTGTGATCCGGATCATTGGCGCTAAACGCCAGATCCAGCGTTTAGCCCCCTTGTGGGCAGAAAGCTTCCATTCATCTCTAGCTTGCTAGTGTTAAATGCCAGGCTTGGCATTTATTTCCCTAGTAAGCAGAAAGCTCCCTCGCACTGCTGAGTTGCTCGCGCTAAACGCCCAGGTCCGCGTTTAGCGCCAGCTTGGCAGATTTGAATTCTTCCTCTTTTCTTGCAAACGAACTCTATCAAACCGATCCAAACTTCACCTGAAATGATTAAAACACCAAAGCAACTCAAAGTAGCATCCAAAGAGGTTTAAACACAAAAATTTAATTAAAAGTCAATAAATTCTAACTTAAAATAAACAGAAAATGAAGGAAAGATGCTTACACATCAAACTCGGGCAGCAGCTCCCTTTAAAATTTGACTTTACCAACTTTATAGGCTCCCTCACTTTCATAATTTCTCAAATCAACAACCAAACCAAGACGTCAACTTAACTAGGGATTCTTGCACCTCAATTCAAACGCAATTCATAAAACTCAATTTGTATTACCAATTCAATAAGCAACACCAAATTTATCACCACATGATTCCAGTCACTGTAAAATTATTTATAAGCTCTCAATGTTACTAATTTTAGTTAAGAAATCAATCTTAGAACTCATTTTAGAAACCCAAACTCAATTTATTTATTATTTATCAAACCTCAATCTCATCATTTACTCTTTATAGTTTAACTAAACAACGAATTACGTTATCGAGTAAAAATCCAAACTTCTGGCATCTGCTCAACCCCAAACAACCTTGCCATATGCACACGAGTTCTAAACAAATTACAATTCACACGCATTCAATCATCATCATACTAATACCAAAATCAATTACCATTTACTTCCACAGCCAAAATTCAATCATAATCACAACCAATCATTCACAGCCAAAATCCAACTCGATAACATTATAATTATTAACATATTTGAAATTATTTCCTATACTTTTTGGGAATTATTAAATTAAGAACGGTTAATTTTTAAATAAAATCGCCTACCTCAGTGTTGCGTTTCGGAGAAATCGGAGGCAGAATCGTTGCGGTAGCGGCTGAGCCAGCAAGAACAATAGCTTCAACCTTCACCGGCATTGACAGCAGCTCCAATGGTGGTTTTCGTGTTGCTGGCAATGGCGACGACACATGACAGCGACGGTGACGACAGTCCGACCGAAGCAAGAATGTTCTCCTTCTTCCCCTCCTTACCGTGTCTCTTCCCGTTCCCTCTGCCTTGTTCACTCTCCCTCTCCTTTCACAAATGCAATAAACAATGGTGACTGTGGTAACAGTGGCGTATTAGAGCCTTCGGTGGTGACGATGGAGTCACGACGTGGCGATGATGATGGATTGGCCGGTGGAAACATAGTGGCATTGACAGCTTCTCCTCTCTTTCTTGCATGATAAGTTCGGCACCCATGGAGACGCGGCGGGACGACGGCGAGCTCAGCGGTGACGGAGGCAAGGCGCAGCGACACCCAGCGTCCCTTCCTCCTCCATGCGACCTTCTCTTCTCTCACGGCTCTGCTCAACGGCGACCAAGAGGCACGACGGTGACTGGCGCGAAGCTCCGATCCTCTAGCGACAGCTGTTCGTGGGTAGATTGGCGGCGAGCTGGTGGCACGGCGAAGCCCTTTGTAACACCCCAGACCACCCACTAGCACGATATTATCCGCTTTGGCACACAAGGCTTCACGGTTTTGCCTTTGACGATAGGGATGATAGCCAAAGTCCCCCACACTCACTCGTCAAAATTCGTCATGCTAGGGAGAGGTATCCACACCCTTATAAGGCATGCTTTATTCTCCTCCCCAACTGATGTGGGACCTTACAATCCACCCCCCTAAGGGAGCCCAGCACCCTCGCTGGCACATCGATCCGGGCTCCGGCTCTGATACCATCTGTAACACCCCAGACCACCCGCTAGCACGATATTATTGATGTGCGGAAAACGATCCGACACAAAACTCACCGGCAAGTGCACCGGGTCGCATCAAGTAATAAAAACTCACGGGAGTGAGGTCGATCCCACAGGGATTGAAGGATTGAGCAATTTTAGTTTAGTGGTTGATTTAGTCAAGCGAATCAAGATTTGGTTGAGAGATTTGTGATTTGCAGAATTTAAATTGCATAGAAAGTAAAAGGAATGGGTAAATTTCATGAAATTAAAGAGAACTGAAATTTAAAGTGCTGAATCTTAAAGAACAAGAAATTAAATGGCAGAAACTTAGAACGCAAGAAATGTAAATTGCAGAATCTTAAAGTGTAAGAAATGTAAATGGCTTGAATTGTAAAGGGAATTGGGAATTGGATTTGCAGAAATTAAACAAGGAAAAGTAAAATTGCAACAAACATAAGAGTGGAAGATGAATTGGATTGAATCGGATCTTGAAACAGAAATGAAAATGAGCTTGAAAGCAGTAAACAGAGAATGTAAAATGATAATTCAGATCTCAGGACCCAAGAGACTAGATAACCAAGTCTAGATCTCAATGCCTTCCTAGATCCAACAAGAACAATTGCAAAGGAAATGTAAATTGCAGAGAAAGTAGATGAAGAAGCAATTAACAGAAATTTAAATTCAATTGTGTAGTAAAGAAACAGAGAGGTCTCAGGATGAGTTTGAAACAGAATTCCTTCAATTCTCCAACCCAAGATCCAAGACAATTGTAATTGAAATTGAAAGCAAGAAAACTAAGAGGAAGGGAATTCAATTCTCCTTCCCCGAGACTTAGAAATTAAAATTCACTCCACATCAAAAGCTCTCCGAAAACTCTCTATGAAAACTAAAAGGAAAGCTCCCCAAAAACTTAAATCCTATGCTATTTATACACTTTCTTCAAATGGTCTTCAAGCCTTCAATTGGGCCTTTGCTCTTGATGGAATTGGGTTGAAAAAGGCCTTGGTTGATTGCTCTTGGAGTTGGAGAGAGAACCGAAGTAAACCGGGTTTGGAATCATGAAAGCTTGAGTAAAAGTTTGAGTAAAAGTTTGAGGCAAACTTTTACTCAAACTTTTCACATCAGCCACCCCATTCTTGCTGCTACCAACGTTTGAGCCAAAGTTTGGGGTCAAACTTTTGCTCAAACGTTGGCTCCCCTTGCACACTCATGGCGCCAACGTTTGCCAAAAAGTTTGAGGCAAACGTTGGCGCAAGCTTTTGCTCTCCAGGGTGTGTTGTTCATGGCGCCAACGTTTGCCAAAACGTTTGAGGCAAACGTTGGCGCAAACTTTTGCTCTCCAGGGTGTTGATTTGTGATGCCAAAAGTTTGCCAAAAAGTTTGAGGCAAACTTTTGCTCAAGCTTTTTGCCCAAAAGTTTGCACAAAAGTTTGAGGCAAACTTTTGGTCAAGCTTTTTGCTCCCTGGTTCGTTTTCACTTATTCCAAAAGTTTGAGCTAAAGTTTGAGGCAAACTTTTGCTTAAACTTTTTGTCCTCTCTTTCTCCTAGCCATTCCTTCTTGCTTCAACCTTTCTCCAAGCTTTCTTCACCTATCATTAATAAACCAAACACATCAAAGCTATGCTCAAAATCATGAGATATTCATTCTTTCATAATATGTGACAATTATAGCATAAAACCTCATGAAATTGCATTAATTCATCTATGGTTGATTAAATCAAAGGAAGCATAAAAATCTACCCAATTGGCTTGCTTATGGCTCAAGAAAGTGCATAATGCATTTGAAAACAAAAGAAAAAGACTAGTGAAACTAGGCTAAGATGACTTGTCATCACAACACCAAACTTAAAGCTTGCTTGTCCCCAAGCAAGAAAAGATTTATTGAGAATAAAGAATGAAATGGAAGAGGATGTTCATGCTAGTAGAGTGTTATTGGTAGTTCATGGGGTTTTATGTGGATATGTAAACACTCACTTTTTATTGACTCTTAAGCCTAGAAAGTCTCCTTCAAGCTTCAAGTAACATACTGCTATGACCTCTCATTATTCCTTTATACTTGGCTATTATTTTGTTCATAAGCTTTATTTGAGTGTCATGTGTAGCAAGTTCATTTTCTTTTCTTTATACTTGACACATTATTCACTATAGACACTTGGCTCACATTCCTTCTTAAAACATTGATGCCCAGCACCTCCTTGGGCTACTAAATGCCTTGTAGTTAGGTTGCTCTTGATAGTGGACTTTCAGCTGATGATCCCGGGTTAGTTAACCCAAGTCACCGAGTGTTGATGCACTCCAAAGAACTTAGTAGTCCAAGCAGATCCTAATACAAAGACACCGCAGGCATATATTCTAAGGTTCAAGCTATTGGTGTCCAGCTTTGTTTCTTTTTGTTTTCTTTTGTTCTGCCACTCTTTGGCTATTTCTTTTTCTCCCCTTTTTTTCTTTCTTTTTGTTTTTCTTTCTAACCAAAGATTTTTATTTGATTGAGATTCATAGACAGTAGGCCACTTTATACTTAGAGGAAGACATCCTAGTTCTCTTATTCACTAAAAGTGAGCTATCATACAATCACACATACATACCACCACTTACTTTTATTGTACTTCTGTCTAACAGAGAACTATCTCACTTCACATTCAAACATTTCTTTTATTGAATTGAAAATGCAGGGGACAAAGCATGCTTTTTGTTCAGTGAAAGTAAACACACAAGCACACACATAGGCTAGCTTACTTATTTTAAGAGAAACAAACATAATGCAAAGACTATTAATTAAAATAACTACTTAAAGATGCAAAGACAACTTAAAACAGATACAATGCATGCTTTTTCTTTGTAGTGATAAACAAGGAGCAAGTCCACCTTTCATTTGTTATGCTTTTTCTTTCTTCTTTCATACACTTGGTTGCTGGTGTTCCCTGTGTCCATGTCTGTTGTCTGTTGATCCCGCCAGAAACCAGCTCTATTCATCGCTTCCTCTACTCTATCTTCAAGCTTCATAGCATTGCTTACTTCTATCTCACTTCTCCTTTTGAAGAATTCATCAAAAGTTGGAAAAGCTGGATCCATGTTGTGCAGATACTCTCTAATATAGTTCAGCTTGATTTGACTATTTATGTTGTAGTCGGCTTGGACTTCATATCTTGCATCTTGGAGTGTTGTGAACTCTTTGAGAGCCCTCAAATTTTCAGCTTGCATTTGTTCCAACTTTCCAAATGATTCATGAGATTGAAAAGCATGCTCTTCTTGCATCACAAGGAATTTTGACTCAAATTCACTTTGTTTGTTCATCATTCTTAGCTCCCGTTCTTCTTGCTCTTGTTGGTTTTTCATGTATAGTGAATGGTATTCCTCTTGCCTTTCTTGAATTCTCATGTACTGTTGTGATAATCTTTCAATTGCTTCCTGCATTTGAGTCATGTCCAGATTGTTATGTAGGGAAATGTGCTCCTGTTCCTCCTCCTCTTGTGGCTCTTCTTCCTCTTGTAATTCTTCTTCCTCCATTGGTTCTTCTTTTTGCCTTCCTCCGTGTGGTCTTCGGCCTTGATGTGCTTCAGGAGCCATCATCATTCTTTCAATGGTTATAGGCATGCCCTAGCTCAACCACATTGGGTTCTCCTCCTCCATTGGTACTTTAGCTTTTGCACACAACCTCCAAATGGTACTTGGGTAGTATAACCAAGACCCGGCCAAGTTCTTCTCTGCAAGTTTTTGAATGTCTTTTGCAAGGATTTCATGCACTTTTACCTCTCCTCCCACAATGATGCAATGCAACATAACAGCTCTCTTCCTGTTGACTTCTGAGGTGTTTACTGTGCCCAGGATTGATCTTTTCAAAATCTCATACCATCCCTTTGCTTCCGGGGTAAGGTTACCTCTCTTAAGATACTTGTATTTGTTCTTGGCATCTCCTTCCCATTCTGAGTTCTCCATACAAATATCTCTAGAAATTCTCTCACAATCCGGATCTCCATTTATCCTTTGGTGGTATCTCGGTTCACTAAAGCGGACTGATTTTAGTCCCAAGACTTTCTTGATGGCCTCCGAGCTAAAGTCTACTTCCACTCCCCACACATAGCTCTTGTATGTTGGAGCCTCACTCATGTCAAGCCTTGAGATATTGGCATAGAACTCTCTTATTATGTTAGCATTGATCCGGGTGATTGGTGATATGAGTTCTTCCCACCTCCTTTTTCTAATCTTGTCCTTCATTTCTTAGCATCCATCATCCGGTAGCAAGAGTGGAACTTCTGGATATATCTTCTTCTCATTCATCCATTTAATTTGTAATTGATGGTGCCAAGATTTGAATCTCCACCGGTCATATTCAGGGGTGCTCTCCTCCACCATGGGATCTTTCCCTTTTCTTCGTTTGGTTCTTGAGGAAGAGGCCATGATCACTTGGTCGTTTGATCTCTCTGGGGTTAAAGGGGGTGTGAAGAATGTTGGAGATTTTGATGTGTGTTTGGAGCAAGAAGAAGTTTGAGGCTGAGCTTATTATGATGAGAAGTGATGAAGGGAATGGAGTTTAAATGGTTGGAGTGCAAGGATTCGGTCATATGCATGGCTTGAAGGTGGTGTGTTATTTAAATGAACAATGAAGGGCTAGGATGCAATTAGATACTATGTGAATCAAAGGTGTGCATGTAAGGATGAATGAAGACAAAGCTTGCTTCTTCAATTGTCTTTGCCGTGATCATCTCAAGGAGTGGCAGATTCTCCTTTTGAGGCATGTGATGAGATTTTGTCCTCATGCTATGCTTTCCTTTGTCTTGTCTTTTTCATTGAGTGTTCTTTAGACCACCTAGTCATCATAACAAGACAACACATATTAGCATAATCAAACCGTGGCAAGAATGCTTCCTTCTTTAACACTATATGAATCATCATTCCTTATATCCATTTGAACCGTGACTTTTCTTGGAGGACACCAAACTTAATGTTTGGTCATATAGTTACAAAATGTGTCTCTTCCTCCAACTAGTGAAATCCCAATGTCACTCTTGATTAGATGTTTATAAGAAATGTTTTCATCATAATTTTCCTTTTTCTCTTTTTTTTTTCATGAAGGATCAATTGTGTCCCTGAATCAGTGCATCAAGGCTTTTTTTTTTTTTTTTGCTTAAGAGGTAAATGTGAGATGCTAGTAGTTAACCACAATTGATGCCTTCATCACAGAATATGATTTCTTTTTAATTGAAAAGTCTCAGTAAGAGATAATGTATGATCATTGATGCATGATTTTTAATTTTCATGAGAAGAGAAACACCAAACTTAGTGTTTGGTCATATGCTAGGCATATAGTATGAAAATGTTTGTAACACTGGTTTGGTGTGCTGGAAGGCACACCAAACTTTAGAAGTCTTAGCATATGTAAAAAAAAAATTTTGCATGCATTCATTAAGTACGTCCATGAAAAGAAAAAAATTCATGCTCAGGTGATCATAGCTTATTAAATTTAAAATGACAATAATCTTAAATCATGGGTTGCCTCCCATGGAGCGCTCTTTTATTGTCACTAGCTTGACATTGGAGCTTTCTTTTATGGTGGTTGAGGATTGTAGTGCCTCAACTTGTCTCCCCTGACTGTGATCCTCCTCTTTATTCTCTGGTGTTCAATTTCAGCATGTTCCAACGAGATTATGTTGCTGACAGTGTAATAGTCATCAGTCTGTTGGCTTGCTCCCAGTTGTTGATATATCAATTGCACTTTGTCACCTTTGGAAAGCCCCTCTGTTGGAATCTTCCTGTTCTTCCAACCCCTTTTTGTTTTCTTTCTGCGTTTCATCCCCTTTTTTGTTGATCTTTCTTTTATGGCTGTAGACTTACCTTGGGGATTTCTCTCTTCAGTGGCTAATACTCCAATATCCTCTTGGACTTTTTCATCCTTCTGCACAATCTTCTGCCTTGGGATATTGTTGTGAATCACCTTGTCAATTTCCATAGAGTCCCTCCTCTTATTACTAAACTGGGCTTCTGGTAATACCTTCAGAGTAACACTCTTATCATGCATCCTGAGAGTTAGTTCTCCTTGCTCTATGTCTATGATAGCTCTAGCAGTGGCCAAGAATGGCCTTCCCAGTATAATAGAGTCACCATCATCCCCATCTGAATCTAGAACCACAAAATCTGCAGGGTATATGAAATTGTCCACCTTGACCAGAAGGTTTTCAATCATACCCCTGGGGTATACCGTTGACTTATCTACTAGCTCTAGAGATATCTGTACCGGTTTAACTTCCTCTATACGCAACTTTTTCACCAAGGAGGATGGTATTAAGTTGATACTTGCTCCTAGATCGCACATTGCTTTAGTGATGGTTAATTCCCCAATGGTGCAAGGCAGCAAGAAGCTCCCTGGGTCCTCAAGCTTCGGAGGAAGCCCTTTTTGAATCAAGGCCCTGCATTCCTCAGTAAGCAGTATGGTTTCTTTCTCATCCCAACTTCTTTTCTTATTGATAAGCTCCTTCAAAAACTTGGCATACAGAGGCATTTGCTCAAGTGCTTCAGCCAAGGGAATATTGATCTCCAGCTTCTTGAGAGTCTCAAGGAACTTATGAAAATGTTGGTCCTTAGCCTCTTTGTTGAACTTCTGGGGATATGGCAGTGGAGGTGTGATGCTCTTTCCTACTTGCTGCTGTCCCTGAATCACTTCTTTTGAACTGTGTGACTGGTTATCCTTCTCTTTGAGTTTCTCAGTGCTCTTGTTTGGTATCACAACTTGATTCTTGACTTCATCTTCCTTTGTTTGCTCCTCATCTTCTATTGACCTTTTGCTGCTCTTTGCTTGCTTCTTTGTAGTGTCATTGTTGCTCATCAATGTTCTCCCACTCCTTAATTGTATTGCCTTACATTCTTCCTTAGGATTTGGGATTGTATCACTCGGCAGTGAGCTTGAAGGTCTCTCAACAGAAATCTGTTTGGAGATTTGCCCAATTTGCCTCTCTAGGCTCTTCAAGGAGGCTTCATGGTTCTTGGTTGTCATTTCCTGGTGTTTCAACATTTTGTCTATCAAGGTCTCCAAGTTAGTGAGTCTTTGAGATTCAGGTGATACTTGAGGTGGGTTGTGAGATGTGGGTGGTGGATGGTAGGCATTTTGGTTGGTGGGTTGGTTATTGGATTGGTACTGGTTGGGGTTGGGGTAGTTGTTTTGAGGTTTTCTGTAGGGGTTCTGGTTAGTTTGCTGCTGGTTGTGGTTTTGGTTGCTTCTTGGGTTGTTTTGGTTTGAGTTCCTCTGCCATGGTTGTTGGTTTTGGGTGTGATTATCTCCCCATCTGAGGTTTGGGTGGTTCTTCCAGGATGGATTGTATGTATCACCATACACTTCATTTGGTCCTTGGTTGTGCATATACTGTACTTGCTCTTGTTATTGTTCTTCTTGAGTTTCTTCATTTTGCCCCCATGTGGATGATGGTTGGCTTGTGTTAACTGCTGCAACTTGGAAGCTATCAATCCTCTTGGCCATTTGCTCAAATTGTTGTTGAATTTGCTGCTGCATCATCTTGTTTTGAGCCAAGATTGAGTCCATTCCTTCTAGCTCCATTACTCCTCTCCTTTGTGATGGTTGGCGATTTCTTTGGTGAGCAAAGAAATATTGATTGTTGGCCACCATGTCAATAAGATTTTGAGCTTCTTCTGCTATTTTCATCAGCTGCAATGATCCTCCAGCTGAGTGGTCAAGTGATTCTTGAGCCTTTAGTGTGAGTCCTTCATAGAAGTTCTGTAGCTTGTCCCACTCAGTGAACATTTCTGGTGGACATTTCCTCAGCAGAGCCTTGTATCTCTCCCATGCTTCATACAGATTTTCAGCATCCAATTGTGTGAATGTTTGCACCTCAGTTTTCAGCCTGATGACTCTTTGAGGTGGATAGAATTTGGCTAGAAATTTAGTCACCAAATCATCCCAGCTAGTGATGCTTCCTTGAGGAAAAGTTTCAAGCCATTGTGCGGCCTTGTCCCTTAATGAGAACGGGAATAGCAGAAGCTTGTAAGTCTCAGGATTCACGCCATTGGACTTGACAGTGTCACAAATCCTTAAGAAGGTAGATAGATGTTGATTTGGATCCTCCAATGGTCCTCCCCCAAACGAGCAGTTGTTTTGGACCAATGTAATGAGTTGTGGCTTCAATTCAAAGTTATTTGCATTGACATTAGGGGTGAGAATGCTGCTTCCACAATGTCTAGCATTTGCAAAGGTATAGGAGGCCAAAACTCTCCTCTGGGGTGGGTTGTTATTGTTGTTATCTGCTCCACCAGGTGGATTGGTTGAATGTTCCTCCATATCTTGGAATTCTTCTTCTGATTCCTCTTCTCCAACAATATTTTTCCCTCTTTCAGCTCTTCTTAACCTCCTGAGAGTTCTTTCGTCTTGTTCATAAAAGGTGGGTGTGGTTCTTCGTGTACCTGACATACAAGCAGAACATAAGAAACACACAAACCAGTGACACTTCAATCTACTGCTAGAATGAAGTTTTAGTTAGCTTAAGCAAAAATTCAAACAGTTAGTGGGTTAATTAAAAATTAAAGAACAGAAAAGTAAAAGTGCTTGATCTAGATCTACACTTCACGTAATCATTGTCAATCTAATCAATCCCCGGCAACGGCGCTAAAAACTTGATGTGCGGAAAATGATCCGACACAAAACTCACCGGCAAGTGCACCGGGTCGCATCAAGTAATAAAAACTCACGGGAGTGAGGTCGATCCCACAGGGATTGAAGGATTGAGCAATTTTAGTTTAGTGGTTGATTTAGTCAAGCGAATCAAGATTTGGTTGAGAGATTTGTGATTTGCAGAATTTAAATTGCATAGAAAGTAAAGGGAATGGGTAAATTGCATGAAATTAAAGAGAACTGAAATTTAAAGTGCTGAATCTTAAAGAACAAGAAATTAAATGGCAGAAACTTAGAACGCAAGAAATGTAAATTGCATAATCTTAAAGTGCAAGAAATGTAAATGGCTTGAATTGTAAAGGGAATTGGGAATTGGATTTGCAGAAATTAAACAAGGAAAAGTAAAATTGCAACAAACATAAGAGTGGAAGATGAATTGGATTGAATCGGATCTTGAAACAGAAATGTAAATGAGCTTGAAAGCAGTAAACAGAGAATGTAAAATGATAATTCAGATCTCAGGACCCAAGAGACTAGATAACCAAGTCTAGATCTCAATGTCTTCCTAGATCCAACAAGAACAATTGCAAAGGAAATGTAAATTGCAGAGAAAGTAGATGAAGAAGCAATTAACAGAAATTTAAATTCAATTGTACAGTAAAGAAACAGAGAGGTCTCAGGATGAGATTGAAACAAAATTCCTTCAATTCTCCAACCCAAGATCCAAGACAATTGTAATTGAAATTGAAAGCAAGAAAACTAAGAGGAAGGGAATTCAATTCTCCTTCCCCGAGACTTAGAAATTAAAATTCACTCCACACCAAAAGCTCTCCGAATACTCTCTATGAAAACTAAAAGGAAAGCTCCCCAAAAAATTAAATCCTATGCTATTTATACACTTTCTTCAAATGGTCTTCAAGCCTTCAATTGGGCCTTTGCTCTTGATGGAATTGGGTTGAAAAAGGCCTTGGTTGATTGCTCTTGGAGTTGGAGAGAGAACCGAAGTGAACCGGGTTTGGAATCATGAAAGCTTGAGTAAAAGTTTGAGTAAAAGTTTGAGGCAAACTTTTACTCAAACTTTTCACATCAGCCACCCCATTCTTGCTGCTACCAACGTTTGAGCCAAAGTTTGGGGTCAAACTTTTGCTCAAACGTTGGCTCCCCCTTGCACACTCATGGCACCAACGTTTGTGGTGCACGAAATTGTGATCTCCAGGCTCGAACAAATCCTGGTAATGGCTCCAGAGCTTGTTGCTCTGATCTTAATTCATAATTGTCACAACTTCGATACAACTAACCAGCAAGTGCACTGGGTCGTCCAAGTAATACCTTACGTGAGTAAGGGTCGAATCCCACGGAGATTGTTGGTATGAAGCAAGCTATGGTCACCTTGTAAATCTCAGTCAGGCAGATATAAATGGATAATGATGTTTTCGAATTTAATATAATAGAATAGGGATAGAGATACTTATGTAAATCATTGGTAGGAATTTCAGATAAGCGAATGGAGATGCTTTTCGTTCCTCTGAACCTCTGCTTTCCTGCTATCTTCATCCAATCAGTCTTACTCCTTTCCATGGCTGGCTTTATGCAAGGGCATCACCGTTGTCAGTGGCTACATCCCTTCCTCTCAGTGAATAATATGCTCACGCACCCTGTCACGGCACGGCTATTCATCTGTCGGTTCCCGATCATGCTGGAATAGGATTCACCCTCCTTTTGCGTCTGTCACTAACGCCCAGCACTCGCGAGTTTGAAGCTTGTCACAGTCATTCAATCATTGAATCCTACTCAGAATACCACAGACAAGGTTTAGACCTTCCGGATTCTCTTGAATGCCGCCATCATTCTAGCTTACGCCACGAAGATTCCGGTTAGGAGATCTAAGAGATATTCATTCTAGCTTATTTCATGTAGAACGGAAGTGTTTGTCAGGCACGCGTTCATAAAGGAGAAGGATGATGAGCGTCACACATAATCATCACCTTCGTCACGTTCTTGGGTGCGAATGGATATCTTAGAAGCGAAATAAGATGAATTAAATAGAAAACAATAGTACTTGCATTAATCTTTGAGGAACAGCAGAGCTCCACACCTTAATCTATGGAGTGTAGAAACTCTACCGTTTGAAAATACATAAGTGAAGGTCCAGGCATGGCCGAGATGGCCAGCCCCTCTGATCTAAGAACCAGGCGTCCAAAGATGCCTAATACAATAGTAAGAGGTCCTATTTATAATAAACTAGCTACTAGGGTTTACATGAGTAAGTATTTGATGTATAAATCCACTTCCGGGGCCCACTTGGTGTGTGTTTGGGCTGAGCTTAAGTGTTGCACGTGCAGAGGCCATTTGTGGAGTTGAACGCCAGTTTTTGTGCCAGTTTGGGCGTTCAACTCTGGTTTTGGATCCTTTTCTGGCGCTGGACGCCAGATTTGGGTAGAAAGCTGGCGTTGAACGCCAGTTTACGTCGTCTATTCTTGGCCAAAGTATGGACTATTATATATTGCTGGAAAGCCCTGGATGTCTACTTTCCAACGCAATTGGAAGCGCGCCATTTCGAGTTCTGTAGCTCCAGAAAATCCACTTTGAGTGCAGGGAGGTCAGAATCCAACAGCATCAGCAGTCCTTTTTCAACCTCTGAATCTGATTTTTGCTCAAGTCCCTCAATTTCAGCCAGAAAATACCTGAAATCACAAAAAAATACACAAACTCATAGTAAAGTCCAGAAATGTGAATTTAACACAAAATCTATTAAAAACATCCCTAAAAGTAACTAGATCCTACTAAAAACATACTAAAAACAATGTCAAAAAGCGTATAAATTATCCGCTCATCACAACACCAAACTTAAATTGTTGCTTGTCCCCAAGCAACTGAAAATCAAAATAGGATAAAAAGAATAGAATATACTATAAATTCTAAACTATCAATGAAACAGAGCTTCAATCATATGAGCGGGACTTATAGCTTTTTGCCTCTTGAATAGTTTTGGCATCTCACTTTATCCATTGAGGTTCAGAATGATTGGCATCTATAGGAACTCAGAGTTCAGATAGTGTTATTGATTCTCCTAGTTCAGTATGATGATTCTTAAACACAGCTATTTTATGAGTCTTGGCCGTGGCCCTAAGCACTTTGTTTTCCAGTATTACCACCGGATACATAAATGCCACAGACACATAATTGGGTGAACCTTTTCAGATTGTGACTCAGCTTTGCTAAAGTCCCCAATTAGAGGTGTCCAGGGTTCTTAAGCACACTCTTTTTTTTTTTTTTTGCTTTGGACCTTGACTTTAACCGCTCAGTCTCAAGTTTTCACTTGACACCTACACGCCACAAGCACATGGTTAGGGACAACTTGGTTTAGTCGCTTAGACCAGGATTTTATTCCTTTAGGCCCTCCTATCCACTGATGCTCAAAGCCTTGGGATCCTTTTTATTTGCCCTTGCCTTTTGGTTTTAAGGGTTATTGGCTTTTTGCTCTTGCCTCTTGGTTTTAAGAG
Organism: Arachis ipaensis; assembly: GCF_059453495.1. NCBI lineage: Eukaryota > Viridiplantae > Streptophyta > Magnoliopsida > Fabales > Fabaceae > Arachis > Arachis ipaensis. The sequence continues at coordinate 120,412,940 of NC_142444.1, read as the reverse complement.
CTTTTGGCTTTTTCTGCTTGCTTTTTCTTTTTCTTTCTATTTTTTTTCTGCAAGCTTTGTTCTTTGCTGCTTTTTCTTGCTTCAAGAATCATTTTTATGATTTTTCAGATTATCAAATAACATGTCTCCTAGTCATCATTCTTTCAAGAGCCAACATATTTAACATTCTTAAACAACAACTTCAAAAGACATATGCACTGTTCAAGCATACATTCAGAAAACAAGAAGCATTGTCACCACATCAATATAATTAAACTAAGTTCAAGGATAAATTCAAAACTCATGTATTTCTTGTTCTTTTGATTTAAAACATTTTTTTTTTAAGAGAGGTGATGGATTCATAGGACATTTATAACTTTAAGACATAGTTACTACTACTAATGATCATGTAATGAAGACACAAACATAGATAAGCACATAACATAGAAAATGAAAAACAGAGAAAGTAAGAACAAGGAATGAGTCCACCTTAGTGATGTCCTTGAGCTCTTCTATGTCTCTTCCTTGTCTTTGCTGCTCCTCCTTCATTGCTTTTAGATCTTCTCTGATTTCATAAAGGATGATGGAGTGCTCTTGATGTTCCACCCTTAGTTGCTTCCAATAATTGTGTGGAAGAAAATGTATCCCCTGAGGTATCTCAGGGATCTCTTGATTTGCAGTCAAATGTTCTACCACTGAGCTTTAGACCCTTGATGGAAGCTTTTGTCTTCCCTTTCCTCTTTCTAGAGGCTTCTCTGGCCTTAGGTGCCATCAATGGTTATGGAAAAAACAAAAAAGCTATGCTTTTTACCACACCAAACTTAGAATGTTGCTCGCCCTCGAGCAAAAGAAGAAAGAATAGAAGAATAAGAAGAAGATATGGAGGAGATGGAGGGAGATGTGTATTCGGCCATATGGATGGGATTGGGTGGGATTGGGTGGGAAAGAGATGTTGAATTTTGAAGGAAAGTAGGTGTTTGGATGTGAGTGGTAAAGAGTTGATAGGGAAGAGTGTTTATTGGGAATAGAGGATGATTGAGAAGAGAGAAGAGAGTGAGTGGAGGTAGGTGGGGATCCTGCGGGGTCCACAGATCCTGAGGTGATCCTGTGAGGTCCACAGATCTTGAGGTGTCAAGGCATTTACATCCCTGCACCAATTTAGGCATGCAAAATGCCCTTGCACACAACTCTGGGCGTTCAGCGCCAGGTTGGTGCCCATTTTGGGCGTTCAACGCCCATTTACTGCCATTTCTGGCGTTGAACGCCAGAACCATGCTTGTTCTGGGCGTTCAGCGCCAGGATGCTCCCATTCTGGGTGTTCAGCGCCAGAACTATGCTCTGTTCTGGCGTTTGAACGCCAGACAGATGCTCCTCCAAGGTGTGATTTTTCTTCTGCTGTTTTTGATTCCGTTTTTGAATTTTTTTTTTTTTTTGTTTATTTTGTGACTCCACATGATCATGAACCTAAGAAAACATGAAAAACAATAAAAATAAGAATTAGATAAACATTGGGTTGCCTCCCAACAAGCGCTTCTTTAATGTCAATAGCTTGACAATAGGCTCTCATGGAGCCTCACAGATGTGCAGAGCTTTGTTGAGACTCTCCAACACCAAACTTAGAGTTTGGATATGGGAGTTCTACACCAAACTTAGAGTTTGGTTGTGGCCTCCCAACACCAAACTTAGAGTTTGACTGTGGGGGCTCTGGTTGACTCTGCTTGGAGAGAAGCTTTTGCTGCTTCCTCTCCATGGTTGCAGAGGGAGATCCTTGAGTTTTGAATACAAGGGAGTTCTCATTCCAGTGAAGGAATGCTTCACCTCTGTCAACATCAATCACAGCTCTTGCTGTGGCCAGGAAAGGTCTTCCTAGGATGATGGATTCATCCTCTTCCTTTCCAGTATCCAGGACTATGAAATCAGTAGGTATGTAAAGGCCCTCAACCTTTACTAATACATATTCTACTTGTCCATAAGCCTGTCTTCTTGAGCTGTCTGCCATCTCTAGTGAGATTTTAGCAGCTTGCACCCCATAGATTCCCAGTTTCTCTATTACAGAGAGGGGCATGAGGTTTATTCCTGAACCAAGGTCACACAGAGCCTTAAAGATCATGGTGCCTATGGTACAGGGTATTATGAACTTTCCAGGATCCTGTCTCTTCTGAGGCAATGTCAGTTGATCCAGATCACTTAGTTCATTGATGAACAAGGGAGGTTCAACTTCCCAAGCATCAATGCCAAACAATTTGGCATTCAGCTTCATGATTGCACCAAGAAACTTGGCAGTTTGCTCTTCAGTAACATCCTCATTCTCTTCAGAAGAGGAATACTCATCAGAGCTCATGAAGGGCATAAGGAGGTTCAATAGAATCTCTATGGTATCTAGATGAGCCTCAGAGTCCTTTGGTTCCCCAGAGGGAAGCTCCTTATTGACCACTGGACGTCCCAGGAGGTCTTCCTCCTTGGGATTCATGTCCTCTCCTCTCCTCACAGGTTCGGCCATGGCGCCTCTGGTAATGGCTTCTTAGGCCAGATACTCTGATCTAGTTTTACAGTCTGTCACTAACGCCCTGCAATCGCGAGTTAGGAGCTCGTCACAGTCATTCAATCATTGAATCCTACTCAGAATACCACGGACAAGGTTTAGACCTTCCGGATTCTCTTCTATATTGCTTGGGAGAGTACTAGGAGGGATTTCAGTGATCCTTTTACTCAGCTGGCCCACTTGTGCTTCCAAATTTCTAATGGAAGACCTTGTTTCATTCATGAAACTTACAGTGGCCTTAGATAGATCAGAGACTAGATTTGCTAAATTAGAAGCATTTTGTTCAGAGTTCTCTGTCTGTTGCTGAGTTGATGATGGAAAAGGCTTGCTATTGCTAAACCTATTTCTTCCACCATTATTAAAGCCTTGTTGGGGCTTTTGATCCTTCCATGAGAAATTTGGATGATTTCTCCATGTTGAGTTATAGGTGTTTCCATAAGGTTCACCTAAGTAATTTACCTCTGCTATTGCAGGGTTCTCAGGATCATAGGCTTCTTCTTCAGAAGATGCCTCTTGAGTACTGTTGGATGCAGCTTGCATTCCATGCAGACTCTGAGAGATCATATTGACTTGCTGAGTCAATATTTTATTCTGAGCCAATATGGCATTCAGAGTATCAACTTCAAGAACTCCCTTCTTCATAGGCGTCCCATTAGTCACAGGATTCCTTTCAGAAGTGTACATGAACTGGTTATTAGCAACCATGTCAATGAGTTCTTGAGCTTCTGCAGGCGTTTTCTTTAGGTGAATGGATCCACCTGCAGAAGTGTCCAGTGACATCTTTGATAGCTCAGATAAACCATCATAGAATATGTCCAGGATGGTCCATTCTGAAAGCATGTCAGAAGGACACTTTTTGGTCAACTGTTTGTATCTTTCCCAAGCTTCATAGAGGGATTCACCTTCTTTCTGTCTGAAGGTTTGAACATCAGCTCTAAGCTTGCTCAGCTTTTGAGGAGGAAAGTACTTGGCTAAGAAAGCCGTGACCAGCTTATCCCAAGAGTTCAGGCTGTCTTTGGGTTGAGAATCCAACCATAATCTAGCTCTGTCTCTTACAGCAAAAGGGAAAAGCATGAGCCTGTAGACTTCAGGATCTACTCCATTAGTCTTAACAGTATCACATATCTGCAAGAATTCAGTTAAGAACTGAAAAGGATCTTCAGATGGAAGTCCATGAAACTTGCAGTTCTGCTGCATCAGAGAAACTAATTGAGGTTTCAGCTCAAAGTTGTTTGCTCCAATGGCAGGAATGGAGATGCTTCTTCCATGTAAATTGGAATTAGGTGCAGTAAAGTCACCAAGCATCCTCCTTTCATTATCATTATTTTCGGCTGCCATCTCCTTTTCCTGTTCAAAAATTTCTGAAAGGTTATCTCTGGATTGTTGTATTTTAGCTTCTCTTAATTTTTTCTTCAGAGTCCTTTCAGGTTCTAGATCTGCTTTAACAAGAATGTTCTTGTCCTTGCTCCTGCTCATATGACAAAGAAGATGGCACAGAAAAAATAGTAATAATAATATGGATCCTTTACACCACGGTATAGGGATCTTTGTGTTAGTAGAAGAAAAGAAGGGAAAAAAATCTGAACTCAGAGAGAGAGGGGGTTCAGATTTTTTGGAGAGTTGAAGGAAAGATGTTAGTATATCAATAAACAAATAGAAGAAGATGAGAGGGGGAAGTGAATTTTCGAAAACAATTTTTGAAAAAGAGTTAGTGATTTTTGAAAATAGTTTTTGAAAAAGGTTAGTATTTTTTTCGAATTTTTTTTTTTAAATAAAAAATAAAAATAATTAGTTAATAAAAAAGAAATTTTTGAAAAAGAGGGAAGATATTTTCGAAAATTAGAGAGAGAGAGTTAGTTAGGTAGTTTTGAAAAAGTTAAGAAACAAACAAAAAGTTAGTTAGTTAGTTGAAACAAATTTGAAAAGATAAGAAGTTGGGAAGTTAGAGAAGATATTTTGAAATCAAATTTTGAAAAAGATAAGATAAGAAGATATTTTTTTTTTTTTGAAAAGATATGATAGAAATTAGTTTTTGAAAAAGATTTGATTTTTAAAATCACAATTAATGACTTGATTCATAAGAAATCACAAGATATGATTCTAGAACTTAAAGTTTGAATCTTTCTTAACAAGCAAGTAACAAACTTCAAATTTTTGAATCAAAACTTTAATTGATTATGTTATTTTCGAAAATTATGATATAAAATAAAAAAAAGGTTTTTGAAAATTATTTTTTTGGAATTTTCGAAAATAATCATGAATTTTGAAAAAGATTTTGAATTTTGAAAAAGATTTTGAAAAAGATAAGATTTTCAAATTGAAAATTTGATTTAACTCATAAGAAACAACTTGATTTTAAAAATTTTTGAAAAGGTCAACTCAAATTTTCGAATTTGATGAGAGAAAAATGGAAAGATATTTTTTTGATTTTTGAATTTTTATGATGAGAGAGAAAAACACTAAAAATGATGCAATGCATGAAATTTTTATATCAAAACAATGAATGCATGCATGAATGATATGAGTGTCAAGATGAACACCAAGATCACTTTGAATGTCAAGATGAACATCAAGAACATAATTTTGAAAAATTTTTAATGCAAAGAAAACATGCAAGACACTAAACTTAGAATTCTTTAATGCTTAGACACTAAGAATTCAAGAATGCATATGATAAACATGAAAAGAAACAAAACAAAAAATCATCAAGATCAAACAAGAAGACTTACCAAGAACAACTTGAAGATCATGAAGAACACTATGAATGCATGATATTTTCGAAAAAATGCAAGATGCATATGCAAGTGACACCAAACTTATGATATGACTCAAGACTCAAACAAGAAACACAAAAATATTTTTGATTTTTATGATTTTCTAATTTTTTTTTGGATTTTTATTTTATGTTTTTCGAAAAATAATTTTGAAAAAGAAAATAAGGATTCCAAAATTTTTAATATGAATTCCAGGAATCTTATGCTCTAAAGCTCCAATCAAAGGGTCAGGCATGGCTTAATAGCCAGCCAAGCTTTAGTATGTAACTCAGACATGACACGCCTGACATTCCTTACATTCAACAGCCAATTGGCTAAGAAAGATAAAGAAGCTCTTCTCTTGAGTATAAGAATTGAGACATGGCTTTACAGCCAGCCAGGCTTCAATATGCTCCATGAAACACTAGAATTCATTCTTAAAAATTCTGAAAGGAAAATATATTTTTGAAAACATTTTTATTTTAAAAAAAAATTTTTTTTCGAAAAAAAAGGAAGAATTTTTGAAAGATTTTTGAAAATTTTTTTGAAAACAAGACAAAAAGAAAATTACCTAATCTGAGCAACAAGATGAACCGTCAGTTGTCCAAACTCGAACAATCCCCGGCAACGGCGCCAAAAACTTGGTGCTGTTGCCGGATCAAAAGGGAATCTGGCACTGATGTTACCGGACCAAAAGCTTGCCGAAGACTCAAACAATCCCCGGCAACGGCGCCAAAAACTTGTTGCACGAAATTGTGATCTCCAGGCTCGAACAAATCCTGGTAATGGCTCCAGAGCTTGGTGCTCTGATCTTAATTCATAATTGTCACAACTTCGATACAACTAACCAGCAAGTGCACTGGGTCGTCCAAGTAATACCTTACGTGAGTAAGGGTCGAATCCCACGGAGATTGTTGGTATGAAGCAAGCTATGGTCACCTTGTAAATCTCAGTCAGGCAGATATAAATGGATAATGATGTTTTCGAATTTAATATAATAGAATAGGGATAGAGATACTTATGTAAATCATTGGTAGGAATTTCAGATAAGCGAATGGAGATGCTTTTCGTTCCTCTGAACCTCTGCTTTCCTGCTATCTTCATCCAATCAGTCTTACTCCTTTCCATGGCTGGCTTTATGCAAGGGCATCACCGTTGTCAGTGGCTACATCCCCTCCTCTCAGTGAATAATATGCTCACGCACCCTGTCACGGCACGGCTATTCATCTGTCGGTTCCCGATCATGCTGGAATAGGATTCACCCTCCTTTTGCGTCTGTCACTAACGCCCAGCACTCGCGAGTTTGAAGCTCGTCACAGTCATTCAATCATTGAATCCTACTCAGAATACCACAGACAAGGTTTAGACCTTCCGGATTCTCTTGAATGCCGCCATCATTCTAGCTTACGCCACGAAGATTCCGGTTAGGAGATCTAAGAGATATTCATTCTAGCTTATTTCATGTAGAACGGAAGTGTTTGTCAGGCACGTGTTCATAAAGGAGAAGGATGATGAGCGTCACACATAATCATCACCTTCGTCACGTTCTTGGGTGCGAATGGATATCTTAGAAGCGAAATAAGATGAATTAAATAGAAAACAATAGTACTTGCATTAATCTTTGAGGAACAGCAGAGCTCCACACCTTAATCTATGGAGTGTAGAAACTCTACCGTTTGAAAATACATAAGTGAAGGTCCAGGCATGGCCGAGATGGCCAGCCCCTCTGATCTAAGAACCAGGCGTCCAAAGATGCCTAATACAATAGTAAGAGGTCCTATTTATAATAAACTAGCTACTAGGGTTTACATGAGTAAGTATTTGATGTATAAATCCACTTCCGGGGCCCACTTGGTGTGTGTTTGGGCTGAGCTTAAGTGTTGCACGTGCAGAGGCCATTTGTGGAGTTGAACGCCAGTTTTTGTGCCAGTTTGGGCGTTCAACTCTGGTTTTGGATCCTTTTCTGGCGCTGGACGCCAGATTTGGGTAGAAAGCTGGCGTTGAACGCCAGTTTACGTCGTCGATTCTTGGCCAAAGTATGGACTATTATATATTGCTGGAAAGCCCTGGATGTCTACTTTCCAACGCAATTGGAAGCGCGCCATTTCAAGTTCTGTAGCTCCAGAAAATTCACTTTGAGTGCAGGGAGGTCAGAATCCAACAGCATCAGCAGTCCTTTTTCAACCTCTGAATCTGATTTTTGCTCAAGTCCCTCAATTTCAGCCAGAAAATACCTGAAATCACAGAAAAATACACAAACTCATAGTAAAGTCCAGAAATGTGAATTTAACACAAAATCTATTAAAAACATCCCTAAAAGTAACTAGATCCTACTAAAAACATACTAAAAACAATGTCAAAAAGCGTATAAATTATCCGCTCATCAGTTTGCCAAAAAGTTTGAGGCAAACGTTGGCGCAAGCTTTTGCTCTCCAGGGTGTGTTGTTCATGGCGCCAACGTTTGCCAAAAAGTTTGAGGCAAACGTTGGCGCAAACTTTTTCTCTCCAGGGTGCTGATTTGTGATGCCAAAAGTTTGCCAAAAAGTTTGAGGCAAACTTTTGCTCAAGCTTTTTGCCCAAAAGTTTGCACAAAAGTTTGAGGCAAACTTTTGGTCAAGCTTTTTGCTCCCTGGTTCGTTTTCACTTATTCCAAAAGTTTGAACCAAAGTTTGAGGCAAACTTTTGCTCAAACTTTTTGTCCTCTCTTCCTCCTAGCCATTCCTTCTTGCTTCAACCTTTCTCCAAGCTTTCTTCACCTATCATTAATAAACCAAACACATCAAAGCTATGCTCAAAATCATGAGATATTCATTCTTTCATAATATGTGACAATTATAGCATAAAACCTCATGAAATTGCATTAATTCATCTATGGTTGATTAAATCAAAGGAAGCATGAAAATCTACCCAATTGGCTTGCTTATGGCTCAAGAAAGTGCATAATGCATTTGAAAACAAAAGAAAAAGACTAGTGAAACTAGGCTAAGATGACTTGTCATCAATTATCCGCTTTGGCACACAAGGCCTCACAGTTTTTCCTTTGATGATAGAGATGATAGACGAAGCCCCCCACACTCACTCGTCAAAACACTTCATGCTAGGGAGAGGTATCCACACCCTTATAAGGCATGCTTCATTCCCCTCCCCAACCGATGTGGAACCTTACACCCTTCCTCCCTTCCTTCTTCTCTGATCCTCTTTGCTCTTTCTCGAATCTCTCTTTGCTTCTAGCTTTTTCCCTTTCTTCTTTCCTTTCTCCCTTTCTTTCTCTTAATCCATCTCTGCATATGTGTGATTTATGTGTGTGGATAGGGCTGGAAGTGAGTCAAGCCAGCTTATGAGCTAGCTCGAACTCGACCCGTTAATAGCTCGATAAGCTGAGCTCGTGAGCTAGTAAGACAAGTTTGAGCTTGGAATTGAGCTCATAAATTAAATGAGCCGAGCTTGAGCTTGGATAAGCTCAGCTCATTAGCTCGTGAGCTGACTCGATTATATATATACACATATCCTATATGCATTTAATCTATATATATATATATATATATATATATATATATATATATATATATATATATATATATAATTTTGATGTAGGACATAAATAAAAAATTTATAATTTATTGATAGATAGAAATATATAAAATTGATCTTTTTAAATATTTTTTAAAATATATAAGTTATAATTTATTGATATAGAATTATAGATTACGTATTTATGTTTCTATAATTTGAGCCAGCTCGTGAGCTCGAGTCAACTCGTGAGCTTTCAGTGAGCCGAGCTTGAGCTTAAGAAATATGCTCGATTATTAATGAGTCGAGCCATGAGCGAAGCTCGATTTTTGTGAGCCGAGCTTGAGCTTGGTCTAGCTCGGCTCACTTCCAACCCTATGTGTGGGTGTGGGATAAAGGAAAAGGGGATGACTGTGGTAAGTGAATGGCGGTGAGGTTGTGGAAATTAAGGTTAGGATTAGTGAATTGAAAATTAGGGTTTAGAATTGAGAATTTAGGGTTTGAGTAGAGTTTTAATTTAAAACCAAATTTAATCCAATATAATTAATTTTTAGAATACGATTTATTTTTCAAATTACAAATTATTTTTAATTAAATACTCTAATTTACAATTTAGGGATAAATAAATAATTTTTTAGTTCATAAAATTAATAAAAACTTTCAATTATTCTATTTAAATTATATAGAACTTTCATTATTTTGGATTACTAAAACTTTAAATCGTTAATATAAAAATACTCTATTATTTAAAAATTTTTATAAATTCTAATGAATTTTAAACACAAAGTATCATAAAATTTAATTTAATTACTTTTAAAAAATAGTTTTCTTTAATTAAAATTATCAATAAATATAATAAATTATAAATAAATAATTCTTTCATATGTGGAAAGACACACTCCTTCATAATTCCTCCAAGAGAAGGGGAAAAGACACTCTCATTCGTTTATATTCCTTCTGAAGATGCACAACCGAGAGATCATGTTCGAGTTCACTACCGGATGTGTCGAATCTAGAAGATTAACCGACAAGTGAGCTCACAGCCAATAGGACAAGCATATATTATGTGCATTTGTTTGCTATTGTTTGAGTGTGCATAACTATTTTGGTTTGTCCAATTGAATTTCTGTTAAATGTTAAATGTACTATTTGTTGTGATTGCTCTTTAGTTGTATTTGTTTTGTACTTCTGATTTTTTGTGTATGGTTTCACAATTGAGACTTGAGACTTGAAATTAATGGTGATTATGACTATGTGAATGAATGAGATCGTTGGTAGTTCAAAGTATGTTAAAATTAGCAATTAACTCCGTATTGATTTTTTTTGTGATTGAAATTACCGAACTGAATACTGAACCGAGTAATTGGATATTGGGAGTAAAGATGAGATTATATTGGAAATGATTGAGGTTAGAGGTAATTGATAACACTGAGACTTTAGCAAATTGACCCAGTTGGGATTAGCTAAAATTCTGGACTTGAACTTCTGTGAAGTTGAAGAATTAGGATTGCCTAGTGGGTTCATATCTCTTTATATAGTCTTTATTTGGAACTATTACTCTACTGGGAACCTTCGAATTCTCACCCATCGTGATTTTTCTATTTTTCAAATACAGGGCGTGATGCACCTTGTTGAGTGTGTGGGATTCTGTTTGGCGAAATGAAGGAGATTCTTTTGAAGTTCACTTTTATTTATTTAGAGTTTTTTCTACTTTTGAAATCTTTTTTGTATATTCCTATTAGAAGTTTTTATTTGGAAAAATAGGAACATTCTGGTGTAATATTCTAGCCGGCTTTTTCTTCACGGCTCGAGACTAATAATTATTAAATATCTTATTTCAGAACTTACATACCTATATATGTAAACCTGTTTTGCTTCTGTATACGATGTTCACTTGCATTAACATGATTTGAGTGTGATTAACGGCTGTCAATTGTTTAAAAAAAATTTTCACAGGCTCCTAATGATATTATTATTCTTCAAATATTATATATGTATCTTTCTTTTAGGTATCATAATGCCTCGCCACCTTTAATTTACGATTTAATTGTAAAGCTGTGTGTGGTAGGGTATTACAGAAAGTTTGAAGAGTGAAAAAAATATGCTTTTCTATGGTTATTCTTATCTGAAGTTTTGTAATAGGTTTTATTATCATTGTAAAATAGTAAAATAAGTATATGTATAATTATGTTCAATGTAAATGCTAATACTTAGAACTCAAATATTATATGCAATTACATTCAGGGACAGATCTAAGGAGGGGCAAGCATAGGCTTTACCCCCGTCTTTTTTTGAACAAAAATAAATAATTTTAAGTATATAAAGTTATTATATATTATATAATTTTATTTTTTATTTAAAAATAGAAGAGTAAATAATTGTCTTATATAAATAATTAAATTATTAAACTCAAAAATAAATACTAATCCTTAAATTGAAAAAAATATTATTGTCAATTAATTTTGGATTAAATAATTTTTAAATCTTTTAAAATTTAAACTTTTTGTTTTTGAATATTTTTTCTCTTAATTTTTACACCTATTATCATATAAAAATACTTTAATATTTATAATAACTAAAACAATCTTTATATATTATTGTACATACATAAAAATAAATTATTTTAAAATTTATGTATTTTTCTCAGGTTTAATTACTCTGTTAGTCCCTATAGTTTCACGAAATTTTCAATTAGGTCCCTATACTTTTTTTCTTTTTAATTAAGTCCCTGCACTAATTTTTTTTTTCAATTGAGTCCCTATAGTTTTTTTTCCTTTTATTTTAGTCCCTACACCAATATTTTTTTTTCAGTTGAGTCCCTATACAATTAAGTCAATTACTACTAAGAAGGACCTAATTGAAAAAAAAATTGGTGCAGGGACCCAATTAAAAAGAAAAAAAGTATAGGGACCTAATTGAAAATTTCGCGAAACTATAGGGATCCACAGAATAATTAAACCTTTTTCTCATGATATAAAAATTTTAACATATTAAGTAAATTCATTTAAATGATTATATTTTTTATATTTTATACACGAATATATTTTAATTACATATAACAAAATTATTAGAACAACTTATTTATATTATTTTATAGTATTTTTTTATGATATGAAACATAAAAATATAATTTATTGTCACAATAATACTCAATAAAATAAACTAATTAAAAAAATAGATAATTTTTATATTTTATCGAATCCAAAATAAAAAATAAAATTTATAAGAATTAAGATAATTTTTTAATATAACAAGCACTGATTAGTATTTTTAATTAAAAAATATTAATCATGATTATATATTACTAAATATATAATATTATATTTGATTATACAATATTTTAATTTTTGGTCCCACTTCTACTGAATTTTTGTATCCTTTCTTGATTACATTTAATTGTAGTTTTGTAATCACAAGACATATTTTATTGGATATTACTATTTTAATTTTTTACATTTTAGAACCTACTTCCTAGATTAGATATGTAAACTTGTTATTGATATTGTGTTTAATAAAATATTTTATTTTGTAATAATTAATTTTAGTATATTTATATTATTTACAAATAATAATAATTGTTTGAAAAAATAATTTGAGATTTTAGAAAAAAAAGATAAATTGTTAGTCTTAATAAAATGAGTATAATATAATTAAAAAATATGTTAAGGTTTTAGCGGCAATAATAATAGCAACTAAAAATGAATAATATTATAATCTTAGAATTACTTTTAGTAGCCATATAAAATTTTGAGAAAATGGTCACAAAAAATTATAATTTTAGGGGCCATTAAAAATTTTTTTATTGACAATTGTATAATTGCTACAAAAAGTTATAATTTTTAGCGGCCATTAAAAAGATCTTTATTGGCAATTATATAATTACCGCTAAAATCTTTTAGTTACAAAATATAAGATGGCTAATCTCTAATTGCTAGTAATTATAATAATGACTATTTTAATTATCACTAAAAACAAAATAAATAGTCGCTAAAAATAATTTTTTCTAGTAGTTACTGTATTAATTGATTGTTATTTTGATATGTATGAATAAGAATTCATATATATACAGGTTCATCCATCATTCATTCATTTTAATAGTTTACATCATATTATTGAGTATATATATCACTGAAAAGCCTCATATAAAGCAATCTGTTTGTGATTTACAACACATATATGTAATTATAGAAATTAATACATTACAACACATATATGCAATCGGTCTCTATTTTTTAACTTGCTCTCAAGGAAAATTAATCAATTCCCTCCAGGCCCTTGAGGTAGATCCATTAATTAGCTTATATTGATTCTTCACCACTTCAGCTTTGCTGGGAAATACTATAAAAACATTCAAAAAGAAAAGTAAGAACTACACATTAAGAAACAAGAAAAGGAATTCAAATAAAACAAAATGAGCAATAATCTATCTGAAATTTATGCCCCCACCTTGTCAATAAGTGATTGATAGTATGGCTTCACTTTTTCAACGTCCACCAAAACTTTGCTTTTGCTATAGAGATCATATTTACTACATAATACATAAAATTACGGGTGATGTTATTGATTAGTAATAATACCAAATGCTGTGTGCAAATTATTTGATATATATATATAGACTAACTTGAAAATGTGAAGCCACTTCAAGTTCTCAAAATCTTCTTCACTCATGAGATGAGTATATGCTCCCTCCTTATGCAAAGCTGCAAAAGAGTTTTAAATTTAATACATTGTTATTGAAAGAAAATTCTAAAAAATAATTATGATTTTTTTTTTGGTTTACAAAATAAAATGAACTTTTGTTGCCCAACAAAAAATGCCTTCTCTTATGACATAAAAGGAAAAGCACATAGTAAATAAAAATACTTACGATAAAATGAGTGATATCTAATAATGAATAAGCCAGGTGAAGGTAAAGTAGTTCCATTTTCCTTTGCTACCTATAAATTCAAGTGAAGTATAAATTTATTATATATCTTGAACAAAATAATAAAAAAATTATATATAAATTGTAACTATATATTTAATTACTCACCATATACATATAGTCATCATGTCCCCATGACATGAGTACATTGTCTAATCCACACCCTTTACTATAGACTCCATCTTTAGTGTTATAAGCAGAATTTTTGCTATCTGGGTTTTCCTTGAAATACTGAAGCATAGAAAAAGTTTATATTATTGGTTGATGATAATTTTAGAATAAAAATATATTATTTGTACACTAAAATTAACCATTATATATTATTTATAAATATATGTATAATTTAATTTATTTTTAATATGTATTTTATACTGATTGTTGATTTTAATATAAATTTAACATGATTGTTTTAGAGACATGCAAAAAAAGAGGTCATTTTTACAGTTTTGTTAGAAGAGGAAGGCTACCTTGTGGTGAACATTTTTTTCATCAAAGACACAACCAACAGGAAAGGTATCTCCTGCAAATATATATTTAATCATTTGGTTAAAATTTTGAATTTAAAGTAACATGCCAAAACTAGCTAATTGGGAATTTAAAGATTGATAAAATAATTATACATGAAATATAGGGATGTGTCTTATTTAAAATATTGTAAATTGAATCAAAATAATTACAACACAAATATTTTTATAATTAATTATTTACACTCTCTCAACCTTAATGTAGCCGTAATGACCTAATAAAAATTTGGTTTTGTATTATGGTTTTAAATTGATAATTAATTTTAAATACTGTAATTAAATTTTATTTCTAAAACATAATAGTCAAAAGATTATTCCATTTCAAAAAAAAAATATCATAAAGAATAAGAAAAGTTCTTACCAACAACAACCCATTGAGGAAGCTCACCGAATTGAGGAAGGTGAAGAATCTTTCCGAGATCTTAAATAAACAAATATTCATTTGTCAATTCATATTAATTATCTATCAATAATAAAAAAAACTTTCTTAAAATAAAAGGACAAAAAATAACTAAAATTAAACTAATTAACCTTTATAATAGAAAATTAAAAAAAAATCTAAGATTTCAAATTTAATTACCATGGATGAGAGCAGTCAAATGTAACCAATCTTCGTTAGGATAATCTTTTCTAATGGTTTCTGCAGTTTGCAACAAATGTTGAATTTGAGGTTCATCCAAATCAGGATCACTATCATCCACTACTTCATTAAGCAGCTCACAACATTCCCATATGCTCATTTCTGCTTTGTCCAATTTCTTATAGTGCTCCCTCATTTTCTTTACCTATATTATTAGCAAATGAAATTTTCATGAATTAGCATTGAGCTTTCATGTTATTGTGTATTAGTATATATAAACATGTTTGAGGAAAATAAGAATTTGGCTTACAAAATCATATGTCTGATTAATGTGTTGTAATCTATAGAATTCTTCCACACCTTTTTGTCTTTCACTTTCAATATCATAATCCCTGCTAAATAATCTCATTAGAAGACTAATTTCACTTTGATTGATATCTGAAGTCATTTTTACAAATTTGTATGTGTATTATTGTATGGTATATGTAAGCTTTTTATGAAGGGTTATGAATTTGTAAATTATTTTACACAATATTTTAAATGATTATTTAAACAGTAATTATATATAAAAAGTTATTATATTTATTGATATATGATTTGGTATATATATGAAAAGTGTTTTACTTTGTGATCAAAATTAAATTCTTTCAAAAATATAAAAAAGAAATCTCAGTTTTATTGAGAGAATGTGGGTCACAAAGATACAAATTTTTTCTCGCCCTTTATGTAGTAAAATTAGAGCAAACTAAGTTTAAGTTAGGTTTTTTATTTTTAAATTATATTGACATATGTAATTAGTTGCATATTTAACATTTAAAACAAAATTAAATTGTTAAAATATTAGATAAAGAAATGTAGCAATTTATATGTCTTTTCTATTACTAAAGAAAGTTAGAGTTTAATTTTTATTATTAAAAAAATTAAGATAAAAAATTTTAAAAGAAAAAAAATATCTATGTACAATCATATTTTAAGTTTAAATAAGACTTTTATATATGTCAAAATTTATATTAGAGATATAATTATTTATATGTCTTATTATATTAATTTAAATTTTTTTAGATGAGTGAATTTATGTCAAATATATGGCGTTAGCTGCTTAAAATCATAAATTTTAAATCAAAGAAATAAAAATCAAATAAAAGAGAATATTAAAAGGGGAACTGAAACCTGAAGGATTGGCCAAATGCATTGCTTTCTAGGGCCTTAAACGTTCTGTCCTTTGCCGACACAAGCTCACTGGTTTCTTCGGTGTGCACATTCTTCTTTTCCTCAGCTTGGGAACCTAGAAAAAAAAAACAAATTGAGATATATGGGATTTTCTACCCAGAAAGAAAAAATAACGCTCCAATACTTTTTTTTTAAAAGAAGAAGAAAAACATAATCAAACCATGGGCAGGGTGCTCAGCTTGGATGGCCATTTTCTCTATTTCAAATAAGCAAGAAGCTGTTATAGAGATCTGATGGTTGCAATAATATGAATTTATTATTAGTAGTAATTAAAGAGCTCTTAGAAGGTGATGATGATGATGATGCTTTTACAACCTGTGACATAGTCATAGGTCTTAATGATAATGGTTTTGCTGGTATAGGAGTAATAGGTAATTTTGTTTCTTTTATTTGGTCAAAAGGTTGACCATAATCTTCACTGGAGGCTGGTTTTTGATCCATTCTTTCCTTGCAAAAATTCTCTAGTAAGAAAGTCAGGAAGTGAATTTAGTTATCCTTTTATATGTTCAATAGTAAAATCAAAACATGATAGAATAGCTTGCCATCTTGCAAATATTTATTTTGAAACCAGATTTTTGACATCATTTTCTAAAACATTTGGGGCTGCTTTACAATCAGTTCTTATTAAGAATGTTTTATTAAATAAATCTTCTTGAAATTTTGAAACACATAATACTATGGCAAGTATTTCTTTTTTGACTGTTGGGTAATTCTTGAGCTTGGTTCCAAATTCGTGAATGATATTTTACTATTTGTTCTTTTGAGCTATTAGGAGGTATTTGTTTAAGAATTCCTCCATATCCTAATTCTGATACATCTGTTTCTACAATTAATTTAGTCGATGGATCTAGTATACTTATACAAGGTATTTCTTTTATTGCATTTTTTATCTTTATTATTATAGAAGTCATTTCTTTTGTCCATGGAGGTGGATTTTTCCTTAATCTCTTATAAAGAGGCTCGCATGTGACTCTTATTCCAGGTAGGAATTCTGCTACATAATTTAAACATCCCAAAAATCTTTGGAGTTGTTTTTTTGTCAGTTATTTCATTTGAAAATTTATTTACAAATTTAATAGCTCTTTTAATAGGTACTATAGTTCCTTGATAAATTTCATATCCTAAAAACCTTACTTTAGTTGTAAAAATTTTCATTTTCTTCTCTGATAAAACTAATCATTGTTCTTTTATAATATCCATAAATTTTTTTAGATGATATATATGCTGCTTTATTCCTTTTGAGTATACTAATACGTCATCAAGATATACTATAGTAAATTCTATATGCGGGTAAAATATATTATTCATTATTTCTTGGAATTTTCTTGGAGAATTTTTTAATCCTTGAGGCATTACATTCCATTCATAATGTCCAAAGTGTACTATAAAAGTTGTTTTATATCTATCTTCCTCTTTTACTGCAATTTGATAATATCCTGATTTTAAATCAAATTTTGAAAAGATATTTTTTTATTTAATCTTTTAATTAAATCACTTTTATTTGGTAAGGGATACCTAATCCATTTTAATACCTTGTTTAGAGGTTTATAATTGATAACTAACCTTGGAGCATCTCTTTCTATTTCAAATGCTTTCATCACATAGAAGTCTGTACAACTCCAGGGTGATTTCGAAGGTCTTATTAGACCCTTATCCAGATATTCTTGTATTTTCTTTTTACAATATTCTAGATACTCTTTGTTCATATGTATTGGTTTTGCCTTTGTTGGTATATTTTTTTCATTAAACCCATCTTCATATGGTAAAGATATTTCATGTAATTTTCTATGCTGAAAAGCTGTGGGGTTTAGACTACATAATTATTTCTTAATTTTTTCTTCAGTTGCTTTTATTTTATCGTGTATTTCTGGAGTTTGTAATTGTTCTTCTATTCTTTTATGTGTAACTTCCTGGTTTAAATAGCTAATTTTTCTTGTCTTCCTTTCTATAATATTAATTTGGAGTGGTAGGTGTTGTAAAATTTTCTCTTGGCTCAAACAATTAACTTGTTTTGCTTCTGTTTTCATAACACTAACTTGTGTAGATAGGTGTTGTAACATATTGAGCTCATGTTGCTTTGGTCTAGTGAGAAATTCAAAATGAACAGGATGATTGGGGATTCTTGTACAAGTTATTCCGTCGATGTCGACATTAAAGGGATATAATAATAAAGTAAAATGATTTCCTAATATAACTTGATGAGATATATTTCTTGCCAAAAAGAATGTAGTGGCAAAGCATACTCTATTTTTACAAATTTTTACTTTAGATAACTTATAATCTATAGTCATTTTATCATTTTTTGCCATTAGGACTCTTTCTGTAGTTTTTTCATAATATTTTGTAGGTATTAATCCTTCTTGTATACAATTGACATCAGCTTCTGAATCTATCATAGCTATAAAATCAAATTTTTCTTCTCCCACTATTAAGGTTATCGTAGTGAACCACTTTTAGTTTACTAATAAAGTTAGTATATTTATGTAATTTTCTGTACCCAGGTTAATATAATTCTCAGGAATTGTTATGTTACTAACATTATTTTTCAAAGTTTGTTCTTAGATTTTTATTAAATTTTCTCCTTCTATTTTTAGTAATCTATAGTCCATATTGATATTTTGTTGCTTTAATTATGAAACTTCTCTTTTTAACTTTTTTATCTCTTCTTTGAGAGAATTAAGGGAAACTTCTTCTTGTGGGTTTTTAAAACGATTATAAATTTTCTTTATTTCTATTGGTCTTATTTCTTGCTTACTTTCTTCTTCTTTTTTAACTAATTCAGCTAATTGTCTTATGAACTCATCTCTTAATGGAGTATCTTCTAACTTGTCTATTATTTTGACCAGTGTAGAGGTTTGTTCTCTAGTTAAAACATTTACAGTGTTTTCACAATTTCTACAGTTACATAATCCTATGCCTAAACAATTATTTTGTTCTTCTTTTCCACTATTTTTTTTTAGCTTTCTTCTTCTGACATAAGGTCTAATTGTTGTATAAAATAGTCTTCAGTTTTAGAAGAATCCTCATAAATTAATTCTTCTTCTGATTCTGAATTGATTAATATGGCTGTCAGAGCATGTTTAATCTCTTTATTTTCTATTTTATTTATTTTCTGTTTTGTCGTACACTTATTAGCATAATGTCCTTGTTTTTTACATTTCCAACATGTTACTTGTTTTTTCTTATTAGAAGGATTTAGGTTTTCCTTTAGGATTTTTATGGAATTTTTTATAATATTTCTGTTCATAATAAAGGGGTTTGTCTATATTATATTTAGGTTTTTTATAAAATTTTTTCTTTTTAATTTTATACTGTCTACTAGGTACTTTTTCAGGAGTTATTCCATATTGATAACAAAAAGTGCCAAACTCTCTTTTCCCCGTGATACTTTCTTGTTTTATTTTCTGTTGTATCTTGGTATCTGTGCATACTTCTATACCTATTTGTACTATTATATTATGCAATTGTCCAAAGGTTAATGAGCTATAGGAAATCTGGGTCCCAAACTGTGTTTGTAGTTTTTGTAATACTTTTTCAGAGAATAATTTTGGTAAGGCTACTACGTACGAATCTTTCTTTCCAGAAAGGTGCATGTCCATCATCTCTTATCATAACTTTTGATATAAAAATATCTTTATACCATCTATAATCAGACATGTTTAGACATCTTAAGTTCATTAATTGAGTTCCTATCCTATCTTTAAAAGTACTAGGATCTGCTACAAAATTTTTAATAATAGTATATATTAATGTGGATGTAGCGTCTGGTGACTGATCTTCTTGATTAATACTATTAATAATCAATTCTTTTTCTTGGATGCTAAGAAAATTATTCCACCAACCTTTTAATTTTCCTATAAATCCTTGGGTTATCATAATTGCTGATTCTTTATCGAAGGTTTTCCTCATTTTATAAGCAGTTGCAGCCATAGTCATATTACACATTTGATCTAAGATGGTTTGCTCACTTAATCCATCTATATTTCATTCTACTAAATCTGATCCTGTGAAGCTATTTTGCACTAATTATGTTCTCTCTTCTAGGCCTACATCTACTGGTGATGGTTTGGAATAATAATTTCTTGTTTTAGGATAATCTCTTTTATGGGATATTTTATTTAGTTCTAATTCTTCTTCCTTTTGTAATGTATTAATTGTCAATTTTCCTAGACTAATACTTCTAAGTTTTTCTTTTAGTTCTTCAACTTCTGCTTCTACTTTAAATTTTAAGCTAATATTATCTAAACTTTGCAACTTATATATAGGTTTTTCTATGGGTTTTTCTACCTTAATGACTTTTTCCATATTTTCCATTCTTCCTAATTGATTTTTCATTATATCTAACATGGTATTATTAATGTTTAATTGTTGATGTAATTTCTTAATATTTTTTTTCTATATTTCCTTCTACATTTTCTATCTTTATAGGGTGTTGCTTCAATTTCTAGGTTGTAATACCCGGTCTAATCGAAATTAATTAAATAATAAGTTAAATAGGAGTAAATATAATTGGAAGATTTGGCAATTGGAATTTGATAATTTAAATATGATATTTGGATTCAGTGAATTTTTTCGAGTCGAAAAACATAGTTTTCTGCGTAAAAGCGCGCAGTGGAATTTTGACCGGCAGTACCGGCTGAGACCTGTCTGGTACTGCAGCTGAGAAAATTGATTATGAGTAAATAGGATTAAGAAATGAGGAATTATAATTAGGGGAGGTAGAAATATTTGAAGTGCGATTTAGAGCGCTAATCTTAAAGGTTTTGGTCAAAAATTTGGCTAACGGACAAAAATAAGTGAACCGGGCCTAAGTGGGCCCAAGACCCAACATATATAAACATTAGTTATGAGTATTTCAGCTCATTTTGCCCTAAAGAAGGGGTGTTGGGCGCTGAAATTGGGAAGAGAGAAGAGAAGAGAGAAAACCTAACTCTCTTTGATCTTCAAATCACCATAACTTGAGCTACGGAGCTCCGATTGACGAGCCGTTTGCGGTCACGCGTTGCTCTTCTCATCCTCTACAATTCTATCTAAGTTTTGTGGTGAGTATTCCATTCATCTCTGCCCAGTTTTTGAAATTCCCCACTGTTACACGTTTTTGGGTAGTTAGTGTTGAAATCTTGTGATTTTGGGTGTTTAGGGATACTCCAACATGGATTCTAAGTGGGTTCTATCCCTACTTCATATGGGCTGAGGTAAGAGGTGCTCAAACCCTTGTGATTTGTCATTTTTATGAGCCCTAGGTTGATGTATGTATGTGATATTGGTTATGTTAGTGTAATTGGTGATGTTGGTGCACAATTGGGAGATTGGCATTGCTTGAGGAGCTTTGGTGAGGCTTGGAGCTAAGGTTGGTGAAGACTTCCATAGAAGAGGCTCAATTGGTTTGGCTACAAGAGGTACGGTTTAAGTTTTATTTAAGTACCGTGTGTTGTGATGAGAATTCCTAGGCTAGATGCCCCTAGGATTAAGTTTGGATTGTGTAAATGGTTGGTGCTAATATGCATAGTTGGTATGCAATGTGAATTAATGATTGGGTTGAAAATTGTGTGGCCTTGTATGTTTGGTGTATTGAGAAGTTGATGTACTGGGTAATGAGTATTGATTTGTGGTTTATGCATTTAAATTATGAAAATTGGGCCGGAGGCCGTGAATTTTGGGCCGGAGGCCGGAAAGAGGTAAGAAAGGTAAGTCGATGTGTGCATTGTATGATGGCACAAGTGATTGGATGAATTTCAGATAATGAATATATGAATGATTAGGTTGGTTATTGAATAATAAGGTTTGAGAAGTTGAAGTGTGGAATTTGGTAATTTTGGGTGAAATTATGTAGATGAGGTATGTTTGGTTCGGTTGAGATATATTATGTGATCATATATGTGATTATGATTATTGATGCCTTGATGGTATGATGATGCATTAGAGATATGTATGTTGTGATATATGCTTGGGGAATGATTAAGGTTGATTTGTGGGTGAAATCACGTGATAGTGAGTATGATATTGATTATGTATAATGATGGTTGATTGAAAATGGTATTATTAGAAATTGGGATGAGGAAGGATGTATGACATGATATTGTGTTTGTCCTTCAGCCATTTGATTGAGAAGTGTTAAAATGGTTGGATGTGGTTTGGAAAATTTGGTAAAGTGTCAATGTGTGAGTTGAGGAGGCTTGATGTGGATTTTGGTACATTTTGATTGATTTCAGAAAGGGTTGAAATTGGCATGTTTTGGTTGATTTTGAAAAGAGTTGAAAATGGCTTGTTTTGAAAATGGCACCTTGTGGTTTTGTATGAAAACATGATTTTTGGGCATACTTTGACGGGACATAACTTGGACTACGGATCTCTATTTTGTGCCAAATCTGTTTAGAAAGGAAATTGGATCCGGGATGTCCATGCCTTTCAAAGAACGGGTGAAAAACAATTTAAAATGAGAAAGTTATGTCCGTCGGAAGATTGGGGTTTGAATCTGTAAATTCTGCAGCTTTTAACTTAGAAAATTTTTAGCAGAACGACCCTCCGCGCGTAGGCGCACTTGGCGCGTACGCGCCGTTCTTCAAGAAAGTATCATTGACGCGTGCGCGTGGTGTGCGCGGGCGCGTCGATGCGCTGCACCAAATGCCCAGCCATTTTCCCAAGAATTGTGCCAGTTTTGTGCCTGGGGCACGAATGTATCCGCGCGTGCGCGTGGCTGACGCGTGCGCGTTGTTTGGCTATTTTTCAACCCGCGCGTATGACGCTTGTGCGTCGATGAGTTTTGTGGCCATCCACGCGTGCACGTGGAGTGCGCGTACGCGTGGCCCTATTTTCATGCCAAAGTTGATTTTTGAGTTTTTAAAGCCAAATCTCATACTTCTAAGCCTCTGATCTCACCCCTTATGTATTAAATCATTATGATATGCCTAGAAATGAGGAAGGAGCTAGGGGATGTGGTAACTTGCGAGTGAAGCAAGGGGAAAGGTTATGATCAATGATGATCTAAGATGATTATATGAGATATGGAGGATGACGGTGGAAGTACCGTGTATGCCATGAGCCGAAGGGCTATATTTATTGATAAATGGCCGATTCTTGATTGAACCATGAGCCGAATGGTTGAGTATAATGCATATATAATTAATGAATGAATGTGTTAAATGGATAATAATGAAAAATATTGAAATGTGATGTGTGACCCCGGGTAGTAGGCAGTGGCGTTGTCCACTTGCTCCGGGTATGAGACGGGAAAGGATGTTTATGATAAATGAGTTTAATTATGGAGTTTTGAATACATGTGTATTTGTGATACTTGGGTAGTAGTAAGGTGGTGGTTCGTCCCGCTTGCTCCAGGTTAATGTTTGAGATTTGATAACAGTGATGATTGCATCTAAACTGAACGAATGTATGTTTTGAGATCCTGGGTAGTAGCAAGGGTTGTGGTTCGTCCCACTTGCTCCAGGACAGAGATTGAGACCCTGGGTAGTAGCAAGGGTTGTGGTTCGTCCCACTTGCTCCAGGTTAGAGATTGTGACACCTGGGTAGTAGCGGCAGTAGTGGTGAATCCACTCGCTCCAAGTTGAGCTTTTAAACACCCGCCTAGGTAGTAGCTGCAGTAGTGGTTATTCCACTGGCTCTGGGTTGAGCGGGTAGTAGCAAGGGGGTTGTAGCTCAAACCTACTTGCTCCGCAATGGGTGTTTCTGTCCATGGTTAGCTACTAGGACGTGTCGGGTTGGCTATATAACCGACAGATGATATCATCAGCCATAGGGCAGGCATTCATCATTTGCATATGTTTGAATTGTTTGGGTTTGCCATTTGTTTTGGATTTCTACATCATATATGCTATGTTATCTGACTATATGCTACTTGTTCTACTTGTACCATATTTGTGTATTACTTGCCTGTATTGCTTGTGTTTGTACAACTGAGAGACCCCTCATGACGGTGTCGGTGGATGATGAGGGCTGTTCTTGATGAGATGAATTGATGATGCGATTGCATGATGATGATGATTATTGAATGAGATAATTGGAGCTCCCTGGGTAGACGCAGTGATGTGGTTTCACTAGCTCCAGGTGAGTGTGTGATGTATTGATATAGAATTGCTGAGGCAGAACAACTGGTGATGGTTTTGCTTATAATTCTGAGTCTGATTCGTGGAAGAGTCAGCGAGTTGGGAAACATGTGAAACATGAATTAGATTTAGCATTCCCTTATGACAGTTGCCTATTCATGGATTAGCAAGAACCTAGGATGAATAATTGGTGAAGAAGCTTAGGATGCTTAGTGAGTCTTATTGCAGTGCATTGTATTTATTTGGCACTTTTACCGTACTGGGAACCCATGGGCCCGGGGTTCTCATTCCGTATATATTTCTTGTTTTTCAGATACAGGTCCAGGTGCTCGGAAGTGAGTTGTGGGTCGTCTGAGAGACGGCGAAGATCTTCATTTCCTCTACTTCGTGTTTTAATTAGAATCCCTCCACCTTTATTTTGAAAAGATTATATTATGTATTGAACTTTTTGAATTTGCCTATAGAGGCTCTCATGTTTTCTTCGGGAGAGATTAGGACATACTGTTGTCAACTACTTTCATACTGTACTCTAGTCAGCCTAAACTTCGCGGGTCGCGACTAGTGGCTATTTACTTATGCTATAAATATCTATCTGTTATCTATCTCTTAATCTCCTTTATGCCTTGACCGTATATCGCGTTCGGCTTAGCAGTTTAACTTTTCATTGTCAAAACGTGAGTGATACGTCTTCGCGATTTTATTTCTACTCTTTTCAGGCTTCTCGATTAATACTCCTTTCGAAAATTACCTATATTTATATATTATAAATCCACCTGAGAGTCGTACCACCGTAATATCATTGACTTATGACTCGAGCATAAGGATTTGAATATTAGGGTGTTACATAGGTCTTTTTCAATTGGTATTTTGATAGTTTTTTAAGGAGGATATTCAGATTCTATTACTGATCCTGAGCTTGTTTTCCAAACAACAGTTGGCTTTGTTAAAGGACATAATTTCTTATCGGTTTTAGAGTAATAATTAACATACCAATCAAAGAAGTATAAACTAATTCTATTTTCTTTCGTAAAATCATAGAATAGTTCTCTTAGTCTAATAACTTCATTTTCTGAATGGTTGGTAAAATATCAATCTCTTAGTGGTTTATTATAATCAGCATTAAAATCTTGTCTTATCCATTCTTTATCAATCTTAAATGGTTCTTCCTTAATAATTACTGATAAGACTTGTGATTCCATTGGATCAAATTCTGAAGGTAATTTGTATACAGCAGTGGCTATATGTGGCCTTCTGTTGTCAATTCCTACAATATTATCCATATTTCCTATTGATAAGTTATCTATAGAATTTCTATGACTAATAGTTTCAACATTATCAGAAATTCTTAATGATTGGGATATATTCATTCTAATTCTAATATCTGGTCCTTCTCTTATTATTTCTCTTATCCTAGTATTTTGTATTTGTGGTTCTTCAATACCATCAGGTATTACCCATTCTTCAGGCATTCTATTTTTTAATTCTTCATGTCTTAATCTTCTAGGGGTTTGTATATTAGATCTTTTTAGATTTGCATGCATAATTATCGTTTCTTCTTTTGAGGATTGTCTTAATGCTTTAAAGTCATAATTAACCTCAGTAATTTTATAATATATTCTATAGATTATTTCGAATGGATCATATTTCTCATTTATAATTGTCTCATCAGATCTTACTTACAATTTTAAGGCTTGCCATGTGTATTCATTTTTTAAATTCATGGCATAATTTGGGTAACAATTAAAAAAACTGGTCCATCATGACAGTTACTTTCTAATATTCCTATTAATGAGTCACTAAAATTTTGGAATCTGATATCTCTTAAGGTTAATAATATAGGCAGATTAATTCCTATTCTAAAATTAGGTTTTATGGCTACTTGTATTAATCTTATATGAATGAAGTTATATCCTTTACTGCTATGTTCTTTCAACTTATCTTCTTCTAAGATGGTAATAATCTTATTACTACTTGTTCCTGGTTTACAATATTCTAACATATGAATTTCATAATTTCTTCCTTCCCATAAGTTTCTCTTTTTATATAATTTATCTTTATCTATTATAGGTATATTCCAATTATGAAAACTTTCTTCTAACTTAGCTATTTCTAATTCATTTTTAGTTTCAGAGGTGGATGCTTCATCATTATCTGTTTTTATTACTAAAGAATTATTTTTTCCTAGATTTAAACTATTCATCGTTCTCAACAAACTAGCCATTTTATGGTTAGAACTTTGTGAGTTACGGGACCACCCTCGTTAACCAACGGATTCACTGCCTTAGTTAGGACTTACAACCGGGACTACGATCTGGGCTGACCAACGTATTAACAGTTCTCACTGCTACTTCAAAGTTTTAATTATAAAACCTTAGTTTATAGAGCTGATTTGTAGTAAAAATCCAAAAAAATAATACTTTATAAATGTTATCAGATATATATAAATATATATATATATATAGTTTAACAAGAATTACATAATCAAGATCCTATCCCTCTTAAACAAACTTGTAAAGATAAAGGCAAGGGAAAAAGTAACTAATACAATACGAAACATCTTTTAAACAGAAGAGGAATATATAAGTTCTTCCGAACCTCGTCGTCCATAACCTGGAAAAGAGAAGACCTATAGGGGAGTGAGAACGTCGTCCTCACTGGTTCTCACTATAGGATTAGAGAATTATTATAATAGGATACGTGAAAATAAAACTCTTTTTAAAGTACAGTGATTAATATCCGCCTTATGTATCCTTTCAAAACTAAAAACATACATTCAAATATCTGAAATCCTTTTTAAAAGAGAAAACTGTCAACTCTTCAAAAATTCCAAAACCTTTTTAAAAGTTTCTCCTAGACAGCATGAAGGACCAAGCTGTCCCAAGCATAGGTTCATTGAGTCTATGCTGAACCAGTTTAATTTTTCATACTTTCCTAAACCAAAAAAATACAAACCAAACACGGCCTTTGGCCCATCTCATAATCAACCATGGCCCTAGGCACCAACAATCCAAACAACAGCCAATCCACTGCAATCCAACCAATTTTTCAGTCACAAACACAAGTAAGAAGATTCAAACACAATCAAGCAGAACAATTAATAGTTAAATACAATTAATCACATGGGCAAACCAAATATAATATGCACACCCAAGTACAATATGCACACCCAAACAATGTCACATAGATGCATATGATGAATGCCTATCCTAGTGGCTGATGAGTCTCATCTGTCGGTTATAAAGCCAACCCGACAAGTCCTGGTAGCTAACCATTGGACTGTCCCTCTGTCGTGCATCCGTAACTCGAGTTATTCACAATCATAATCATAATCACACAACACCCACACTGGTTTTTATCCACGGGGGCGAGCTCATCCGGAACTTTCACAATGTCTGGCCACACTTACGACATAGGGTCAGTAGAGTATCGAGTCTCAACCCAGAGCACGTGGTGGCTAGCCACTGCTTTCACCCAAGAAAACTCGTATCTCAGATAATTGAAAGTGCAACAATCACTTTATCAAATCAATAATCATCCATATTCATATTCACCCATAATTTAATATCAATACAGCCATCCGGCTCATAGCATAATCCACAACTAGCCATAATTCATTATCATGTACTGCCATCCGGCTCATAACATAATAGCACTTCCACCATCCAACATCATCAAACTCATAAAGACATCACTCAAGTCATAAATCACTTTTTCTCAAATCTCTTTACTTTGAAATCAAAAATCAATTCCTTCCAGCCTTAACTTTAAACTCCCCATTTCTCAAATCATTATAGGCTCACAAGCCACTTTTCCTCAAACGTAAATTTCTTTTTTTAAAATAAAGTCACCTTCCTCAACATCTTTCCATAACTTTTCAAAAACCACACCAAATCAAAAGTCTTTTCTGAGAGATTCAAAATCATTCATCCTAAAACAGGATTTGGTGACAAAAGTTCCTCAGCAGAGTCTCAAGTCTTTAAGGGAGAATAACATAATTTATTTCATCAAATTCGTTTTAAATCTTTAAAACCTTGGATTCCTTATTTGAGTAATAAAAAATAGAATCTAAGTCAAACCGAGTTGTGTAATCAATTACTCCAAACACATTTTCAAAACTATTTCTTTTACTTAAACAAAACCAACTCCAATCCCATGATTAAATATAAAGAGTTTCAAACTACTCAAAGATTTTTTTAGTCTTGAAAAACTCAGAATTCAAAGAGTGCTTTAAACTTTTCCTAAAACATTGTAAAATTAGACTTGTCAATAAACTTTCACGTTCTTTCAAAGTCATTGAAACTCCTCCAATTGAAACCCTCAAGTCAAATTCAAAGACAAACCCTTTTTACATTTAAAACAACCTTAAAACATAAGTTCCTTCAAAATAACTTGCTCCCAAAGGAGATATAATACTTTTCTTAAGAAACAAGACTAAATCATAGTTTCCTTTTTTAATAATTCATTTCAAAAGCATAAGTCATCCCTTTCTTAAATAATCCAAGTAAAATAGTAGAAGTCTTTAACTCATAATTTTCCAAATAATATTTCAATAAAGTCTCGGATTTTATAGGAATTTCGGCAGACCTCCCCTAAAACTTGGACTCTGCCACCCTTTCCGGGTCCCAACCAAACCATTCCGCAACCCTCTTCAACGGGTTCAAAACCAAATCAGTTCAAAATCAAGTTGTTTCCAAAAGTGCATCATTTTTAGATTTCAAGAATACCAATTCAAACTCAAATCAATTTTCAACAGGATACACTCAATTTCAAAGCTTTTACAAAATAACTTTAAAGAAGCATTTCCAGAACAGTCCGTTTCACAAAACCGAACAATAATTCAGCCAAACAAGCATTCATATTCATCTAAGATAACCAACAATACATAAGACTTATACAATCATTCAAAGATACATTTTCTCACATCAATATCCATATATAATACTTTCAATTAATAAAGTGTAGTTTTTTAAAAAGGCCCCTACCTTGATAAGTCGAAACCATAACCCAAACGCCTCACAAAAATACTTTCATCTCGACCCAAATCGACGGCAACCAAAACCTCAACTCCGCTTGCTTTCTCAATAGCATAACAGCCTCAAACGTCAGATGCAAACTCGGTTTCTAATTCCTAAGACCATTAACATTGTAAATACTTTAATACACGTAATAGAATGCTAACGCAGGGTCTCCAAAACAAAAATACTTACTGTAATGACAAAACAAAGCAGCGGCAGTCTCTGAATCGGTTTGGCGGCAACCCCAGCAACCACCGCAAGCGGCAGTGGCGACTGGACGCCGGCGACGGCAACTAAAACTAACATGCAATGGTTGTAACACTTTTAGAAACTCAAAAGAAATGAAACCCAATACTTAAAACCTTACTAGTAGTGTTTTTCTGGCAACGGCAGTAGGTCTCGAGCTGCAAAAGTGGCGGTGGCTGGGTACGGGTCTCCCCTCTCTCTCCTCTGCTCCCTGCTCTCTCTCTCTCTCTCTCTGTGTGTGTGTGTGTGTGTGTGTGTGTGTGTGTGTGTGTGTTTGTGTGTGTGTGTGTGTGTGTGTGCGCGCGCGACCCGACGGCTTCCCTCTCGACGGCAACCCCAACGCGATGGTGCCTTCTCACCAGCAGCTAACCCTCGGTGGCGTCAAAGGCGAGGCGGCTGAGCTTGTCAACGACGGCGACACAGAGGCAGCTTCTTCCTCTCCCGTGTGCGCCACCCTCTTCCGTCAGTCTCTCTTTTCGTGAACTTCAAGGATAATGGCAACACCGTGAGGATGAACGTTGATGGTGAATAGTAGCGGCAGCCTCCTGGACGACGGCGGCGGCGCAAGAAGTAGGACGTAGTGGCAGCGGTGGTCTGCGATGATGGCGCGAGCTCCTCCCTCCTCCATTGGCGCTCTCCTCCCTCGAATCTCCCTTCCCCGTTTCCCTATGCCTTTCTTTGTTTCTTTGTTTCTTTCTTTCTTTTCCTTTTATTTCTGCATGTGCGTGTCTAGGATAGTGGGGGCTGCGGCTGCTACTTGAATTAGGGGAGTTAGGGTTCAATTTGGTTAGAGTAGGGTTTGTTTTGGGTAAAATTAGGTATAAGGGTGTTCCTGGTAATTTTAATAAAAATTAGGGGTTATAGAGAATTAATTTGAAATCTAATTTAATCCTTAAAACTAGTTAAAAATATTATTTGTTGTATCAAAATATTAATTAATCTCAATCAAATGCTCTAATTGAAAATATAATACAATATAATTAATTTTTTTTATTAACAAAAACCTAAAGTATTTATTTATACAAAGAATATCATATAAAAATCTTATTATTTTACAACTACTAATTTTATAATTTAAATATAGAAAATAGTTCAATAATTGTAAAAGTAGAAGATACCAGAAGGCTCGATGCAAAAGGTTATATGGTTTTCAAGACTTTACCAAAATTGGAAAAACACAATAGAGGGCAAGTTTCACAAGATAGACATTCAAAAAGTAAAGTGGTAATTAAAGTGGTAAGTTGAGGATGAAGGATTCTCTCTCTTATTGCGGAGAAAAAGTTTAAGGTTGAGGATTCCCTCTCTTGTTGCATCGGGGATTGGATAGAAGGTTGAGAATTCTCTTCGGTTCAATTTCCAACTGTGGTTAGGATGGTGGTTTCAATTTTGATTGTGATTATGATTGAAAAGTGTGGCAGAAACTAT
The DNA here is from genome assembly GCF_059453495.1 of Arachis ipaensis. NCBI lineage: Eukaryota > Viridiplantae > Streptophyta > Magnoliopsida > Fabales > Fabaceae > Arachis > Arachis ipaensis. The sequence goes on along the minus strand of NC_142444.1, from coordinate 120,382,152 downwards.
ATCCCAAGAGTGTGTAGGACACCATATCTCAAGAGTGTGGCGGGAACTATATCCCAAAAGTGTGACGGGCACTATATTCCTGATAGCACATTTCTCTCTGGTTGCAAGGTGAAAATGCACATTCTTTCATATGTGGAAAGACACACTCCTTCATAATTCCTCCAAGAGAAGGGGAAAAGACACTCTCATTCGTTTATATTCCTTCTGAAGATGCACAACCGAGAGATCATGTTCGAGTTCACTACCGGATGTGTCGAATCTAGCAGATTAACCGACAAGTGAGCTCACAGCCAATAGGACAAGCATATATCATGTGCATTTGTTTGCTATTGTTTGAGTGTGCATAACTATTTTGGTTTGTCCAATTGAATTTCTGTTAACTGTTAAATGTACTATTTGTTGTGATTGCTCTTTAGTTGTATTTGTTTTGTACTTCTGATTTTTTGTGTATGGTTTCACAATTGAGACTTGAGACTTGAAATTAATGGTTATTATGACTATGTGAATGAATGAGATCGTTGGTAGTTCAAAGTATGTTAAAATTAGCAATTAACTCCGTATTGATTTTTTTTGTGATTGAAATTACCGAACTGAATACTGAACCGAGTAATTGGATATTGGGAGTAAAGATGAGATTATATTGGAAATGGTTGAGGTTAAAGGTAATTGATAACACTGAGACTTTAGCAAATTGACCCGGTTGGGATTAGCTAAAATCCTGGACTTGAACTTCTGTGAAGTTGAAGAATTAGGATTGCCTAGTGGGTTCATATCTCTTTATATAGTCTTTATTTGGAACTATTACTCTACTGGGAACCTTCGAATTCTCACCCATCGTGGTTTTTCTATTTTTCAAATACAGGGCGTGACGCACCTCGTTGAGTGTGTGGGATTCTGTTTGGCGAAATGAAGGAGATTCTTTTGAAGTTCACTTTTATTTATTTAGAGTTTTTTCTACATTTGAAATCTTTTTTGTATATTCCTATTAGAAGTTTTTATTTGGAAAAACAAGAACATTCTGGTGTAATATTCTAGCCGGCTTTTTCTTCACGGCTCGAGACTAATAATTATTAAATATCTTATTTCAGAACTTACATACCTATATATGTAAACCTGTTTTGCTTCTGTATACGATGTTCACTTGCATTAACATGATTTGAGTGTGATTAATGGCTGTCAATTGTTTAAAAAATTTTTTCACAGGCTCCTAATGATATTATTATTCTTCAAATATTATATATGTATCTTTATTTTAGGTATCATAATGCCTCGCCACCTTTAATTTACGATTTAATTTTAAAACTGTGTGTGGTAGGGTATTACAGAAAGCTTGAAGAGTGAAAAAAACATGCTTTTCTATGGTTATTCTTATCTGAAGTTTTGTAATAGATTTTATTATCATTGTAAAATAGTAAAATAAGTATATGTATAATTATGTTCAATGTAAATGCTAATACTTAGAACTCAAATATTATATGCAATTACATTCAGGGACAGATCCAAGGAGGGGCAAGCATAGGCTTTGCCCCCGTCTTTTTTTGAACAAAAATAAATAATTTTAAGTATATAAAGTTATTATATACTATATAATTTTATTGTTTATTTAAAAATAGAAGAGTAAATAATTGTCTTATATAAATAATTAAATTATTAAACTCAAAAATAAATAATAATCCTTAAATTGAAAAAAATATTATTGTCAATTAATTTTGGATTAAATAAATGTTTAAATCTTTTAAAATTTAAACTTTTTGTTTTTGAATATTTTTTCTCTTAATTTTTACACATATTATCATATAAAAATACTTTAATATTTATAATAACTAAAACAATCTTTATATATTATTGTTCATACATAAAAATAAATTATTTTAAAATTTATGAATTTTTCTTATGATATAAAAATTTTAACAAATTAAGTAAATTCATTTAAATGATTATATTTTTTATATTTTATACACGAATATATTTTAATTACATATAACAAAATTATTAGAACAACTTATTTATATTATTTTATAGTATTTTTTTATGATATGAAACATAAAAATATAATTTATTGTCACAATAATACTCAATAAAATAAACTAATTAAAAAAATAGATAATTTTTATATTTTATCGAATCCAAAATAAAAAATAAAATTTATAAGAATTAAGATAATTTTTAAATATAACAAGCACTTATTAGTATTTTTAATTAAAAAATATTAATCATGATTATATATTACTAAGTATATAATATTATATTTGATTATACAATATTTTAATTTTTGGTCCCACTTCTACTGAATTTTTGTATCCTTTCTTGATTACATTTAATTGTAGTTTTGTAATCACAAGACATATTTTATTGGATGTTACTATTTTAATTTTTTACATTTTAGAACCTACTTCATAGATTAGATATGTAAACTTCTTATTGATATTGTGTTTAATAAAATATTTTATTTTGTAATAATTAATTTTAGTATATTTATATTATTTACAAATAATAATAATTGTCTGAAAAAATAATTTGAGATTTTAGAAAAAAAGATAAATTGTTAGTCTTAATAAAATGAGTATAATATAAGTAAAAAATGTGTTAAGGTTTTAGCGGCAATAATAATAGCAACTAAAAGTGAATAATATTATAATCTTAGAATTACTTTTAGTAGCCATATAAAATTTTGAGAAAATGGTCACAAAAAATTATAACTTTAGGGGCCATTAAAAATTTTTTTATTGACAATTGTATAATTGCTACAAAAAGTTATAATTTTTAGCGGCCATTAAAAAGATCTTTATTGGCAATTATATAATTACTGCTAAAATCTTTTAGTTACAAAATATAAGATTGCTAATCTCTAATTGCTAGTAATTATAATAATGACTATTTTAATAATCACTAAAAATAAAATAAATAGTCGCTAAAAATAATTTTTTCTAGTAGTTACTGTATTAATTGATTGTTATTTTGATATGTATGAATAAGAATTCATATATATACAAGTTCATCTATCATTCATTCATTTTAATAGTTTACATCATATTATTGAGTATATATATCACCGAAAAGCCTCATATAAAGCAATCTGTTTGTGATTTACAACACATATATGTAATTATAGAAATTAATACATTACAACACATATATGCAATCGGTCTCTATTTTTTAACTTGCTCTCAAGGAAAATTAATCAATTCCCTCCAGGCCCTTGAGGTAGATCCATTAATTAGCTTATATTGATTCTTCACCACTTCAGCTTTGCTGGAAAATACTATAAAACCATTCAAAAAGAAAAGTAAGAACGTCACATTAAGAAACAAGAAAAGGAATTCAAATAAAATAAAATGAGCAATAATCTATCTGAAATTTGTGCCCCCACCTTGTCAATAAGTGATTGATAGTATGGCTTCACTTTTTCGACGTCCACCAAAACTTTGCTTTTGCTATAGAGATCATATTTACTACATAATACATAAAATTACGGGTGATGTTATTGATTAGTAATAATACCAAATGCTGTGTGCAAATTATTTGATATATATATATATATATATATATATATATATATATATATATATAGACTAACTTGAAAATGTGAAGCCACTTCAAGTTCTTAAAATCTTCTTCACTCATGAGATGAGTATATGCTCCCTCCTTATGCAAAGCTGCAAAAGAGTTTTAAGCTTAATACATTGTTATTGAAAGAAAATTCTAAAAAATAATTATGATTTTTTTTTTTTGGTTTACAAAATAAAATGAACTTTTGTTGCCCAACAAAAAATGCCTTCTTATGACATAAAAGGAAAAGCACATAGTAAATAAAAATACTTACGATAAAATGAGTGATATCTAATAATGAATAAGCCAGGTGAAGGTAAAGTGGTTCCATTTTCCTTTGCTACCTATAAATTCAAGTGAAGTATAAATTTATTATATATCTTGAACAAAATAATAAAAAAATTATATATAAATTGTAACTATATATTTAATTACTCACCATATACATATAGTCATCATGTCCCCATGACATGAGTACATTGTCTAATCCACACCCTTTACTATAGACTCCATCTTTAGTGTTATAAGCAGGATTTTTGCTATCTGGGTTTTCCTTGAAATACTGAAGCATAGAAAAAGTTTATATTATTGGTTGATGATAATTTTAGAATAAAAATATATTGTTTGTACACTAAAATTAACCATTATATATTATTTATAAATATATGTATAATTTAATTTATTTTTAATATGTATTTTATATTGATTGTTGATTTTAATATAAATTTAACATGATTGTTTTAGAGACATGCAAAAAAAGAGGTCATTTTTACAGTTTTGTTAGAAGAGGAAGGCTACCTTGTGGTGAACATTTTTTTCATCAAAGGCACAACCAACAGGAAAGGTATCTCCTGCAAATATATATTTAATCATTTGGTTAAAATTTTGAATTTAAAGTAACATGCCAAAACTAGCTAATTGGAAATTTAAAGATTGATAAAATAATTATACATGAAATATAGGGACGTGTCTTATTTAAAATATTGTAAATTGAATCAAAATAATTACAACACAAATATTTTTATAATTAATTATTTACACTCTCTCAACCTTAATGTAGTCGTAATGACCTAATAAAAATTTGGTTTTGTATTATGGTTTTAAAATGATAATTAATTTTAAATATTGTAATTAAATTTTATTTCTAAAACATAATAGTCAAAAGATTATTCCATTTCAAAAAAAAAAAATATCATAAAGAATAAGAAAAGTTCTTATCAACAACAGCCCATTGAGGAAGCTCACCGAATTGAGGAAGGTGAAGAATCTTTCCGAGATCTGAAATAAACAAATATTCATTTGTCAATTCATATTAACTATCTATCAATAATAAAAAAACTTTCTTAAAATAAAACGACAAAAAATAACTAAAATTAAACTAATTAACCTTTATAATAGAAAATTAAAAAAAAATCTAAGATTTCAAATTTAATTACCATGGATGAGAGCAGTCAAATGTAACCAATCTTCGTTAGGATAATCTTTTCTAATGGCTTCTGCAGTTTGCAACAAATGTTGAATTTGAGGTTCATCCAAATCAGGATCACTATCATCCACTACTTCATTAAGCAGCTCACAACATTCCCATATACTCATTTCTGCTTTGTCCAATTTCTTATAGTGCTCCCTCATTTTCTTTACCTATATTATTAGCAAATGAAATTTTCATGAATTAGCATTGAGCTTTCATGTTATTGTGTATTAGTATATATAAACATGTTTGAGGAAAATAAGAATTTGGCTTACAAAATCATGTGTCTGATTAATGTGTTGTAATCTATAGAATTCTTCCACACCTTTTTGTCTTTCACTTTCAATATCATAATCCCTGTCAAATAATCTCATTAAAAGACTAATTTCACTTTGATCGATATCTGAAGCCATTTTTACAAATTTGTATGTGTATTATTGTATGGTATATGTAAGCTATTTATGAAGGGTTATGAATTTGTAAATTATTTTACACAATATCTTAAATGATTATTTAAACAGTAATTATATATAAAAAGTTGTTATATTTATTGATATATGATTTGGTATATATATGAAAAGTGTTTTACTTTGTGATCAAAATTAAATTCTTTCAAAAATATAAAAAAGAAATCTCAGTTTTATTGAGAGAACGTGGGTCACAAAGATACAAATTTTTTCTCGCCCTTTATGTAGTAAAATTAGAGCAAACTAAGTTTAAGTTAGGTTTTTTATTTTTAAATTATATTGACATGTGTAATTAGTTGCATATTTAACATTTAAAACAAAATTAAATTGTTAAAATATTAGATAAAGAAATCTAGCAATTTATATGTCTTTTCTATTACTAAAGAAAGTTAGAGTTTAATTTTTATTATTAAAAAAATTAAGATAAAAAATCTTAAAAGAAAAAAATATCTATGTACAATCACATTTTAAGTTTAAATAAGACTTTTATATATGTCAAAATTTATATTAGAGATATAATTATTTATATGTCTTATTACATTAATTTAAATATTTTTAGATGAGTGAATTTATGTCAAATATATGGCGTTAGCTGCTTAAAATCATAAATTTTAAATCAAAGAAATAAAAATCAAATAAAAGAGAATATTGAAAGGGGAACTGAAACCTGAAGGATTGGCCAAATGCATTGCTTTCTGGAGCCTTAAACGTTCTGTCCTTTGCCAACACAAGTTCACTGGTTTCTTCGGTGTGCACATTCTTCTTTTCCTCAGCTTGGGAACCTAGAAAAAAAACAAATTGAGATATATGGGATTTTCTACCCAGAAAAAAAAATAACGCTCCAATACTTTTTTTTTTAAAAGAAGAAGAAAAACATAATCAAACCATGGGCAGGGTGCTCAGCTTGGATGGTCATTTTCTCTATTTCAAATAAGCAAGAAGCGAAGCACAGGACAAAGAAGTTTAGAAACTTGGAAGAAGGGATATGAAACTCCAGTGAAAATGGGTGTGACAATAACCTAAGACAAAACGAGTTTATATAGTACAACACTAAGTCCTTGTCGTGAAATTTGAAATCTTGGAGTCCTTAACTAAAATGACGTTTCGGAGGATTTATCATTATCTGTATAAACCAAAACCATACCATTCTTAGTAACTTTTCAATTAATCAAATTTATGCCACCAACTATATGCCATTAGTGTGCTTTCCAAATTCACCCATCTATACGTCATAATAATCCAATAACACCTGTTTCAATACTTGCAAGAATTTTCTTTTCTGAAAAAAAAAAACATTCCATTTATATTTCTATAACCGACAATTTGTTTGAATTCTTGTAACATTATCTTTTCCTCCTTACTAGAAAAACAGTAATGTCCCTACATATGTAAATAAATTCTCTCATTTCATTTATTTTTATATGATAAGAACATCAGATTGAGAGAAATATCTTATTATCCCATCTTATTAATTATGATAATGAGATCATACTCGATCTTAATTATTGTCAAGTAAAAAAATAAATTGAGATCATTAATTTATATTATGTTGTATATTTATGTGTACTGATATTTAATTAATCCATGCTAACTAAGAATATTGAAATTTTTATTTTTTTTAATAATTTAAATACAGTAGATAATCATTACATCTTAATGATCTTAACATGTTATTGTGTCCGTTCTCATATAATTATTTAGTAAATAATCTTATATTTTATATAAATTAGAAGGTATATCCCTCTATATAGATGCAGATAAATAAATAAAAAATGATAAAGTATTTTTATGATAGGATAATTTTAAATTAGTTGATAGTGTAAAATTATATTAACTAGCACATATAAATTAAATTTTGTTAAACATATGATCTTGTAAAGAAAAATGAAAAATTATATTTAGAGTAAAATATTGTTTTAGTCCACAACGTTTAAGCTAAATTTTAATTATGTTTCCAACGTTTGAAATTTCATATTTTCATCTTAGACACTTTATTTTGTCTTATTTTAGTCATTTAGTTAAAATTAAAATTTTTTTTCTAAGAGATATCTTTTTTCCTCTATTATATCTTCTTTGTTTCTCTCATTATTATGTTATTTTTGCTTTCAAATAATAATAATAATAATAATAATAATAATAATAATAATAATAAGAAAGAAGAAAAATGAGAGAAAGTATAAACTGCCCCCTTTATAACCGGACATGTCGGATTAGCTACCGGACTTGTCAGGTTTGACTTTATAATCGACAGATGATGAGATTCATCGGCCATAAGACAAACATGCATCATGTACATTTGAGTGATTTGTTTGAGTATGTTTTGTTTTGGCGTGCCTAATTGTTCAACTGTAATTAATTGCTACTTGTTCTATCTGTTGTAACTGCTACCTCTATTTGTGTTTTCTTTGTCTGAATTATATGTGTTTGCAATTGAGAGATCCCTCATGGTGGCCGAGGTGATGCTGAGGGTAGTTCCACCGGTATTTCGGAAGGTTAGAAGAGATGGAAAGTGAAGTATTAGATTAAAGATGGATTTAGAAGTTGAACACATTAGATAACTTACATAATTTATGGTTTAGAATACTTTCTTAAGTTTAATTCTGAGTGTCAGAATTCTAGGAATGCCTCTAACTTTCTCGAGATCTTATACATTATGTACGTTGGCACCTTTACCATACTGAGAACCTCCGGTTCTCATTCCATACATATATTGTTGTTTTTCAGATGCAGGTCTGGAGGCACCACACTGAACATTTTGGAGGCCTTCTTGAAGCAAAGAAATATATTTTTTCGTTACTCATTCAGTTTCTACTTGTATATAATTGTACATAATTGTTCTTTGTATTTTATACTTTGTCCCTCCTAGAGGTTGACTTGGAGAAACAGGTGTTTATTTTACGTTTTGGGTTGTATTTTGGAATATACATACATACATACATACATACATACATACATACATATATATATATATATATGTATGTATGTATGTATGTATGTATGTATGTATGTATGTATGTATGTATGTATGTATGTATGTATGTATGTATGTATACACTGGCCGGCCTTAGATTTGCAGGTTGAGTTCGGAGCTGGTTATCTATATTTTGGAATTTTGATCCATATATGTTTTTAACCTTCCTTTCGATCTTGCTTATCCATCTATGCTTATCTTTTGTGAGTGATGCAATTTCTGTTTCATTTTTTATTAACTTCTCTTTCAAGGCTCCTAGTTATAATTTCCTTCTATTATATTATTATATACGTATTTTTACTTTTAGAGGTCGTAGCGTCTTGCCACCTCTAATTTACGTCCTAGGCATAGCTCTATGTAGTAGGATATTATATTATGGTATCAGAGTAGTTCGTTCCTGTAGAGTCTGAGGAACAGACTGACTATGCTTCTGGGCATATTCTAGGTGTGTGTATATGCTGATTAGGATATCTAACTGATATATGTGGCATATTACGTCCTCGGCATATTTGGTGCAACAAAACTGTTAGTTTCATGGACTCCCACAAGAAGACTCAAACTTATTCATCTCTAATTTCCTACAAATCTGTGATACGGTGAAGGCTAATGGAGTCCATCCTGATGTCTATCGGTTATTGTTGTACGGGACTGAGCTAAGAAGTGGCTTGATACACAACCCAAGGAGAGCCTGGATACATGGGATAATATAGTCAAAGGCTGGCCAAGCTAAGGACCGATGTTTAGACATTCAGGCAACAAGATGGTGGATCTCTCTATGAGGCTTGGGAGAGGTACAACGTGATGCTTAGATGGTGCCCTTCCGTAATGTTTTCGAACTGGATACAGTTACAGATTTTCTATGGTAGAATTACTCAGGCCTCCAGAACCTCTTTAGATAATTCTACAGGAGGATCTCTTCATATAAAGAAAATCACTGAAGAGACTCTAGAGTTGATTGAGATGGTTGCTAACAACCAATATCTATATTCTTCTGAGAGGACCACCATGAGGAAAGGAGTCATGGAACTGGATGCTTTAGATACCATTCTTGATTAGAATAAAGCCATGTCTCAATAGATAAATTCCATTACTCAACACTTGGGTGGACTATAAGTTTCAACTATTAATATCCAAGATGCTCCCTATGACATGAGTGGTAGATTTTCTTAAGGTGATACTTTTGATTATGGTCAAATTCTCTCTGAACAGGTTAATTATATGAAAAATTTCTTCATACCCCTAATAATGATCCGTTCTCCATGACTTATAATTCAGTGTAGAGGAATCATCCATATTTGGATGAAAAAATCAACCATAGAGGTACCATAATTTCATAACAATCAGAGCCATCAGAATAATTTCAACCAGAGTGATTTCAACAACAGCAATCCACGATCCAGTTCTAAAAATCTTTCGACTTGGAAGGTTTAGTTACTGAACTCTCCAAGAATACTATTAGTTTCATGCAGGAAGCCAGAGCTTCAATTAGGAATTTGAAGGTTCAAATGGGTCAATTAGCCATAAAAGTTGCTGAAATTGATAAGCGGTCCACCAATACCTTTCCTAGTAACACAATTTCAAATTCAAGAGAGGAGTGCAAGGCTATCACCTTGATAAGTGGACAAGTGGTAAGTACGGAAGCATAAGTTACTGAAGAGCCGGTTGAAAAAGAAGCTCCAGAGAAGGCACAAGCCAAGGTGAAGCACGCCCCACAAAGGCACCCAGACAACCCTTTTTTTATTGAAATTGAGCTACATAAAGTCAAGTCTCCAGTACCTGAATACAAGCCTAAAATGTCATATTCTCAGAGGTTTTAAAAGGAGACTAAGAACAAGCATTTTCAAAGTTCTTGGAAGTCTTCAGAAAGTTGCAAATCAATCTTCCTTTTGCTAAGGTTTTGGAGCAAATGCCTCTCTATGTTAAATTCATGAAGGAGTTGCTGTCCAAGAAGAGGACTATAAAGAGAGATAAGATAGTGGTCCTGACCAAGGAATGTAGTGCCTTAATTTAGAGTAATTTTCCAAGGAAGATGCCAGATCTAGGAACCTTTCAAACTCCATGTACCATTGGGAGAAAAAAATCTTTGAGAAAGCCTTATGTGATCTGGGTGCAAGCATCAATTTAATGCCTTTGTCTGTAATAAAGAAACTGCAAATGAAAGAAGAGAAACCAACAAGGATAGCACTACAAATGGCAGATAAATCTTTGAAGAGTGCACATGGAATAGTGGAGAATATCTTGGTCAAAGTAGAAAGCTCTTCCTCCCAGTGGATTTTGTAATTCTTGACATGGAGGAGGATGAAAATGCCTCTATAATCTTAGGAAGACCATTCCTAGCCATTGGGAGAGCTCTGATTGATGTGGAAGAAGGTGAATCAATGCTGAGGGTGCATAAAGAGCATTTGATCTTCAAGGTTTTTAAACCCATACATCACTCAGGTGAAGAAGCTACGGCAACTGCATGAAGATTGAGTTCACTAATCCAAATCTCCAAGAACCCCCTGATGATGTAAAACAAAGTTTGCAGCTCAAGCCTCCCTTGGTGACAATCAACAAAATTTTCCCTGACATGAAATCTAAGTTTAGTGTTGGGAGTGCAGGGTGTCGGGAAAGGGCTCCCCAGAAGAAAGTACCCAGGGGATGGAGAAATAAAAAGATCTTCACTGAAGGTTTCTCCCCAGGGTTAAAGGTAATGTTGGCTCGTAATCCAGTATTGCCTCATATAGTAAATAGAATCCTCTCTCTTGAGCATATTGAGCTACATCAAGGGGACATAGGGAGAAAATTCATAGTGAGATGGGAGGATTTGAAGCACTATGATCAACCCCACCTTAACAAGAAATCAATTGTTCAGCTAGTGACGTTAAAGAAGCACTTGTTAGGAGGCAACCCAATCATCCGTATCCTTAGATTTTCTATTTATTTTGATTTTATTTATTTGGTTTTATTCTCTTATAGTTTTTATTCTTTTTACGTTTTTTTGTAATTTAAAGTGTTGAAAACAGGAACAGGTGCAATCAGAAAGGAGTTCAAAACACTCTGGAGGGGATTTGCTTTAGATGCCCTGGCGCCAAATGCCGCAACTTGGCATTTAGCGTCGGGAAGGCACAAAAATTGAGGAATGGTCACCGAAGGCTGGCGCTAAATGCCCCGACTTAGCGTTTAGCGCCGTCGTGCACATATTTCGAAGAGCAACTATTGTGGAGGTGGAGCTAAACGCGGCAACATGGCATTTAGCGCTGGGAAAACCATCAACATTTCAAACCTCTCTATTGGGTGCATACACACACTATTGTGCGTACGCACAACCTATGCTTCAACTAGATAATTTGCCATTGTTCATGTGGTGCTAAACACGGGCATATAGTGTTTAGCACCAGGAGGAGGATCACCAACTCCACACTCTCTGCAGGGTGCACACGCACACAGCTGTGCGTGCACACAAACCTTCTCCTTTCACTCAGTATGCGTACACACGGACCTGTATGCGTACGCACAAGCATATTTTTTTCCAAAAAAAAAAAAATAGTGAAAACGCACTGCAGGTGCTAAACGCCGAGCCTGGCATTTAGTGCCAGTAGCGCCTCAGCGTCGATTTGAAGTGGGGATTTGAATTCGAAAAAAATGAAATCGTGGGCCGCACACTTGAACACCCCCTTTTTCCACTAATCAGCAACACTCCCCTTCCTTAAATATGTCCTTCCGATACCGATAACCCTCCCAACCGTTACCCCTTCACCAACCCCCCTTCAATTTCCCCAACCCCATTCAATTCCATTTAACTTCCTTTACCCCTTCCCCTTTCACCCCAACATAACCCTTCCCCCTTCTTCTATATATACCACTATTTTTATCTTTTTTTTACACTACCACAACAATTCCCCCTCACTACTACTACCTTTTCTACCCACTTCATCTTTACTTCCATTTACCTCCCTTCACTTTTTCAATTTCTTAATTCCCTCTCCACTTACCTTGCCTTTATTTTATTTTATTTTATTTTGCATACCCCTCTTTTCTTCTCTTTGTTTTCCTGCTTCCACACACCTTACCAGTTTTCCCCATTTCTTGTCCCCTTGTCCCTATATACTTCTTCTTCTATTTTCTATTTTTCTTTGCTCGTGACAAATAAAAGCTTTAAGTTTGGTGTGGTTCCGCTGTTTTTTCTTTGATCATTATTTATGGCACCCAAGGGAGGAAAGTCCTCTTCAAGAAAGAGAAAAGAGAAGGCCCTTATAACTGGTCCTTATGATGCTAGCCGATTCAGTTCCAAGGTGCATGAAGAGCACTTTCATGAAATCACCCGTAAGAAGAAAATGATCCTAGAGGTGCGATTCGATCTTAAGCCGGATGAGTATTAGGAAATCAAGGAGGAGATACAGAGGAGATGCTAGGGAACACTGTGTAACCCGGTGACTGAAGTGGGCCAACTGATGGTCCAGGAGTTTTATGCTAATGCTTGGGGTACATACAAGCATGTGAAGGGTGTGAACTCCATCCTCAAGAACTGGTGCACCATGGTCAGAGGGCAGATTTTGGAGTTCAGCCTAAGGAGTGGGAAGGAGGCACTTCAATTACCACCTTCGGGAGATGATCCCTACTCTTTTTCTGAGAAGGTCAATAGCGACTGGAGGTCAGAATAGATACTTGCAGACATATGCCTTCCAGGAGCTCAGTGGAGGCCTAATTTTGAGGGGCAACCTTCGCAGTTGGGGGGACAAAATCTGAGACCGGTAGCTCAGGGGTGGTTGGAGTATATTCAGTGCTCTATTATCCCGATGAGTAACCATTCTGAGGTTACTATAGACTGGGCAATGCTGATCCACTGTATCATGCTCGGGAATGAGGTGGAGGTAAAGCGAGTGATTCCACAGAAGATATACAGCATTGCTTCTAATGCCTTCACC